>NW_028234423.1:24697151-24702151 GCF_977035675.1 Penaeus japonicus | reverse complement strand
TGATAATGATAAAGATAATGATGATAATGATAAAGATAATGATGATAATGATAAATATAATGATGATAACAATAATTATTATCATTATAGTAATAATGATGATGATAATGATAACAATGACAATGATAATAATAGTAATAGCAATAATGATAAATTATAGTATAACAATAATGATTATAACAATACTGATGATGATAATAATGATAATGATAATAATGATAGTGATGATAATAATGATAATAGTAAAGGTAATAATAATAATTATAATAACAATAGTAAGAAGAACGAAAAGATATAATAGTAATAATTGTAAAGATTTTAATAATGCATATAACAATGATGATAATTACAAAATTAAAGTAATCAGGCTCATAACAATGTTTAACTATAACAATAACATTTTTTTTCAATGATAATAACACTGATAATATTCAATATTATTATGATATCAGTAATACTAACACTAGTAAAAATCAATATTATTATAATATGGATAATAATTACACTAATAACAATCAATATTATTATGATATCGATAATAATTACACCAATAACAATCAATATCATTATGATAACAGTGATAATAACACTCTTGAAAATTATTATAACATCAATAAAGATAATAATATTCATCATCATTGGCCAAGCCCTAAAGATTTCTTAAAGGGGTAGTGTTGAATTTATCATCTGGTCTTGGTCGGGCAAGGCTCTTTTTTTTCTCGTGTTCATTCTAGTCATAAACATTACTAGTAAAGCTAAGTGAAAAGGCCTTATTAATAAAGACAAGGGCAAAACCAATAAGTCTGGTATGTTTTTTTTTTTTTCCCCACTGCCCCAAGGCTCGCGCATATTGATAAAGAAAATAAGAAAATGTTCTATTGAAATAAAAAAGTCAGGAAGTTTTATCGAGTTAAACAGTTTTAGTTCATGAGAGAACCTGCTGTCTTTAGTATAAAAAAGGGACATGATAAGATAAATAGATATACTTAAACATGTTCTTTACAGAACGTACAGCTTCCACTGTCAGTACCTCGTATCTTACTTGTGAATTCCGTGAGCGTAGCCTTCGTTACTCGCATCGTTCATATCACAGAGAAATGACGACGAAATGAGCACTGAAAAGCAATGATTGAATGAAAATGGCAATGAAAAAAGAAAGGAAGGATAGGAAGCAAAAGCAGAAAATGAAAAGCAATTGGAACTCGATCCTGTCACTTCTCTATATCTGTCAAGGCGTCTCTCTTTGTTTTCGGTATGTCAGTTATCAAGAGCTGCTGTGGGACCGTAGCGGCGCCATGTTTGAATTAATTTGCAAGGCATATACCGTATTTTGAAGGAGAACATGAAGCAAAGGTCCAGTGTGTCCGGATAAATGTTTTACTGTGTCCGGATAAATGTTTTACCAATTTTTATGGAATAATAAAACCCATCACTTCCTATTGACTCATTTATACAAAATGAAAAGATAACTAGGCGGAAAATGAAAAGATAACTAGCGGAAGGCCTTCATATTCTTCGATTATACTTTTCTCCTCTTGGTGTCTGAGGTCCACCTATTGTGATTCGCTGAGCTCCCCCGATCCCTCCAGCGGCGAAATACCCGAGTCTCCCCTCAGCAGCGCTTATGAGGGGAGAGGCTCAGATCGCGTGGCCCTGACTGGCTGCCTCGTCTATGGAAGAGAGGCTTCTTTGAGACCCCTTGGAGGCTGTTGATCGACAGCCCACTGCCCTCGCTTCACGGGCGCTCTGATCTTCCTATGTTGCCCATAGCGTTAATATTGGCTTAGATATTTCTATTCGTATTTATATTTACATCTTTTTGGGCAATTATCTGGCCTTTTATAAATGGCAAGCGAAAATTATAGCCAGATGTTTTTTCTTTTTTCTTTTTCCTTTTTTATGTATGAAAAAGCGGGTGACATCTCGTTTCTTTTCCGTTTTGCGTCTATCAATAAGATGTAAAACTTTACTTGTGACGTTTTTCGCTCCTTCCCGTTGTTGCACTGCTTTAAGTAATAATAAACTCTTGAAACTGATTGCATAACATCAATAGATAATAATGATATTCATCATCATTGTCTCCAAGCCTAAAGATGTACTTAAAGGGAGTAGTGCATGTATTTATCCATCTGGTCTTGGGTTCGGGACTTTTATCTCTGGGCATATGGCTCTTTTTTTTTCTCGATGGTTCATTTCTAATTTTTTCCAAGTAAATATCATTACTAGTGAAAGAACTAGTGAAAAGGCACTCTGGTTCAGTAAGAGAACATTCATAAAACCCCAATTGAAGATTGTGGTAGTCCTGGCCCCAAGTGCTGTTTCATTTATTAGATAAGAAAAAAAAAATTCTTACCTATGAACATACTGATGTCAGGAACAATACTCCATATAAGATAATTAACCAAGAGATTTTAACGTCATGGGTGAAACTGCTGTCTTTAAGCTGATACCTCGTTCTTACTGATAATGGAGGATAAGATATACATTTTTAAAAAAACCATATCACAGAGATATTTACAGAAGAGGACAGCTTAAGCATGACTCTGATCCCTCGTATCTTACTTGTGAATTCCGTGCGAGGCCCTTCGTTATCGCATGGTGTCATATCAACGAGAAAATGACCGACGCAAAAGACTAAATAAGCAAAGGACTCGAAGATTGCAAACCTTCATCTTTCTATATCAGATATAGGCAGTCGCCTCTTGTGATTTTCGGTCTTATTGTCAGAGTTGTAATCCTAAGGCATTCGGGATGTCAGAGGCTGGCATGTTTTGAATATACCAGCCTCTGGTATACGTATTTTAAAAGGATATACCAATGGTACTCAGCTATCATGAGCAAAGGTCCAGTGTGTCCGGATAAGTGTATCACATTTTATTATGAGAATAAAACAACCAATTTGAATACCCATATAATTTTTTTTTCTGACTTTCTATTGATCATTATACAAATGAAAAGAAAAACTGCGGAAGGCTTGACTGTGATATCTAGTGATATATACTTTTTCATATTTGGTTAGTCTGAGGTCCACCTATTGTGATTCGCTGAGCTCCCCCGATCCCTCCAGCGGCGAGCGAAATACCGAGGTCTCCCTCAGCAGCGCTTATGAGGGGAGAGGCTCAGATCGCGTAGCCCTGACTGGCTGCCTCGTCTATGGAAGAGAGGCTTCTTGAGAACCTATATTGCTGTTGATCGACATCCCTTTTCTCGCTTCACGGCGCTCTGATTTCTATCTGTGGCCATAGGTTAAATTGGCTTAGATATTTCTATTCGTATTTATATTTACATCTTTTTGGGCAATTATTTGGCCTTTTATACAATGGGTGTTGCAGAAATATTATCTGAGCCCAGATGTTTTTCTTTTTTCTTTTAAAGCGCTAAAAAGCTGTACGGCTTTTTCTTTCAATTAGCCTTATTTTCAAGCTGTTTTTCATATTATTGGGAGGATGAATAGAACCACAATTTCTAACCATATATACAATCTATTTTCAACAAACATAAAAACAAACTTGAACTTGGTAAACCGACACCGACCGATGCATAACATAAGCAAGTCTCGCCACATTAACAGTCATTTGCAATAATCCACCTCCAGTTAGAAGATAGGGGGAGGGGGGGGGCGTGGCACACTCGTTTGTTTGTAGGCTACTGGCGTATTGTCATCCCACTATATAGCAAATAAAAAGCTGGAAATAATAGAAATAATTTAATAATTTAATAATTCTTTATCATGCACTTAATACATGTCACACAAAGAAAATAGATAGATAAAATACTTGAACGTAAAAGTAACAGACAAAAAAAAATAATAATAATAAATAAATAATTAAATAAATAAATAAAAAAATAAAAAATAAAAAAAGAGCAGGCAAAATTGTATTGCAAACGCAAGTAGAGTCAGTGGCAGTGACCGACCAAATGTATTGTTGGAAACAGGTAAGGGAAAACCTCCGCATATAATTCATAAATTAAAGATAAATACTAATGATTCATAAATTAATGATCAAACTTGATAAACCATGCGATTCACAAATTCATCATACAAGTATCTATATGAAAAGATTAGTGAAAATTCATCATGAATATAATGATAGAATAATGTTTTTTTCAAAGACTTGAATATACTTGAGGAGAAACAAATGAATCATTTTCACCATAGATAATCTCGGTTGTAAAAACATAACTTATGATTCTAGAATAGGATCCTGCCTTTTGCAAAGAGACTTGCAAATGAATAAATTACTTACTTAAATCTATTCACACCCACTCAGATTAATCCTGCGTGGATATACACTTCTTTTGCAGAGAGACTAACATTCATATGCTCACAAAAATTTTTTTTTTTTTACACCAGCCTTCTCCTGTCTCGGAAATAAATGTATGTTGATCCCTTAATCAGCTGATGACAGACTACCCCTACGAAGGATGAGCAATAAGGTTGAATTTTGCTCGAGGGATGACAGTGGTATGATATTGAATTGCAACACAGAAAACAACACAGGTTGAGTAGCCCTTGCATATGCAATGATTACCTCTATGATCATGATAATGAAATAGTGGTCTTGATCTAAATCATATTCATAATGATACTAATTACAATTGAAATATTGCAATTAATAGGGGTGACCTTATGGATCCTATCAACAACGAGGATAATGGAAATTATTTTCATAAAAAAGTGATGATCATAGTTGTGTTGTATGTAAAATCAGCAACATTAGTGATGATGATACCATGTTATCATTGTCATAATCATCATTATCATATCAGATGTTGTGTCATTATTATCATTATCATTATCAGTAGTAGTATCATTATGACGATAGATGATATCACTAATATCATATCATTGCTATTACTATCATCATTATCATCATCATAACTTGTATATTGTTATTCATCACTATTGTTATTATCGTCATAATTTCTTTAAATACTTTAATCATTTCCATCATTAACATTTTATTGTGGATGTTATTTTCATTATATCATTACTATCA
>NW_028234423.1:24649651-24652151 GCF_977035675.1 Penaeus japonicus | reverse complement strand
TGTGTGTGTGTGTGTGTGTGTGTGTGTGTGTGTGTGTGTGTGTGTGTGTGTGTGTATGTATGTTAATAGTTATAGATATTTATATGTATATGTATATATATAAACATATATATATATATATATATATATATATGTATATATATATAAATAAATATATATATATGTATATATATCTATATATATATATATACATATATGTATATATATATATATATATATATATATATATATATATATACATATATATATATATATATATATATATATATATGTGTGTGTGTGTGTGTGTGTGTGTGTGTGTGTGTGTGTGTGTGTGTGTGTGTGTGTGTGTGTATGTATGTATATATATGTCAAAACACTGACACAATAAGAAAGGAAAACCTCGCGACGTTTCGAACTTTTAGTGAAAGGAACAATTTTACGTTATTCTAATTAAGTTAATGACCGGCATCACGCATGTGAATAAAACAAGCATTCGATTCCCTAGCATACCTGACATCGCGTTTATGTTCACTTATTTATTTATTTTTATTTTTTTCTAGTTTTCTACCCACTTCACCTAAGTAGAATTTCGGACATTCTTTGCAAGGAATAGCATAAATGCCTGAAGAAGTATAAAGAGTACCGCTGGACGGATTGTATTTGACCAAAGATTTACCCAACGTGTTAGGATAAGTATACATTATATCGATATCCACTTTTTTTTTTAAGTAACTGACGCTTGTCATCAAGTAACTGGTTAAACGGAACAAGATTTCATAATGATGCTAAGTTCTCTATCAATAAATTCATTATCACTGATCTTAATGCTCTAAGAAACATAGACGAGGCTACTGATTTCTTAATGAATAAGGGATGATATGAGAAAAAGTGAAGATAATGAGCAACATGGGTGGGTTTTCGATAAACTGAAAACTTTAGATAACCGTTGAAATTATTGAACAATATGTCAAAAAAGGGACAATTTATCATTATCATGATGATTATTGCTATCATCATTATGGTATATATATATTTATATATATATATATATATTTATATATATATATATATATATATATATATATATATACATATATATAATATATATATATATATATATATATATATATATATATATATATATATATATATATATATAATCTATATGTATATAGATTTATAAATAATTTATAATCATAAATTATAATTATAATTTATTAATTCATTAATTCATAATTATAAACATCATTATCATTATTATCATCATTATCATCATCATCATCATCCTTATCATTATCATCACCAATACCATCATCACCATATTCATTATCATCATCATATTTATTATCATCATCCTCTCCCTTCTCCTCCTCCTTATCGTCATCATCATCATCATTATAATCATCTTTATTTTCATCATACCACCACCATTGGCATCTTCATCCTCATAATTACCATCATCATCATCATCACCATCAACATCATATTCATATTCATTATCATCATCCTCATCATATTCATCACCATCCTCTTCTCCTCCTTACTATCTTCATCATCATAATCATCATTGGTGTTGTTGTTATGATTAATACTAGACACCTCGTGATGAACTTTCATTATTATTATCCTTGTTAATATTGTTGTTGTTATCTTCAACATTATTTTTGTTATGACCATTATCATTATCATTATTATCATTATTATTATCAGTATTGATACAATTATTAATATTAGCATTATCATTAATACTGTTATCATTAGTATCATTACTACTACTAGCATTAGTATTATAATAATAATGAGTATTATAGTACTATCATTATCACGTTTCAAATGCTATTATTATTATTATTATCATTATCAATATTACATCCATTTTTACTATTATCATCATTATCATCATTACTATCAATATTGTTGATATTGATGTTATTGTTGTGTATGTTAATAATAGTATTATCATAACTATCAATATTACTATTTTATCCCAATTTTTACTATCTTCACCATTATCTATTTCGTTCGTATATCAATTAATCATATTGTTTTGATAACCATTATGATCATCTTCATCTTAATTGTCAATATTAAGGATATTATCATTTCTACAATTTTTATTGTTGCTTCTTTTAATTTGATGATCTCTCTATCAATTAACCCATTGCAGACGAAGATAAATTTGCTTGCCCAGCCTCCAGGATAGGTTTTATTTTAGAGAGAGACCGCTTGAAGCAATATAATTTGAAGCATCCCAGTCTCTTTCAGTCATTCATTGTAAAACTAGAGCGGTTTTTGTGTTTTATTTTTTTGTGTGTTTTACTGAGTTTAGAGACTTATATGTGCCATATGACAGGCTCTATCAGTGCTGCAGTTGACTAAAATTGTAGTATATTATCCATATTAGCTCATTATTTTTTTATACTCAATGTGATAGAAGTATTTCTGTTTTATGGGAGGACTAAAGGCAACTTTATTTTTTCGTATTTTTGTGCTGTCATGAACGAATACGAAACATATA
>NW_028234423.1:24624651-24627151 GCF_977035675.1 Penaeus japonicus | reverse complement strand
TGCAACCCCCCCACCCCCCATCCTCCCCCACACACGACACAGATCAATTAGGTGCATGGCAGCTGCCAACCGAGCATGACACGCTCCTGACGCCCACGGAGCATTAGCTTTAATGCGCGTTGAAAGCTGTGGAGAAACGGTCAGCGCTGTCTACTCCCTGTCATATTAAAGTCAATTTCCACTTGTTATATACAAATGCATGTTGTGCCTGTGTACCCCGTGATCTAATTTGCATGGGAAGGAAAAAATATGTCTAAAAAAAAAGGAAAATAAAATATCTCATGCTTTGTTTACCACTATTATCTTCCGATTAGGATTTTACCTTGGAACGTGTAAGCTGGGGAGCTTAGCTGCAGCAACTTGCTCGAAACATTACGCTTATAACAAATAGAAGTGTAGAAGTGTAGGAGATGAAGAGGGGACAGAAAAGTGACATTTTCTCAGTTTTGTTTTAAAGTCTGATTATTTAAATCGTATGTGAATCCTTTTTTTTATTTTATTTTTTTTTATTTTTTTTTTGCTTTGCTTTTATTTATTTATTTATTTATTTATTTTAGCTTTTGTTTTTTTGTTTGTCTGTTTTTTGTTATCATTTCACAACACACGTGAACAAATAACATTAACAGCAACTATTAAGAGAAGGGTTAGCTTTAGACATCATGAAAAAAAACAAGATTAAATATAGTAAGTGGTGGCATCACCTCCTAATAAGATCAAAATACATAAAATGATAAACATGACTAAAGGAATGAGAGAAACGAATGTATACATGTAACTGGATGTCTGTGTGTCCGTATGTACGGTGTATGTATGTGTACCCAGGATGTGCGTTGCTTAAAGCTTTTTACAATATAGGAGTATAAGGAGCGAAGGTAAGAAAGGGGGAAGTAAAGAGGAGAAGAGAGGGAGGGAAGGAGGGAGAGAGAGAAAAAAAAAGAGGTGGGGTTGGAGGAAGACCAATATGGAAGCTTTTTAAGAAAGGGGGGAAGGGTATTGTGGGAGGACCGGAGGGGTGAGGGAGGGGTACAAGGGTAGGGCATGGGGTGAGGAGGGAGTTGGGGACGAAGAAAGGGGGAAGAAAGGAGAGAGGGATAAAAGGGTGGGGAGAGGAGGCGAAGTCATGAGGGAGGTCATCGAAGGAGCGTTAGGGTAGGAGAATTAGTGAGGTAAGATGGGGACCAATGAGGATGGCGTGATAGCTATGATAGCAATTGCTAGAAAGCATGATAGAGTGGATGTAATGTTCCTTTCTAGCCATACTGGAGTTTTAACTTATGATAATCTTACTCTGTATAAAGGCCTTTTGTGAGACAAAAGAAAATCGTAGTTTTTGCTATACTATAATGATAAGAGACATGTTATCTGTAACATGTAAATATAGATAGTAACTATGAAATGATAACAAGAATAACAACATCAACAACAAACATAAAAACTACAATAACAATAATAACAATGTGATTAACGTTGGCAATGATAGCAACAATAACGGGAACAAAAAGTGTATTAGTATAATCCTAATACAAATGATAGTCACAGAAGCAATATGTATGGCAAAAGTCTCAAAAAGAAGAAAACAAGAATTTGAAAAAAAAAAGATATGTATACATTTTCAATGCTCTTATTACTAGGATTATCAGTATGATAAAGAATGTCATATTACGAGTACATAAAGATATAAGAAACGTAGCCTAAGGAGTTTTTTATATTCTATCCACTTTTGAAATCACCATAGCAACCGTTCACTTAGATGGAATTACTTTACTTCTAAGCATCGACTCTAAGCTATTGATGTACTTGCAACTTCATACTCGTCCCCATTGCAGAAATGGTCAAGATATAGTTCATAGCCCAACGTGAGGTTCATGTGTATCCCAGATCATAAAGATATACCATACCGTATGTACATTTTCGAATTACTATCCTGGAAATCTTTCACTTTATATACGTCTGCCTGTTATTATGTGGTTAGATTCTCCATATAAACATACTTCCACTTCTGTAGTCACAGGTAACAATCTAGAAGGCTAAACTGACATCTAGAGCGTAATTCATCCATTTGTTTGATGTTGCAGTATTGTGTCACTTTTATCTTAATATTCACTACGAACCTTTGGCAAGTCCTTTACTTCTTCTTAGAATTAAAATTATTTACAAAATTTGATGCAACAGTTTTTTTTTCCAGTAAGATATGTGACTTTTTTTTATGGAGATCAGCTTCTGGGTAGCTGAGGATCTACATGGTAAACAGGGTGGTAGCAGTGGTAGAATGGTCGATAGATGTAGATAGACAGATAGATAGATAGATAGAAAGATACAGAATGAGAAAGAGAGGGAGAGAGTGGGTGGGGGAGGGAGGGAGAGAGAGATAGAAAGATAGAGAGAGAGACAGACAGACAGACGCAGAGACAGAGAGAGAGAGAGAGAGAGAGAGAGAAAGACAGGCAGAGACAGAGAGAGAAAGAGAGAGAGAGAGAGAGACAGAAAGAAAGACAGACAG
>NW_028234423.1:24604651-24607151 GCF_977035675.1 Penaeus japonicus | reverse complement strand
TTCCACCCCTTTCCATTCCCCCATCCCACTCCTTTCCTCTCTCATTCCACCCCTTTCCCTACCTCATCCCTCCCCTCTCCCTCCCTATCCCTCCCCTTTCCTCCCCCCCCTATCCCACCCCATTCCCTCCCCCCATCCCACCCTTTTCCCTCCCCCCATCCCTACCCTTTCCCTCCCCCCCATCCCACCCCTTTCCCTCCCCCCCATCCCACCCCTTTCCCTCCCTCATCCCTCCCCTCTCCCTCCCCTTTCCTCCCCCCCATCCCCCCCCTCTCCCTCCCCCCCATCCCACCCCTTTCCCTCCCCCCATCCCACCCCTTTCGCTCATCCCCCCATCCCTACCCTTTCCCTCCCCCCCATCCCTACCCTTTCCCTCCCCCCATCCTACCTCTTTCCCCCCCAATTCCACCCCTTTCCCTCCCCCCATCCCATCCCTCTCCCTCCCCCCATCCCCCCCCTTTCCTTCCCCCCATCCCCCCCCTTTCCCTCCCCCATCCCCCCCCTTTCCCTCCCCCATCCCCCCCCTCCCCCCCCCCATCCCACCCCTTTCCCTCCTCCCCCAATCCCTACCCTTTCCCTCCCCCCCCATCCCTACCCTTTCCCTCCACCCCTATCCCACCCCTTTCCCTTCCCCCCATCCCACCCCTTGCCCTCCTCCCATACCATCCTTCTCCCTCCCCCCCTATCCCACCCCTTTCCCTTCCCCCCCATCCCACCCCTTTCCCTCCCTGGCCAGACAATACACATTCATTGCCTCCTCATTAGATGGCGTCAGGTGAGGCTTCCGTGACACTCATCCTTCCCTTCCTTCCCTTCATTAACCTCATAAGCGGCTTATCCCTTTTTCGGCGAGCATTACGCGGTCGCTTGCTTTCAATTGTCATGCTGTTGAAGCGACTCTGGGGATGGGAGGAGAGAGGGAGAGAGAGAGAGGGGGGGGGATGGGAAGGAAAGTGAGAGTGAGAGAGAGAGAGGGGGGGGGATAAGGGAAAGTGAGAGAGAGAGAGAGAGACAGAGGGGGCGGGAAGGAACGAGAGAGTGAGAGAAAGAGAGAGGGGGGGAGGGAACGAAAGAGTGAGAGAAAGAGAGAGAGAGGGGAGGAGGGAACGAGAGAGTGAGAGAAAGAGAGAAAGAAAGGGGGGGAGGGAACGAAAGAGTGAGAGAAAGAGAGAGAGAGGGGAGGAGGGAACGAGAGAGTGAGAGAAAGAGAGAAAGAGAGGGGGGGAGGGAACGAGAGAGCGAGAGAGAGAGAGAGACAGAGGGGGGGGACGGAGAGAAAGAGAGAGAGATAGAGAGAGGGAGATAGATAGATAGAGAGAAAGAGAAACACAGGCAGACAGAGAGATACACAGACAAACAGAAAAAAGAGAGAGACACAAAGCGAGAAAGACAACCAGACAGAGAGAGCGAGAGAGAGAGAGAGGGAAAGAGAAAGAGAGATAGATAGATAGAGCGAGAGAGAGAGACAGACAGACAAACAGACAGAGTTTGAAAGAGAGAGAAAGAGAAACACAGACAGACATAAAAAGAAGGAGAGAGACACAAAGAGAGAAAGGCGCCAGACAGACCGAGAAAGAGAGAGAGAGAGAGAGAGAGAGAGAGAGAGAGAGAGAGAGAGAGAACAAGAGAGAGAGAGAGAGAGAGAGAGGATAATACCCAGGGAAAAGCCCCTTAATTAAACACTACTAAAAGGATATCAAAAAGGTTTTCGGTTGAAGTAATACTCACACTCACTTCCTCAGAGAAATCATGCAGCTGGCAACACTAACTTGAATTGCAAAAAGAAATGGTATTTTTCTTCTGCAGTGTGCAATCTGATTTGCAATTTCTTCTGCAATAATTTTATTCTTCTTCAATATAATTGAGTTGGAGATCGTATGTAAAACCTTTCTACGATGGAAAGTTCCGGTGTGAAGGATTAAACAATGCATAAATTATGCAAATAAGTGAATATCAAAGAATATATGCAAATAAGCGAACATAAGAGAAAATGTGCAATTAAGACCACGATAAAGAAACTATGAAAATAAGCGAAAATTAAAGAAAATATGCAAATAAACGAACACCGAAAGAAATATATATACAAGTGAACATTAAAGAAATTATGTAAATAAACGAACATTAAAAAAGATAAGCAAATAAGACAACATCAAAGAAGATATGTAGATAAACGAACATCAAAGAAAATATGGAAATAAGCGAACATCAAAGCAAATATGCATATAAACGAACATCAGATATGCAACTAATGAACATAAAAAAGAAAATATTCAAATAAATTAACATCAAGGTAAATATGCAAAAAGACGAACATTAAAGAAGGTGTGCAAATAAACGGAATTCAAAGAAAACATGCAAATAAACGAACATCAAAGAAAATATGCAAATAAACGAAAATCAAAGAAAACATGCAAATAAGCGCCCATTACCGTATGCAAATGAGTCTAAAACACAAAACACATCCGGTGGTGACCTTCCTCTTCATTAAATAACGTTCAAA
>NW_028234423.1:24587151-24592151 GCF_977035675.1 Penaeus japonicus | reverse complement strand
CCTTTCTATCTTGTCTTGCTCTCCTCCTCCTCCCTTTCCTCCATCCGTTACTCTTCCTCCACTTCCCTTTTCCTCTCTCTCCCTCACACCACACGTTTCCCCTCCCTTTCCTTCTCTTCCTGCCCTTTCCTATCCTGCCTTGCTCTTCCTTCTCCTCCCTTTTTTCCCCATCCCTTACCCCTCCTCCTGAACTTCCCTTTTCCTCTCCCCTCAAGTCACACTTTTCCCCTCGTCCCCGCTTCCCTATCTCCCTTTACTTCCTCTCTCTCGCGCCACACCTTCACAATACAAAATAAAAACATTAAAACAAGCAACATTCAAAATCAAAAAAAAATCAATTATTCAAAAATTCAACATTCACAACAAAAAATATATCCAATCATTCAAACTTTCAATACTTCATAATTATCAATCATAAAATAAAACAAAAAAATTCATTCATATATCAAAATATAAAATCATATGCATTATATCTTTAATCAAATCATAAAAAAAACATTCATAATTTTCACAAAACAATAAAAAATTTCATAAAACTATGCTAAACATAAATCAAACAAATTCCATTCATACAATAATAAAAAAACTTCATAAGCAAATTCTTTCTAAATCTCAAATCTTCAAAAAACCAATCATAAATATTCAAAATCTTCAATTCAGCATTAAATGTCATAGAATTCAAAAAAAAAAAAATAATCATAGAAAAAAACTAAAATATAACACAATAATTCCAATTAACATCAACACAAAAAATTCAACATTCTAACAACATTCAAATGAAAATTCATCATAATCCAAATCATCTCCTCTCGACTCCCCCCTCCCCCTCCTGTGCCCCCTCCTCTTCTTCTTTGCCTAACACCTCATATAATACCATCCCCTCCACCCCATCCCCTTTCTCCTTATTTCTTCTACTCCCTACCCCCCCCCCCTTCCTCTTTATCTCCAAAGTGGCTCCTCCTCCTTCTCCTCCCTCCTCAGTCCTTTCCCCTACTCTTCCTCCTCTTTCAGTTCTCTCCCCTTCTATTTCCTCTCTTCCCTTCCTTCTCCTCTCTTCCCTTTCCTCCCCAAGCCCCAAGTACTTCCTTCCCTTTCTCCCTCATCCTATCACTCTCCTCCTTCCCCCTCCCCCCTTTCTCTTCTACCTTATCCCCTTACCCTTCCCTCCCCCCTCCCATCTTCCTCCCTTCCTTCTCCTCCCTTCCATCTCCTCCCCATGGCCTTTCCCCTCCTTCTCCCTTATCCCCACCCCCATACTCTCTTCCCCCTACTCTCTTCCCCTTACTCCATTCCCCCTCTTCCCTTCCCCCTCCTGCCTCCCCCCTCCTCCTCCTACCCAAGTTTTTTTCCCTTTCCCTCTCCTCCCTAACCCCCCCTCCCCCTTCTCCTTCCTTCCTTCTTTTTCCGTCCCTCCTCATTCTCCCCTCGACTAAATCCTTCACCCCCCACCCTTCCCCGCCCAAATCCCTTTCCCCCCTCCTACATCCCCAACCCTTACCCTTCCCCCTCCTCCCTTCCTCCTCGCGCGAGCTCCTCAGTACCGCTGCTCTTCATTCCCCCCACCTCCTTCCCCTTCTCCCTCCCTTCCCCCTCCCTCTCCCTCCCTTCCCCTCCCTCACTCTCTTTACCCCCTCCCCCTTTCCCTCTCCTCCCTAACCCCCCCTCCCCCCCTCCTCCCCTTCTATTCTCTCCCTTCTCCCTTCCACCTCCTCCCAATGGCCCCTCTTCTCCCGTCTTCCCTCCCGTACTACTTTCGTCCCTCTTCCTTACTCCCCCCTCACCTCCCTAAATCCTCCCGACGGGGGGCGCGGGAGGCCGCCCCTTCTCCCCCTCCTTATCCCTCCCTCTTCCCCCTCCTCCTCCCTCCCCCCATCCCTCCACCTTCTCCTCTCCTCCTTCCCCCTCCTTTCCCCCTCCCCCCTTCTCCCTCCCTTCCCCTCCTCCCTCCCCCCTTCTCCCTCCCTTCCCATCCTCCCTCCCCCCTTCTCCCTCCCTTCCCCCTCCTCCCTCCCCCTTCTCCCTCCCTTCCCCCTCCTCCCTCCCCCCTTCTCCCTCTTCCCTCCCCCCTTCTCCCTTCCCCCTCCTCCCTCCCTCCCCCATCCCTCCCTCCCCCCTTCTCTTCCCTCCCCCCTTCTCCCTTCCTTCCCCCTCCTCCCTCCCCCCCTCTCCCTCCCCCTTCCCCCCCCTCCCCCCCCTCTCCCTCCCTCCCCCGCGACGCTCCTCCGAGATTCGCCCCTCCCTCCCCCCTCCCTCCCTCCCTTCCCCATTCTCCCTCCCCACCATACCCTTCCCTTGTATCCCTACTTGCTCCGCGCTTCGCTCCATCCTCCCATTTCCCCTCCTTTCCATTAGTCCCGCATCGCTCCCTCCCCCTTCCTCCCTCCTCCTTCCCCTCCCTTCCCCTCCTCCTCCCTCCCCCACCCCTCCATCCCGCCTCCGCACCTCGCCCGCATCCCTCCCTCTCCCCCTCCTCCCTCCCTTTCCCCCTCCTCCCTCCCTTCCCCCCTCCTCCCTCCCTTTCCCCCTCCTCCCTCCCTTCCCCCTCCTCCCTCCCTTTCCCCCTCCTCCCTCCTTTCCCCCTCCTCCCTCCCTTTCCCCCTCCTCCCTCCCTTTCCCCCTCCTCCCTCCCTTTCCCCCTCCCCCCTCCCTTTCCCCCTCCTCCTCCTTCCTCCTTCCTCCTCCCTTCCCCCTCCTCCTTCCCTTTCCCCCTCCTCCCTCCCTTTCCCCCCTCCTCCCTCCCTTTCCCTCCCCCTCCCTCCCCTCTCCCCCTCCTCCCTCCTTCCCCCCTCCCCCCTCCCTTTCCCCCTCCTCCCTCCCTTCCCCCTCCTCCCTTTCCCCCTCCCTCCCCCATCCCTCCCTTCCTCCTCCTCCTTCCCCCCATCCCTCCCTTCCCCCTCCTCCCTCCTCCTCCCTCCCTTTCCCCCTCCTCCCTCCCTTTCCCCCTCCTCCCTCCCTTTCCCCCTCCTCCCTCCCTCCCTTTCCCCCTCCTCCCTCCCTCCCTTTCCCCTCCTCCCTCCCTCCCTTTCCCCCTCCTCCCTCCCTCCCTTTCCCCCTCCCCAAGTCTTTATCCCTGAGTCCATGCATGTTTGACAACCTTCTCGCAACTCGTCGGCTTTAAGATGTCATTACCGAAGGGGAAGGAAATCACCGAGGGGAAGCTAGGCGAGAGAAGGACCTCGGTCTCTCCGTCGCCTCGGGCTTCTAATTTTTTTTTTGTTTTTTTTTTTCGTTTTTTCTTTCTTTCTTTTCTTTTCTTTTCTTTCGTTTTTTTTTTCTTTATTTATTTATTTCTTCTCATTCTTTTTTTCGTTTTTCGTTTCTTTCAATTTTTTTTTTTCTTCCCCTTGTTCTTTTTTTCTTTCTTTCTTTTTTCCTTTTCTTTTTCTTACTTTTCTGTCTTTCCATTTTTTTTTTCTTGTTTTAATTTGGTGGTTTGTTTGCTCTGATCTTTCTTTCTTCTTCTCTGATTTGTGTACTCTAACCTCCTTATTTTTTTTTCTCTCTCTCTCTCTCTCTCTGTCTCTCTCTCTCTCTCTCTTTGTCTACTTTGACTACCCGATTTTTTTTTCCTTTTATTTTAATCTTTCTACGTCGACCTTTTTTGTTTCATTTTTCCCCGATTTCTCTCTCTTTCTCTCTCTCTCTCTCTCTCTCTCTCTCTCTCTCTCTCTCTCTCTCTCTCTCTCTCTCTCTCTCTCTCTCTCTCTCTCTCTCTCTCTCTCTCTCTCTCTCTCTTCCTCTTTTCTCTTTTTCTTTAATCTTTCTGCTATGACCTCGTTTTTTTCTTCTTATGCCCTTAATCTCTTTGTTTCATCTCTGTTTTTATTTGTTATGTCGATCATTTTGCTTCGTTCTTTTTATGATATTTCTTTTTTTATTATCATTCTTACTCCTACTCATAATCCTCTTCTTTCTCTTCTTCCTCCTCCTCCTCTTTTTCTTTTTCTCGTCTTCCTCCATTTTTTTTTTGTTTTTTCCAATTTTGAAAAGCAGGAGGAAGATACATCCATTCCTTTAAAAAAAAAAACTTATGTATTAGACAAAATTAATCTAAAAAAAAAAATGACGTACAATAAAAAGATGAAAAAACAAACCAAAACACAAAAAAAACGAATGATAATAAAAAAGGAAAAAAAATATATATGGCGAACAGAGAAGTAGAATCCTTGTGAGCGAATAGTTCACCGATGGCTCTTTGCATTTAATAAGCTTGTTCTTCGTATGTTCACGACGAATATTGAAGATCATTTGTCACAAAAGGTGAACAAGAAGGGGGGGGAGGGGGAGATACCCGAAAATGGGGATAAATAAACGTGATAAAGATTAGAATATGGTCGAGATCTGATGAAAAAGATGTGAAGATATAATAAAAAGAGCAGCAGTGGCACGGATTGGAAGGGAGAGAGTGAGAGCGAGAGAGAGGGAGAAAGAAAGAGAGAGGAGGGGAGAGAGAGAAAGGGCGAATATGACTATACTCTTGAATTCGACAGATCCCTCGGGCATGGAGGCTGGACACTAGTGAGATTAGTTGTTACTGTGAATGTCCTTTGATATAATATTTCATACATTTTTTTAAAAGATAGGCTGTCTAGGAGTTACACCGCTGTATCTCTTTCTCCCTCTCTCTCACTCTATCTCTTCCTATCGAGCTCTCCTCTCTCTCTCTCTCTCTCTCTCTCTCTCTCTCTCTCTCTCTCTCTCTCTCTCTCTCTCTCTCTCTCTCTCTCTCTCTCTCTCTCTCTCTCTCTCTCTCTCTCTCTCTCTCTCTCTCTCTCTCTCTCTCTCTCTCTCTCTCTCTCTCTCTCTCTCTCTCTTTATCTATCTATCTATCTCTAGATTACTCTGGTTATTTTTTACGTGGTTTGCTCGTTAGCACAGACACTTCTTATTGGTTCTTTCTAACTGGTATTGCTGCCTAGAACCTAGGCATGACCTAGAATAACCCATATTTTTTCTCTGTCTAAGGTCGAAACTGCGTGTAGCTTTAATTAAAGTTAAAG
>NW_028234423.1:24547151-24559651 GCF_977035675.1 Penaeus japonicus | reverse complement strand
CTGGGATGAACTATGCCTACTGGCACTAAACTCCGGTTCCATCACCATCGAGGTCAGCATAGCAACCCAAGGGTCATCGGAGTTTGAGTTTGGTGGGTCTGGATCATCACTGTCAACATTCTCTTCTCCACCATCGTCATCACTTGTGCCGTATGACAGTTCTAGTGGGGGGTGATAGGCCTTAAGGTGATTCAGATGAACCTTCAATCGAACTTCTGTTTTAACATCTTCAATCTCAAAAGAGACTGGACCCAGACGTCTGATGATTCTGGCAGGGCCTCTTCACTTCTTAGTGAGAGGTGACAAACCACCCATCTTGTGCCGATGCTCGAAGTACCAAACAACTGTACCCTCAGATGGCTGAAATTCTACTTTCTTGCCTCTATCATAATGCCTACCATATGTTTCACGTGCTTCCATAGACGCTTTCACAGCTGCTTGGCGGGCCTCTCGTAAACGCTCTTGCAGATTGAGGTTTTCCTTAAAAACAGCATCATTGGTAAGGCCAATTGGGAAATTGGCATGGCGTCCCGTTAATATGTATAGAGGTTGTTCTCCGATAGTCCGATGAATAACCGACTTGATTTGCAGCCACAACTCAGGAACAAACTGTGGCCATGATCTTGGGCGATCACTGACTAACGTCGTAAGTGCAGACTTCACCACCCGGTTTGTGCGCTCAATCATTCCATTCGCTTGTGGATGGTAGCGAATGGTGTAGTGATTGGTGGCATGCATCAACTTGGTGAGTTCCTGGAACAGATTGCTTATAAACTGTACACCATTGTCAGTTTGAATAATCCGAAGAGGAGCAAAAAGGGTTACCCAATGATCCATAAAAGCACGGTGCACAGTAACAGCAGTGACCTTCCTGAGTGGTACAATCTGCAAGTATCTGGAATGCTGGTCAATGATGGACAAGGCCCAGCGAACAGGAATGCTTGGCCCAAAGTCCATTATATCCATCGAAATTCGTTCCAATGGAAACTTGGCCAATGGTGTTTCTGCCATAGGGACCTTCTGTTTGTCACCTCGAGATTGTTGGCAAATCTCGCAACATTCTACATACTGGCGTACATCCTTCAGCATATTTGGCCAGTAGAACATCGATCTTGCATTCTGATAGGTACGACGGACACCTGGCTGTGAAGCAAGAGGAGGCAGATGCGACGCTTTGAGGGCTGAATTCCTGAGAGTTTGTGGAACAACCAATTGATAAGCAATTCTGTCTGGGAGGTGTTTCATTCGATACAGAACGCCTTTATTCAGTTCAAATTCAGCCAAGGGAAGTGGTAACCTCTTGGTTGGTAGGTTTCCACCTTGCAAATACCTGACGATCTCTACAAGCTAAGGGTCCACCTTCTGCTCTTCTGCAAGGTTTTCGGGCGAGAGCTCTGTTATAGTCAGCTTTGCAACCTGACGTGAGAGCAAATCTGGAATTTTGTTGATAGGTCCTTCTTTATATCGGATAGCAAAATCATAAAAAGACAAGTCATGAGCAAGTTCTCGTTCTCCTCTGAAGATGTACACCAAGGGGCGGTGGTCAGTATACACCGTGAATCGTCTTCCATAAAGGTAGGAGTCAAAGGTTCGAACTCCTTCCACAACAGCTAGGGCCTTTAAGTCGATAGCTGGATAGCGAGTCTCTGTATCACGTAGTTTCCTACTGAAATAGGCAACTGTGTGTGGAGTTTGGTGGTCGTCTCTCTGCATGAGACAGGCTCCTAGTGCTATCCCAGAAGCATCAGTGTGAAGCTCGAATTCCCTGATGAAATCAGGTTGCCGTAGAACAGGAGCAGATGTGAGCTTCTCCTTCAGGGTTTCGAAGGCCTTCTGTTGCTCAGGTCCCCAGGTCCAAGCATGGTCTTTCTTCAGCAGCAGGTGTAATGGAGAAGCTAGAGTTGCATATCCAGGGACATGCTTCCTGAAGAATCCAGTTGCTCCCAAGAAACGTCGGACTTTTCTCACAGTTCGTGGTGGAGGTGTGTTTGATATTGCTAATACCTTTTCTTTGTTTGGAGAAACTCCATCAGGGGAGATGGTAAAATCCAGGAAGTCGATCGTTGTTGCTGCAAATTGGCACTTCTCCATGTTGAGCTTTAAACCTGCTTGGGAAAGCAACTGCAGTGTCTCGTCTAGATCCTGAAGATGTTGGTCATAGCTGTGGCTGTAGATGATGACATCGTCTAGATAGGCTAGCGTATGACGTCCTAATACGGACGACAAGACGATGTTCATCGTCCTCTGGAATGGTTGGGGCTGTTGATAACCCAAACGGAAGACGGCGGAACTGGAAGAGGCGGTAGCCATCAGAAAAAGCTGTCTTTGGTCGGTCCGATTCTTCCACTTCCACACTCCAGTATGCAGCACGAGCATCTAACGTGGTGAAGATGTTCTTTGGACCCAGTTCATCAATCAGCTCATTAATAAGGAGCAATGGATAGGTATCTCCCTTGGTCACTGCGTTCAGGCCACGATAATCTACGCAGAATCCAAGAGCTCCTCCCTTCTTCTTAACAAGCACTACAGGGCTCATCCAGGGTGATGTCGACTCCTCAATGACTCCTGAGCACAGCATAGAGTCACACTGTTCACGGATAACTTTTCTTGTGGTCTGGGGTAGTCGCAGACAGGCTTGGCATCTCCAGTGTCAATATGATGTTTAATTCCAGGGACCAAACCTATAGCTTCCTCACCACCATTGAAGAGTTCCTTGTAACGACAGAGCAAGTTAGTCAGCTCATGGCATTGGGCAACTACAAGATGGTCAAGATCTGGCATCAGACATTCCTCCTTGTGACTGTCACCTTCCTGGAGCTCAGCAGCTTCACATGCAGCAATGGCAATTGAGGGTGGCAGTTCCATGTGCTTGACCTCAAAATCATCATTACACCCGAAGTCCTCTAATCCATTTTGCCTATCGAAGCCATCTTCTTCCCACTCAAAGTCGACACTCTCTAGGTCATCATCCTCAAGGGAGTCAGGCTCGACAGGACAGTAGCTAGGCCTGGCGACGACTTCCTCAAGTGTCTTGGGCACTGGTTGTGGCTAGTTATGGCTGTAGATAGCTTTTACCTGTTCAGCTATTCCCAGTCGTGTTCCGTTATGGAGTATCAGATGTCTTGGAGTCGGATTCACTATCCACACTGAACAGCGACCATCTTTTACTGTGGTGACAGCATGGGGTATTAAAAGAGCTTTTGGTGTGGCTGGGAGTATAAGGATGTCGCCATCTACTGGCCCAGTCCTGGAAACACATCCTTCTACAAAACACCCAGTGTGTGCTGCAATACTCGCACGGTGAACAAGGTGTACGGCCGGAGCATTCTGGGTCACAGGGATAAGATCCTTCATCCCTCCCAAAGCATCGTCAGAAGCGACATGTGTAGGCGACAGGGTTTTGATGCAGCAGACTTTGAGAGATTCTGCATCTGTGTAAACTATTGAGAATTCGTTTCCCTGCAGAGTAATGGTGGCATTCCTAGTAGAAGCTTCAGAGGAATATGTGAAGTCCAACCGCCTGAGAAGATCCATCCCAATAAGAATGTCACCTGGGAAAGAGACGTCGACCACACTGGCTTGATGTGCAATGGTGGAATCAGGAGCAAGATGGAAACAAAGCACCACCTCAGAAGAAACCTGAAGTTGTTGCCCTGTTATGCCTCGCAGAATCTTAGCCGAGGTCTTGCGCTGTAGCTTACTATGGGATCTTATCATGGCTACTGCACTCGGTTTAATCAATGTGGCTTCAGATCCGGTGTCAAGGAAGCACAACATTGTCTTGCCATCAACACTGAGTCCCACGAGAGGCCGTCCTGATGGTACTGGGATGTTAGAATGCCTATCTGGGGCGTCACCACGTCTGTCTGGGTACCGTTGGAAGCTACTGCTCCCTTCTTCAATGCCAGCTGGACCGGGAGCTTCACCTTGCTGGCCGTTCTGAAAGGGACACTGTCTAGCCATGTGCCCATCCCTTTGACATCTGAAGCAGGTTAAGACTCTGGAGGGATATGGCCTGTTCCCAGCTGAAGTCATCGCACTCAGAGGTGTTGTGAGTGGCTGTTCGATGGAAGCTGCACCATAGATTATGGGATAGGGCTGGCTGTATCGTCTTCATCCTCTCCATCTGTGCAGCTATTGGGCAGGTATGCAAGTCCTTAGCTCTCGGTGGACGTTCAGGATAATGGTCGCATTCGTCATCTAAGAACTCATTTGGAGACTTGTGTTTTGTGGCGGATTCATGCCTAATTCCATGCCGGGAGTTCCAAATTCTTTGGGCAGCTTCTGCAAGCTGCATGGGCGAGCAGTCATCTTTGAGAGCCAAGAAGTCCCTGAGCCATGATGGAATGCCCGAGAGAAAAACCCGACGGATGAGCTCTGACGGATCACCTATAGCCTCTTTGTGATCACGGTACCCCTGATACACATGTCCTTCCAGAAACAAATAGAAGTCCATGGGAGCCTGCACTGAAGTCATCCGGTTATCATAGAGAACCTTGAAATAGTCTGCTGAAGTGTAGGTTCCTCTAAACTTGGTCCGTAGTGAGGCCTTAAACGTCTCCCAGTCACATATGTAATCGAACAGGGGAGAGTTAATAATTAGCTCGGCTGGACCTCGACAGTTCGCTCGTGCAGCCTGGATGAAGGCCTCATCAGTAGGTGGCTTGACAAGGTTTTCAATCGAGCGAATCCAACCCTCTACATCTTGGTTCCTTTTCAGCGGTTGTGATGCTGAGGTGTCTCCCTTGAAACGAGGAACTGATTCCCTGGCCACAATGTAGGAGACAGCTGGGGTGGGGAATCTGGATGCAGAGTCATACCGTCCTTCAGGCAATGGTTGTTGTATCCCCAGGTGCACATGAGGCTCAGCACACTCTGGGAAGCCCTGAGATCGTGGCTCTGGAGGAAGCCGAGTGGTGGTCTTCCTCTGAAATTGCGTTACAGCCTCTTCAGAAAAGCGGGGCTGCGGTTCTGGTGGCTGTACAGCACGCATATCCCGAATTCGTTGCCGCTCTCTTACAAGCTCTTGCTCCCGTTCTGCTAACTGCTGCCGTAAGCTCTCTATCTCTTCGTCGCGTTCGGCACTAGCGTGAGATCCTTGGGGCTGGTGAATCTCGACTTCAGCTGCTGTGTTCGTGCCCTAACTTCACTCAGCCCATTGGACAAGGCTTCGATCTTGTCGAGGATTTGGGCCAACACAGTCACTTCACCCTCCATAATTCTTACAGCTTCTCGTACTTCCGGGTTTGAACCGCCCACAACGATAGGAAGCTGATCAACAGACCCTGATAAAATCGCTGCTGGGGATGGCTGGACGACTGTAAATTCCTACGAAGTCCCGATCTGCTACGAGGCATACTGCAACCTAGGTACAACACAGCCAAGAAGCACCTTTAATTTCCTCTTATAATCATCCAAAAGCAATGGCCACTGTTCATCTATCAGTAGACACCGTTCACTTGACAAAAAGCACTCTCCATGAACACGGCACTGTTCATTAAGCACTTAGCACTGACCACGGGCACTTAGCACTGACCACGGGCACTTAGCACTGACCACGGGCACTTAGCACTGACCACGGACACTTAGCACTGACCACGGACACTTAGCACTGACCACGGACACTTAGCACTGACCACGAAACCCCCCCTGCACTGTTTTTGAACTCTGTTCACTGTTCAAAGACTTGTTCTATTGTTCACTGTTATTGCATTGGCATATCACAAATCACTGCACTGTTAATAAAGCACTGTATGATCCAGGGACCTGTTACATAAACAAAAGGACAGATACAGAAAAAAAAAAATCCATAAAGTCTCCCTAAAGCTTATGAGAGCCACAGAAACAATCTAGCTGGGCGAGCGAGTATTAGTGACACAAAACTAACTCTGCAAAAGGGTATGATTAGGCTGTAAAAGAAAACTCCGCTCTAAAAATATATACTAAAATGAATATGAAAAAAAAGCACAAAACAAAAACAGCGGCTCTCCTAAGGTTCCCGAAGGAAATTACAATATTGCATGCATAATATAACCTGGCAGGAAATAGCTGTTGTGTTGGACGTTCTCAGCCTACAAGGAACTTGTGTTATTATTCAAATAAACGCTCAAAAAGGGTACATCTCCACCGCTAGCCACCAAATATGTAAGGTTACTTTCAGTTTATACTGAGGAGCCAGACTTGACAACAACTTGTGAAGCAAGCTGAAGCCTCCCGTGATGCGGGAACGGCCTAGGGACGCAAAGATGAGGGTCCCGTTCACTCCCCTGAACACAAAATGAAGCCAAGATCCTGGACACTGGAAAATGGTAGCGGGCAAAGGTCCAGGATCTTACGTGGATTTGTATATGTACCCGAGCAGAATAATAAGTCCTTGTGGCTCAGCCTAGCATTAAAAACACGAGATAAAAGATAATAAAATGAAAATGAACTCATAAAACTGTGCTTAAGGCACCAAGGTAAAAAGCAAAACAAACGTTACGTTATATAAAAAAAACACAAAATTCAACTTACGTTATCAAAAAACACTAAAAATGACGCTAAAAGAAAAAAAAGGAAAACTGAGGTCTAAAACAGGAAATGGAAAGCCAAATCCTGAATGGTTTCGGTGTAAAATCCAGCTAAAAGACTTAAAAACAATAAAAACATGAACAAAAACATATAAATAAAAAGACAACGTCCAGCAAATGACCTAGGCAAGTAACAGGAAGTCTGCTCAGTACAACCTTTGTTCTGGTATCGTCTCAGGCTGAAGTAAATCCAGAGGGGGTAACACAAACACGGTTCCAGACAGATCTCTCCTTTATTGTTTTGTTTGTTTGTTTGTTTGTTGGATTTATTGGCTATCAACCAGCGGCACAAGCCAAGGTTATTAAGCCAATGATTCCATTTTATTTTATCAATCTATAGGTCATAAAGTTTTGTCTCCTTTAGAAAAGTGATTACTTTACTTATTATTTTTTCATTGTCAGATATTAGATTGTTTATATTTAAATCAATATTTTTTATTTGAAAATAGTTTATTATGTTTTGTCTTTGATTGCGGTATTTTTTGGCAAAATACTATGATATGTGCCACTGTTAGGATTGTATTACAGTGGTCGCACTGTGGAGGGAAATTTTTTCCGATGTAGGGAGTGAGGTGGGTTAGTCTTGTGGCATTGACCCTTATTCGGGCCAACACAACCTCCTCCCTTCTATTTTTTCTGTGGGCTGTGTCCCACATTTGTATTTCCTCTTTGATTTTGTTGTTTAATGTGAGGTCGGTCCACTCACTCTGCCACAGGAGATGGATTTTTGCTTTTATAAAAGAGACAAAACACCTGAGATCTGTGCGGACAATGCCAGGTTCCAAATCACCAGTCGACCCGGCTAATTTGTCAGCCTGTTCATTGCCATGTATACCCGAGTGTCCAGGTACCCATATCAGCTTGATTGATTTATTGGCACTATGTAATTTACGAATGATATTACCCTGTAATTCATTTTTGGTAGTTTCTAAGGATTTAATAGCTTTAAGTGAACTTAATGAGTCTGAAAAAATGACTATTCTATCGTGGGTCGTCGATAGGGCGAAATCTAAAGCTTTATCTATTGCAAAAAGTTCAGCAAGAAAGATCGATGTATGATTTGGCAATCGAAATCTCAACTGACATTCAGTCGACCATACACCCGCACCCACACACTCGTCTGTCTTGGACCCGTCGGTATACAAATGAAAAAAGGAAAGATGTTAATAATGATCTCTCTGAACCGCTGGCGTACCTCCGCCTCCGGTACCGTGGCTTTGACTGATGGTAGCCAGTCTACCACAATGGTAAAATTGGGGGTTTCCCACGGCGCTATATTTGAATGAACCAGGGTATCGATAGTAGAGAGATCTATACCGACTTTATCTGTGAGGTCTTGGAGTCTATTGCACAGAGGCGTTCCGCCGCGGTGCTGTGGGTCTAATTGCCGGCGCAAAACATCCCTGTTACGATGTTGGGGCTGCCTGGCTATTTTCGCGGCGTAAGTCAGCGCAAGCTGGCCGCGTCTGAGACGGAGGGGAGGTACTCCCGACTCTACCTCTAGGCGCTCGATGCGAGTGCACTTAAGGGCTCCAAGACAGACACGTAAACAAGCATTCTGTACAACATTCAATCCTTTCAGAGTTGAGCTCGTTGCCGAGCCATACACGATTGACCCATAATCTACTTTAGACCTAATCAGGGATTTATATAACATCAGTAAAGACTTTCTATCAGCTCCCCATTTGTGTCCAGAAATGCACTTTAATAAATTGAGTGCTTTTTGACATTTATTCTTTAACTGACCAATGTGGTCTTTCCAATTTAATCTACTATCAAAGAGTAGACCAAGAAATCTAGCTGAATTTTGAATAGGTATTGGGTGGTTGTCTAGAGTTATCCTGATGTTGGGCTTTGGGTGAAGACCACTCCAATACTCTTTCTTATGGAAAACAAAACCCCACTGGAGGCCCCAGTTATGAATCATATCCAGTGCCAATTGGATCTGATTTGCCGAGAACTCTGCATTACTGCTGGAGTGCCATGATGCACAGTCATTGGCGTACAGTGAGTATTTAAGATTCCGAGGAGCTGGTAAAATGTCATTAATCATACATAAAAATAATGTTGGTGATAAGACACTTCCTTGTGGGACCCCGTTTGCCTAGACAAAAATGTCCGAGAAAGTGACATTGTCAGAAAATAATTTGACAGAAAACGTTCTGAAATTTTGGATAAAACAAGGCAAGTTTCCACGTAATCCGAAAGCATAAAGTTTTCTGAGTAGGCCATGTCGCCATGTCATGTCGTAGGCTTTTTCTATATCTAAAAATACTGAAATCAAAAAATGCTTTTTGGCAAATGCCTCATGAATATGACTCTCCAGTTTTACTAGTTGATCGAGAGTTTGACGTCCCTTTCGGAAGCCGCACTGCTCGTCAACTAGTAAATTCCTGGTATTTAGAAAATGCAATAGCCTACTATTAACAATTCTTTCCATGACCTTGCATAAGCAACTTGTCAACGCAATTGGGCGGTAAGATATAGTGGATTTGGGATTTCCCCCTCCTTTCAATATGGGAATGATGTGGGCGAAGTGCCATGAATTTGGAAAAGTCTGGCTTTTCCAAATATCATTGTACACTTATAGCAACTTAATCATGTCATCATGATTAAGATGCTTCATCATCTCATATCGAATCTCATCGGGGCCTGGGGATGTTCCTCTACAGGCTTCTAGGGCTCGGACAAGTTCATTTATTGTAAGATCTTTATTATAATCAAAGTCATCTCCTGTGGCAAAGTGAATTGGTTGCAGTTCGGATGCTTCCTTGGTGGTCAGGAAAGCATGATTGTAGTTTTCCGAGCTGCTTGTATTAGAGAACTGCCTGGCGATTATGTTAGCAATGTCTCTAGGTGAATCATATTCATTTCCCTCATGAGTGATGTTTTTGATTTTTAATGATGTTCTTTTTTTATTGATTTTGTTGACAGTGGACCAAACCTCTGCAATGCTGGTATTGCTGTTAATCGTAGAGACAAAGCTTCGCCAGGAGTCTCTTTTGGCTTGTCTGATTGTTCTTCGAGCCCTAGCTCTCGCTTGTTTGTAATTGCGAAAGTTCTCGTTTGTGATATTATTGTGGAAAAGCCTGTAGGCCCTATTTCGTTCACATAGCGCCCTGCGGCAATCTGGTGTCCACCATGGAACTCTATGCTTAACGCTATCTGTCGAAGTCTTAGGGATGGTTGCCATTGCTGCATTTATAATACAATTTTGAACATTGTTTACTTTATCATCAATGGTTTCTCCAACAACTTCGAGCTTGACGCTCCTTGTGAAGGCGACCCAATCTGCTTTTTTTACGTTAAATTTGGGTGCTGAAGGCGTTCTCGTGGTGTCGCATGAATATTTAATACAAATAGGAAGGTGATCGCTTCCCAACGAGTCGTCAATGGTGTGCCACAGGCACTTGGCTGCTAGTGTTGAAGAGACCAGTGATAGGTCAATAAAGCTCAAATTACCGGTATTATCGTCCACTCGCGTCGGACTACCATCATTTAAAAGGACCAGATCAGAGTCGTTGATCAACTTAACTACTTGCTCACCTTTACCATTCACCCGCAGGGAACCCCATGACGTATGATGAGCGTTGAAATCACCTAAAATTAATTTGTTATTTGGCAGACTGTCCTGAAGAGCAAAAAGCTCATCATAGATTACCATTTTATCAGGTGGACAATAAGCTGAGCATATAGTCAGATACGTGTTATTAAATTTTTCTTTGCATGCGACGTGTTCCAAAGTAGAATTAATCGTCACTTCAGTGAAAGGGAGGTTCTGGTGGATGTACATGGCGACTCCGCCTCCACCCCTTCCCTCTCGGTCTTTTCTACACAGATGGTAGTTTCTCAGCGATACGACCTCGTCAGAGACTTGGTCGTTTAAATGGCTTTCTTAGAGAACGATAATATCGGGAGCATAGGACGAGGCTAATAATCTAAGGGAGTTTAATTTTGATCTAAGACTTCGACAGTTCCATTGTATAATGGTATACGCGTGGATTACGTTTTATGGGGTTTGGAAGTGCCTTGTCCGCCGGTTTTTATTTTCTTTTTTTGGGAGGGAGGCGCCTCCTCCTCTCCCTCGCTTCCCGAGGGCCTCTCTCGGGAATTTTTGGAGACAGTAGCCTCCATGGACTGCTCCCCTCTGCTAGAGAGACGACCGGCAGAAGATGATCTGCTCTTACGAGCAGAACAACTACCAGACGAAGTTCTAGTAGGGGTCGCCTGGACTAAGAGGTGTGATCCAGATTGTGATTTGGTATCATCCTCCTTATGATGCTTTTTTTGCTGGGTTGATTCAGCAATTTCCTTTATTGTTTTAGTCAATTCTTTAACTTGATTCATTAAATCTTTAACTGTTTCCTTCAATTCGGAAATTTCCTGGTCCTTAGCTGCGAGCTGCTGACTAATACTGCTTGCACTGGAAACGTTGTTGGTTACTGCTGAGGCGTAAGAAGTATCGGGTTTGCTTGCCAAACCGTCAACTTTCTTCTTGGCCTCACGGTAGCTTACATCGTGCTCTCTTATGTATGCCAATGTCTCAGTCTCCGTCTTCAGGCTACTGCATTCAGCAGAGCCTGACTGATGGGGACCTCCACAGTTAGCACACTTGAGTGTCTTTTCCGTGCATGTAGTAGTATCATGGGCTCCAGCACATTTACCGCACATGAATTTGTCTGTATCTTTATCATTGCATCGTAATGAGGTGTGTCCAAATTTTTGGCATCTATTGCAACGCATTGGTTTTTGGATATAGGGTCGAACTTGAACGATCTCATATCCAACTTTTACAGTACTTGGAATTTTGGGTGAGGAAAAAGTCAAGAAACACAATCCGGTTTTTACTCGCACATCTCCATCTTTCTTTGTCATACAATTTACCTCTACTACGCTTTGGTCTTTCATGGTCTCAAAAATTTCCCTTTCTTCCATTGTCCTCAAATCCCTGTAAAAGATTACTCCCTTACAGGTATTTGGGCCAACAGGAATAGTTACTTTAACTTGAAGGTCATGAATTTGCGTCAGTCTAAGCAAATCCTTAACCTGAGATTTAAATTGTACTTTCACAAGGAGGCTACCATCTCGCAATTTTCGGACAAAATCAAAAGTGCCTTCCACTTGACCATCAAGGACCTTTTTAATGATAAAGGGGTTTACATTTTTCAGATATTGATTTTCATTCACGCATCTTATGTTCACACATCTTGCGTTCTCGGGAGGGATATCAATAAATGGTCTTCTGGGTCGGTCATTGGTCGGGGTTCCATTGGTGGTCAAAGTTGTCTTAGAAAGTTTTAGAGTCGCCCCTCCTCCTTGGGGAGGAGGAAGGGTAGCCGAGGGATCAACCATACTTGGGTGTCGGACCAGGTCCGAACCCTGGGCCAAAGCCCGTTGTCCTAAGGGGACTACCTTTCCCTTAACTGTTGGATCAACCTAATCCCAATAGCTAAGAGATTAAAAAGAAGTCTTTCGGTTACACGTCCTCGCCCCCACCCCCCCCTTATGGAAGCTTGATTGCGTTCTCCAGTACCAACTAAGGGATCGGAGTTGTGTGGAAGACACTTCCCTACCACCGAATCTGCCAAATGCGAGGGACGGTAAGTAAATGCCCAACCCCCAAGCGAATACAGGAGCTCACAAGGTAAACTCCGGTAGGCTCAGGAAGGTTACACGTAAAAATGGAAAAAAATCAGGGGGAGAGAAAAGTTGCGCCCAAAGGACGCCCCAGACTACTGGGCCTCCCTACCCAGGGGTCACAGCCCGTAAGGGCTACCCTGTGGTAGAAGAGTGCTGCGGGTCTGGGGTGGGGGCCGACTACTCCTACTATACTCTCGTGTCACCTGCAAAAACAAAAGCACTGAAGGTGCAGGCAAAGCACTAAAAGTGCGCAAAATCTGTGCAAAGCAGCGCTTACTCTACTTTCCTTAC
>NW_028234423.1:24537151-24542151 GCF_977035675.1 Penaeus japonicus | reverse complement strand
TGTATGAATATATTCGTGCATGTTACCCGAGAACTAGAAAAGGACACAAAGACAGGAGAGCCGATCCCATCCCCCTGCACACGGACCCATCGTCAGCGGAATCCCATTAGGTACAGATGTCTGCTTCATAATCTTCTAATGTGGATTATTGCGATCTGATAAAACATAATTTGAACATTTCATAGGAGGAAGAGTGGAGGGGGAGTGGGGGGCGGGGGTTAAGCCGATGGATTTCCAAAAGTTTTTAATTTCATGTTAGTTATTGTTTGAATTTGTTTGTCATCTTCTGCCTCAATGCCCACTAAATAAGATTACAACAAACAGATATCTATTCAACTGCAATGCAAATCGCAACAATACATACAAAGGATCACAGACAAGAGTAACTATAGCGTGGAACTCTAGTTGCAAAAGTTCAAGCAATCACTTTACCATAACCAAGCAATAGGCAACCCAAGGAAACAACACCGTGGAGCATCCCCAGGGCTTAGGAATTCAAGGAAAGTCAAAGTAATCCAAAGTTGAGATTTTTTTTTTTTTTTTTTTTTTTGTGCTGAACGCGAGATTGAAAACATGGAAGTCACTTGTTCTGTTGTATCTGTGTTGTTCGTTTTGTTTTGTGTTATTTTTGTCTTTTCTTGGTCTTTGGATAGAAAGGTGCGTGTGTGTGTTTGCTTGTCTGTGTGTGGTGCGTGTCTGTGTGTGTGTGTGTGTGTGTGTTTGCTTTTATGTGTGTATGCTTGTCCGTGTGTGATGTGTGTGTGTGTGTGCGTGTGTGTGTGTGTGTGTGTGTTTGTGTGTGTGTGTGTGCGCGAGCGTTTGTTTGTCTGTGTGTATGCTTGTCCGTGTGTGATGTGTGTGTGTTTGTGTTTTTGCTTGTCTGTGTGTATGCTTGTCCGTGTGTGATGTGTGTGTGTTTGTGTGCTTACGCGCGTTTGCTTGTCTGTGTGTATGCTTGTCCGTGTGTGTACGTGTGTGTGTGTTTGTGTACCAATCCATCAATCCCTATTTTACACATCCTTTTCCCCCTCCTTCTCCTCTTAACACGATCCCCTCTCCATCCCCACATCTGTCCAGGAAATGTTAGAGACACTCTCATCTCATCCAACTTCACATGACATTTACCCCACCTCTACCCCTACCCCACCCTCCCCCTCAGCCTCTCCCTCGACCCCCACCCCCACCCCACCCACCCACCCTCAGGCCCTAACTTCGTCACCGCCAGTTCCATTCTCGTCCACACTACCATTATCCCCGATTCCGAGGTCTTCTCTTCTTTATCCAGGTGTGTCTCTCTCTCTCCCGTATTCGTCTCTCTGTGTGCCATTTCGCTTCTATCTGGGTTCGGAATAGTTACATCGCCTCGGGAAAGGAGGGGGGGAGGGAGAGGGGAGGAAGAGGGGTGGAAAAGCGGAGGGAACGAATGAGGAAGACGGGAAGGAGAGGGAGAATAAGGAAGAGGGGAGGGGATGGAGAGGAAAAAGAGGTGAGAGGGGAGAGGGAGAGAAAGAATGAGGAAAGGAAGAGGGAGAAAAGGAGGGATAAGGGAGAATGAGGAAGACTGGAGGGAAGAAGGGAGGAGAAAAAGAAGAGGGAGAATGAGAAAGAAAGGGAATTAGGAGGTAAAGATGAGAAGGGAGGATGAGATGAGAGGGAGCGAGTAGAGATAGAGGTGAGAAGAAGAGGGGAGAGGGGGGAGGAAGAATAAGGAAGAGGGAGAGGTGAGAGAGGAGGAGGAGGGGAGAAGAAGAAAAGAGATATGGAGAATTAGGAAGAGGGGGAGAGAAGAAGAGAGGGTGGTGGGAAAGAGAGAGAATGACAGAAACAAGCATACCCAATAGAGAGAGAGACAGAGACACATACAGAGAGAGAAAGAGAGAAAGACATAATGAAACAAACACACACAAATAAAGAGAGAGAGAGAGAGAGAGAGAGGGAAAGAGAGAGAGAGAGGGAAGAGACCCAAAGGAAGAGAGGGAGAGAGAGAGAGAGAAAGAGGGGGGGGGGGTGCATTTGATTTACCGCTCAAGTCTCACTTACAGCCGGAACTCATCCAAGTTTTGAGGCATGTAACACTAAATTCTGTGCCAACGTGCCAGTAACTACCTTTTGCCTTCTTTCTCTTTCTCCTTCTTCCTTCTCTCTCTATCTCTTTCTATCTCTCTCTCTCTAACTCTTTTTCTCTCTCTCTCCCTCCCTCCCTCTCTCTCTCTCTCTCTCTCTCTCTCTCTCTCTCTCTCTCTCTCTCTCTCTCTCTCTCCCTCTCTCTCTTCCTCTCTCTCTCTCTTCTCTCTCTCTCTCTCTCTCTCTCTCTCTCTCTCTCTCTCTCTCTCTCTCTCTCTCTCTCTCTCTCTCTCTCTCTCTCTCTCTCTCTCTCTCTCTCTCTTTCTCTCTGTCTCTCTCTCTCTCTTTCTCTCTCACTCTCTTTCTCTCTATCTCTCTCTCTATCTTTCTATCTATCTATCTATTCATCTCTATCTTTCTCTCTCTCTTTCTCTCTATCTATCTGTCTATCTATTCATCTCAGTTTCTCTCTCTTTCTCTCACTCTGTTTCCTCTCTCTCTCTCTCTCTCTTTCTCTCTCTTTCTCTCTCTCTCTCTCTCTCTCTCTCTTTCTCTCTCTTCTCTCTCTTCTCTCTCTCTCTTCTCTCTCTTCTCTCTCTCTTCTCTCTCTGTCTCTCTCTCTCTCTCTCTCTCTCTCTCTCTCTCTCTCTCTCTCTCTCTCTCTCTCTCTCTCTTTCTCTCTCTACTCTCTCTTTTCTCTCTCTCTCTCTCTCTCTCTCTCTCTCTCTCTCTCTCTCTCTCTCTCTCTCTCTCTCTCTCTCTCTCTCTCTCTCTCTCTCTCTCTCTCTCTCTCTCTCTCTCTCTCTCTCTCTGAAGTAGAAAGATGAAAGGGAACAAAAATAAAAGAGAAAGAGAAAGTGCAACCTTGCAATATAAATTTCTATTTATATTTTGAGTCTTCAATCATTATTTTTATATCTATTGAATATTATTTGCATATGTATGCTTTTGTTGTTGTATTCTATGCAACTCATTCATCAATATAACTTGTATCTTTCATGTTATTCTAGTTGTTACGCATATATCTTACCACATACACATATACATACATATACGTAAGCACGTTGCTTTATCTATGTTGTTTTGTCTTTCCCTTTGCAAGAGCTATGTACACATGCAACACTCCCTTCTATTCATCACAATGCCACATGTCATACACGTGAATCACTCACATATCCTTAGACAAATCATATATTGTGGTAGAGAGTCTCGAAATAAAGGAGAATAAGCAACAGATGATAAATGGGAGGCCAATAAAGTAAGCCGAGGAGATCCCGAAGATAAAGTACCCCCAGGCACTTCCTTGAGTTAACTTCCGTGAGTTTGCAAAGGTTCTTAGAAAGGATGCATGTGTCTCTACTTCTTTATCTAATGTTCTCAGGGAGGGAAGGGGAGGAGGGAGGGAAGGGGAGGAGGGAGGGATGAGGGATGGGAGGGAGAGATGGATGAGAGAAGGATGGGACGGATTTGTGTGGAGAGGAGAGGATGGAAGGGGAGGAGGGAGGGATGGGGGATGGGTGGGAGAGATGGATGAGAGAGGGAGGGACGGATTTGTGTGGAAAGGAGAGAGGAAAGGAGGGAAGGGGAGGAGGGAGGGATGGGGGATGGGTGGGAGAGATGGATGAGAGAGGGAGGGACGGATTTGTGTGGAAAGGAGAGAGGAAAGGAGGGAAGGGGAGGAGGGAGGGATGAGGGATGGGTGGGAGAGATGGATGAGAGAGGGATGGGACGGATTTGTGTGGAGAGGAGAGAGGAGAGGAGGGAAGGGGAGGAGGGAGGGAGGGAAAAGGGATGGGAGGGAGAGGAGGAGGAGGAGAGGGTGGGAGGTAGGGAGCGAAAAGGGATGGGAGGGAGGGAAAAGGGATGGGAGGGAGGGAAGGAGGGATAAGGAATGGGAGAGAGGTGGTTGGGAGGAAGGGATAAGGAATGAGAGAGAGGGAGGGGAGGAAGTGAGGGAGGGAAAGGGGGATGGAAGAGAAGGAGAGAAAGATAGAAGGGAGGGAGAGGGTGATGGAGAGGGAGAGACAGGGAGAGGGGACGGAGGGAGAGGAAGGTAGAGGGGATAGAGAAAAGAGAGAAGAAGAAAGAGAAAGAAAATCGGGTGAGAACTTAATAGAAAGAAGAAAGAGAGAGGAAAGAGACAAGACAAAATATAGATAAAAATGATAAACCGAATCGGATGCACGTAAAACAGACAAATTCAAACAAACAAAAACAAATAGATGAATAAACAAACAAAAACATAAATAAACAAAGAAGTAGATATACAAACAAATGAAAATTCGATAAAAACAAAAACAGAAACAAGCAAATAAAGAAAGAACAAAAAAATAAACGCAAACTTGCAAACAAGCAAACATTTTTACACAAAATAGATACACAAACAATCAAGTAAACAAACAATTAAATACGCAAAACAAGTAAGAAGATATTAATTACAAAAACAATTAACAAACAAACAACCAAATACACAAACAAGCTAAAGAAACAAAACAATAAATTCAAGAAAATACACTAGCAAACAAATAAATAATCAAGCTAACAATTAAGCACGATATAAATGAAAACAAAAAAGTAAATCACAAAGAATAAACAACAAACAAATAGATATATAAACAATTAAAGAAACAATTGATTAGGAAATCGATAAACAAACACACCAATAGACAGACGAATAGAATTACAAACAAATAAACGAGTAAGCATTCAAAAAAAGAAAAAAAAAAGAAAATGAAAAACAAACACAGAGAAACAATGAAACACACAAACAGACAAATTATTAACCAGAAACAAATATAAAAAAACAATCAGTCAGACAAATAAACAACTAAACAATCAAACACAACAACAGTTAAACAAACAAACAAATACACAAACAAACAGAATATCGAACAAGCCAAAAACAAAACCAAAAGCTGCAACACAAAGGCCAAACT
>NW_028234423.1:24517151-24519651 GCF_977035675.1 Penaeus japonicus | reverse complement strand
CTTATGCCTTGCCGAGAACTTCCTAAAATCACACGAATCCGCTTGTGCATGAACGCTTTCTAGAAAGCAAACATTTCCAAAGGACACAGCAGACTCTTCATATTTGCTTTGCTATTAAATGTGATGTTAGAGACAGTTGCATTGTTGGGACAGACTTAAGGAGATGTGAGATATCAAACGAATCACATTAAGTTATGTTTCGGAACTAATTCAAGATACTTTTTTTCGATCGTATTGCTCCATTAAAATTATTCTCGTTACTAACTTACCTAAATCAAAATAATTTTGTAAGATGAGAGATGTTAAAGAGAAATTTAAGATTGCCTCGGCCAGTAGCCTTTGATAATCAGTTAGAAAAAATATGTAACGAGTTTTAACGGTTTTCAACGGGTTTCCGTAAACGAACTTATAAAGCGAATAATATTTCTGTGAATCTAATGATACGTTTCTAAGAAGTGAAACTACATTATTAATATGACAGCAACAGAACAGCAACTTCTCTGCAACATTTTTGATTGCACAGTTTATGCGTAGCACGATTTGTGGACCTCATCTGAAGAAGAGTCCTTCAACAGCCTTCTTTATTAATATGTATATATTTTTTTTATACCTAACATCTAATTCTATTGTTTCTTTAAAACTTTTTTTGCCCTCGAAATTTGAGATCTGAGTTAAGCTCGCAAGTAGAATATCTATAGGATGACAAATAGAGAAATGCGAAAAAGGTAAGCACCAAATTCAATATGTCTACCCAATTTCTTTTCTTGTGCTCTAGATTTCACACTTGATGGAAAGATGTTTCAAGAGAGAATTTTCCTATCTCTTTTTGCTTGTGTGTGTTTTTATGTCTGTGTTTGCGTGTGTGTTACATTTCAATGTCCCTTTGTGTGTGTGTGTGAGACAGAAAGAGAGAGAGAAGAAAGACAGCGAGCGAGAGAGAGACAGAGAAAAGATAGAAAAAAGAAAGACAGTGAGAGAGAAAAAATAAATAAAAGACGAGAGAGAAAAAAATCAGAGACAAACTGACAGAAAAAAACAAATAACAAGTAGCCTTAAAAAAACAATTACCCGCACCTTATCATAACCTCACCTGAAATGACACCTCAGACAATCCCAAAAGACACTCTGTCAAGGATGAAATGACACCTCAGACAATCCCAAAAAACACTCTGTCAAGGATGAAAAAGAAGAACCAAACCAATGGATAGATGATCGCTACTATCCTTCTCGCCTGCTCTCTCTCCCCTTTTCCTTCCGTGTCTATCCAGCTACCCCATCCTGCGAGAAGACCCCCTCCCCCCTTTTTATTGAGCCTCTTCGTGAAACCCTTCCTTTGTCCCCTTCTTGGGATGACAAGGGACGGAGCCGAGCCTGGGATAGAGACCCTAAAGGACGGGGATGCCTCGGGAAGAAATTAAATGCTGTCCTTTTATGAAGCTCGGAGCAGCTTTGGGTGTGATGGGAGGAGGGGGAGGGGGATGGGTTTAGTGGGGGGGGGAGGGGAAGAGTAGAGTGTGGTGGGGAGGTGGATGGGGGGAGGGCGGAGGGGGAGAGTGTGGTGGAGGGAGGGGGAGAGTGTGATGGGGGAGGATGGAGGGGGAGGGGAGGGATGGGTATAATGGGGAGGAGGAGAGGGGGAGAGTTGGGTGTGGTAGGGAGGAGGGTGGGGGGGAAGGGGGTAGGGGGAGAGGAGTGAGACAGGGTGTATACAGGGGGTTGAGGGAGGGGGAGGAGGGGGGAGGGTATGTTAAGACGAGGTTCGTTGGTATGTTGGGATTGAAGGCGGGAGGGAGGGAGGAAGGGGATAGCGGGATGCATAATGAAGGAGAGAATAGAAGGAAGGAGGGGAATAAAACTGGTAGACAAAGAAGAATGGAAATTAGTTTGGGGGAGGAGGGGGAAGCCGCTTAGATGAGAAGTGGGAAGGATAGAGAGAGAGAAGAATTGAAACATATATAAATGATAAAGTAATGGATAGAACAGAAAGATAATTTAGGTCTAAAGTCGGAAATATATAAGATATATATATAGAGAGAGATAGGCATATAAAGTAGGAGAAACGAAGGAATTATAGAAGTGGAGAAAATAGAAGGATAGAAAAAACAGGGATGATAAAGCTATAAGGTAAGCAATTAGCAACAATGATTAAGATTATAAGGATGTCAATTAATGCTTATAATGATGGCAAGTAATGATGATAATAAGGCAAGTAATGGTGATTATAAGGCAAATAATGATGATAATGATGTCAACTGATAATGATAATGATGTCAGTTAATGATGATGATAACGGGAAGTAATGATGATAACGGGAAGTAATGATGTTAGTTTATGATGATAATGAGGGCAAGTAATGATGATAATGATATCAGTTAATGATGATAATGGCGGAAAGTAATGATGATAATAATGGCAAGTAATTATGATAATGATGTCAACTAATGATGATAATTATGGCAAATAAAGATGATAGTGACAACGGTGATGATCCTGAAAATGA
>NW_028234423.1:24509651-24512151 GCF_977035675.1 Penaeus japonicus | reverse complement strand
AAAGAGAGAGAGAAGAACAAGAAGAGGAGAGGGAGAATGAGAGGAAAGAATGAAAAAGAGAGAGAAGAAGAGACAAAATGTGAGAGAAAGTGTAAAAGTGAGAGAGAGAGGGAGAGAGATAGACAGTGTTATATTATTGCATACATATGCAGACAGATTACAAATCATGTTTCCTAAAAGCTCTATCAATTAGGTAATTCCTATGCTTTAACGTCTATATACTTAACACATGATTTCTTCTTTTGTTTTAAAGTCAAGATGAAGGCGTAACTTAGTGGTGCAATACTGGCTTTGCTATTGCAAGGGTTCCCGCCTAGCGAGGTCCCTCTTAGTTAACTCATTAGAAGCATCTATGATCTCTATGTCCACTAATAAAATGTTCAGTACTATAAATGCCTTCTAATATCTATTCTAATTTCATTTTGATCAAGCCAGACGATTTTTCAGTCTCATAGACAAGTGGTCTAGTAGAAGATTGTAGTACCCAAACTTCACCTACTTTATCCCTCTAACACTAAACTTAGAAACAACTGTTTTCAAAAGTTATATCTACTGTTGTTAATGTAATATCTCCCCCTTTCCCTGTTGTGAATGGTGTTCCTCAGGGTTCCGTGTTTCTCCAAAGATAATTAATTTTGCTAATTAGCTTCAGTTCACCTCCAACCTATTAATCATCCATATGTTGATGACTATTTCTGGAAACTTCGCCAGATTAAAATTATGGAAGTAGAACACCCTTCTAATAAAGTTATTAGTTCAAGGGGATCGATACAGAGCTTGGGGTAAACAGCGAATTTTTTTTCTATGTATTTCTTTTTTTTTCATAATTGTTGATTTATAGTTACTGAGATAATAATACCAATAAAGATAAAGATTATGATAATGATAACAATAAAATGATAATAATAATGATAATATTGATAATGAGTATGATAATGATATCAACAAAAATAACAATACTGACAAAAAAGCTAATAATAACAACAACAATAACAACAACCAAACCCACACCAATTACACCAACAATCACAAAAAAAAAATATATATATCAATAAAACAACAACAAAAAGAGATAACATAACACAACTTCCTTAAGACCCCCAAAAGAGAGGCACCATAGCACCATAGGCTACAAGATCTCTTCCACACTTATGCTTTAACTCTGTTGCAGCGTGAAGACCTGAGACCCTGTTACTTTTAGTAGAAGATTGTGATTGAGAAGAAGATAATATATATAATATAAGAAGATTGTGATTGAGAAGAAGATAATATAATATAATATAAGAAGATAATATATAATATATATGTTACCTGTTACTGGACGGACCCTGTTACTTTTGAGGTTGAGTATCAGCTGCTGGGAGTAGAGTATTATGCACTTGTTTATCTGCCTCTCTGTCTATCTGTTTGTCTATTTCTTTGTCTGTCTGTTTATTTGTATGTCTGTCTTTTTGTCTGTCTATCTGTCTATCTAACTATCTATCCAGCTGTTTGTCTGTCGAACTATTTATCTATTTATCTGTCTGTCTATCTACCTATTTATTTGTATTTATCTAGATGTCTATCTATTTATCTATCTATCTACCTATTTATCTGTCTGACTATCTATCCATCTATCTCTTTATCTGTCCGTTTATCTATCTATCTATCTATCTATCTATCTATCTTTTTATTTATGTTTGTCTATTCATCTATTTGTTTATTAATATGTTTATCAATATATTTACCTACTCATATATCTAGTTACCTATCTAATTATCTATCTATTTATCTATCAACCTACCTACTTGCCTCTCGATCTATCTATATATTTATCAATATATCTATTGACCAGAAGGTTAGATACCCACCACCTGTAAGGATCTGTGGTTAGAGATGATATATGTTTATTTCAAGTAATTATCTAAAAGAAAAAAAGAAAAAAGAAAAAAAGAAAACAGACAGCGGTAGGCTTTTATTCTTATCATCGTTGTTACTTTTGTTATTGTTATCATTATTACAATTATTACTACCATCATCGTCATCATTATTATCTTTATTATCATCACCATCATCATTATCATTGTTAACATTATCATTATATCACTCCACATATCCCATACCAACCAGCGAAGAGAGAGTAAACAAAACAAACAAACAAATAACAGCAACAAGAAACACTTTAGCATTACCATCGTCCTCCCCCTTCACCCCCTCCACCCCCTCCCCAACCTAATTTATTCAAGGACACGTTACTTTAATGAAATTTTCATCTTTTCTTCTGCTTCCTTCTATTCCTTCCTTCTCCCCTCTTTTCTTCCCTTCCTTCCCTCCTCCCCTGTTGTCCTCCTCTTTCCTCTTCCTCCTTTCCCTCTCTCCTTCTCCCCTCCTTTGCTCTTCTTTCTCCCTTCCTCTTTTACCTGCCTTCCCTCCTCTCCTTCCCTTCCTCTTTTCCCTTCCTTCCCTCCTCCCCTGTTGTCCTCCTCTTTCCTCTTCCTCCTTTCCCTCTCTCCTTCTCCCC
>NW_028234423.1:24479651-24504651 GCF_977035675.1 Penaeus japonicus | reverse complement strand
GGCAGCTGAAACTGTGCATCCTCAGCATCCGGTAAATTGGCGTGTATCAATCTCAGTCTTTTGACATAATCAGATTTGGGAATTAACTGATTCCAGTTCATTCCTGACTTCTTAAAAAGGACAACACCCACGTTTCCTACGTTTGTGGAAACAGGATGAAGCAAGGGGATTTGCTAAGGATGAGGAGGATGGGTTGTGGTGATGAGGAGGGTGGGTTGTGGTGATGAGGAGGGTGGGTTGTGGTGATGAGGAGGGTGGGTTGTGGTGATGAGGAGGGTGGGTTGTGGTGATGAGGAGGGTGGGTTGTGGTGATGAGGAGGGTGGGTTGTGGTGATGAGGAGGGTGGGTGGTGGTGATGAGGAGGGTGGGTGGTGGTGATGAGGAGGGTGGGTTGTGGTGATGAGGAGGGTGATTGTGGTGATGAGGAGGATGGGTTGTAGTGAAGAGGAGGGTGGTTGTAGTGATGAGGAGGGTGGGTGGTGGTGATGAGGAGGGTGGGCTGTAGGGAGGAGGGTGGGTTGTAGTGATGAGGAGGATGGGTGGTGGTGATGAGGAGGGTGGGTTGTAGTGATGAGGAGGGAGGGTTGTAGTGATGAGGAGGATGGGTGGTGGTGATGAGGAGGGTGGGCTGTAGGGAGGAGGGTGGGTTGTGGTGATGAGGAGGATGGGTTGTGGTGATGAGGAGGGTGGGTTGTGGTGATGAGGAGGGTGGGTTGTAGTGATGAGGAGGGTGGGTGGTGGTGATGAGGAGGGTGGGTTGTGGTGATGAGGAGGGTGGGTTGTAGTGATGAGGAGGGTGGGTTGTGGTGATGAGGAGGGTGGGTTGTGGTGATGAGGAGGGTGGGTTGTAGTAATGAGGAGGGTGGTTGTGGTGATGAGGAGGGTGGTTGTGGTGATGAGGAGGGTGGGTTGTGATGAGGAGGGTGGGTTGTGGTGATGAGGAGGGTGGGTTGTGGTGATGAGGGTGGGTTGTAGTGAGGAGGAGGGTGGGTTGTGGTGATGAGGAGGGTGGGTTGTGGTGATGAGGAGGGTGGGTTGTAGTGATGAGGAGGGTGGGTTGTAGTGATGAGGAGGGTGGGTTGTAGTGATGAGGAGGGTGGGTTGTAGTGATGAGGAGGGTGGGTTGTAGTGATGAGGAGGGTGGGTTGTAGTGATGAGGAAGGTGGTTGTGGTGATAAGGAGGGTGGGTTGTAGTGATGAGGAGGGTGGGTTGTGGTGATGAGGAGGGGGGGTGTGGTGATGAGGGGGGGGGGGTGTGGTGTTGAGGAGGTGTTGGTGTGGAGGGTTGTAGTGATGAGGAGGGTGGGTGTAGTAGATGAGGGTGTTGTGGGTGAGGAGGGTGGGTTGGGGTGAGGAGGAGGGTGGGTTGTGGTGATGAGGAGGGTGGGTTGTGGTGAGGGGGGGGGGGGTTGTGGTGATGAGGAGGGTGGGTTGTAGTGATGAGGAGGGTGGGTTGTAGTGATGAGGGGGTTGGGGTGGTGAGGGGGGTGGGTTGTAGTGATGAGGAGGGTGGTTGTGGTGATGAGGAGGGTGGGTTGTAGTGATGAGGAGGGTGGGTTGTAGTGATGAGGAGGGTGGTTGTAGTGATGAGGAGGGTGGGTTGTGATGAGGAGGGTGGTTGTGGTGATGAGGAGGGTGGGTGGTGGTGATGAGGAGGGTGGGTTGTAGTGATGAGGAGGGTGGGTTGTAGTGATGAGGAGGGTGGGTTGTGGTGATGAGGAGGGTGGGGTGTAGTGATGAGGAGGGTGGGTGTAGTGATGAGGGGGGGGGGGTGTGGTGATGAGGAGGGGGGGTGTGGTGGTGAGGAGGGTGGTTGTGGTGATGAGGAGGGTGGGTTTGTGAGGAGGAGTGGTTGTGTGATGAGGAGGGTGGGTTGTAGTGATGAGGAGGGTGGGTTGTAGTGATGAGGAGGTGGTGGGTTGTGTTGAGAGGTGTGTGTGAGGAGGGTGGGTTGTAGTGATGAGGAGGGTGGGTTGTAGTGATGAGGAGGGTGGGTTGTGGTGATGAGGAGGGTGGGTTGTGGTGATGAGGAGGGTGGGTTGTAGTGATGAGGAGGGTGGGTTGTAGTGATGAGGAGGGTGGTTGTAGTGATGAGGAGGGTGGGTTGTAGTGATGAGGAGGGTGGGTTGTAGTGATGAGGAGGGTGGGTTGTAGTGATGAGGAGGGTGGTTGTGGTGATGAGGAGGGTGGGTTGTAGTGATGAGGAGGGTGGGTTGTAGTGATGAGGAGGGTGGGTTGTAGTGATGAGGAGGGTGGGTTGTAGTGATGAGGAGGGTGGTTGTGGTGATGAGGAGGGTGGGTTGTAGTGATGAGGAGGGTGGGTTGTAGTGATGAGGAGGGTGGTTGTGGTGATGAGGAGGGTGGGTTGTAGTGATGAGGAGGGTGGGTTGTAGTGATGAGGAGGGTGGGTTGTGGTGATGAGGAGGGTGGGTTGTAGTGATGAGGAGGGTGGTTGTGGTGATGAGGAGGGTGGGTTGTAGTGATGAGGAGGGTGGGTTGTAGTGATGAGGAGGGTGGTTGTGGTGATGAGGAGGGTGGGTTGTAGTGATGAGGAGGGTGGTTGTAGTGATGAGGAGGGTGGGTTGTAGTGATGAGGAGGGTGGGTTGTAGTGATGAGGAGGGTGGTTGTGGTGATGAGGAGGGTGGGTTGTAGTGATGAGGAGGGTGGTTGTGGTGATGAGGAGGGTGGGTTGTAGTGATGAGGAGGGTGGTTGTAGTGATGAGGAGGATGGGTTGTGGTGATGAGGGGGGTGGGTTGTGGTGATGAGGAGGGTGGGTTGTAGTGATGAGGAGGATGGGTTGTGGTGATGAGGGGGGTGGGTTGTGGTGATGAGGAGGGTGGATTGTGGTGATGAGGGGGGTGGGTTGTAGTGATGAGGATGGGTTGTAGTGATAAGGAGGGTGGTTGTGGTGATGAGGAGGGTGGGTTGTAGTGATGATGGTGTTGGTGATGATCATGAGGATGGTGGTAGTGACTATTGCTTTATATTTATGATGATAACTCTGATGACCTCTAACAATAATGATGATAATGCTACTGCTACTATTCTTACTACCAATAATGATGATGAGAATATTGAAAATGATAATAATAGCAATGACAATAATGATAAGATAAGTAGAACCAAAGATGCCAATGGTAATAGGGACATAAGGATAATGATAATAGTAATGGTCATGATAATAAGTATAACAACTGTAATGGTAATAGTGATAATGATGATAACAATGATAAAGGTCATAGGTATCACAACTGCAATGATGATAATGCTAAGGAAAATAATAAATGTAATAATGATAATAATAATGATGATGATGATAATGATAATAATAATAATAATGATAATAATAATAATAATAAAAATAATAATGATAGGAATAATGATAATGATAGCAATAATCATGATGATAATTATGGCAATAAAGATAATCCAATTAATAATAGCATGGCAGTAGCAGATGTAATAGTATTGATAGTAGTAATAATAATGATAATAATAATAATGGTAATTCTAATGAAGATACACATGACAATAATAGGAATGATAACAGTAATGATAATAATAATAGTACAGTAATAATATTAAACATAATCATGATTATCATAAGAAGTATGAATAGTATTAATGGTGATAACAATAAGAGTTATAACAATGATAACAACAGCAATAGTAATGATAATGATACTAATGATAATGATAATAATGATGACAATAAAAGTATCAACCATAGTAATGAAACTGAAGACACTGATGATAATAATGATGATAATAATAAGGAAAATGGTAATAGTGAAGATGATACTGATAAAAATAAATCGATTATAAAAAATAAAAAAATAAAAAACATAATAAAAATAACAACACAAAAAACGACCCCTGTTTAATGTGAAACAGATCCAATTGAATGTTGTTCACCATGTTATAGTGAACCCCATTGCATATTAACAGCAATAATGATACTATTACCATTAATGATACCAATAATGATCATACTAGTACTAAAACAATGATGATATTATTACTAATAATAGTAACATTATTGGTGCTAATATTATTACTACTACCAAAACTGCTATTACTTACAATGATTTTACCACAACTATAACAATTTCTAATGTTTATGATAATGGTATAACAACAAAGACAAGAACAATAAGATACTAATGAAACAGCAAAATACAACAATTGCAATGAATGATAATGATATAACAACTGATAATAATGTTACATGGGCAACAAAACTACTACCAACATCGATAATGCTATAACAACAACACCAGCTAATGATAATAAAACAACGACCACTTCCACTTTTACACAGGGGGTCGTTAGAGTGTCCAGCAACGAGTGTGGACGACAAGCATTGCTTTAAAGAGCGCTGGGTAATTTTGTTCCGTTGAAAATTGTACAAATGAACGGCAGAAAAACAAGAAAAATAGATTTACAAAATAAACAAAAAACAAGGACACTACCTTTCGTTCGCTCTCAAAAGGAGGAAAAAAGTAATTGCAAATCCACGTGCTGTGATATTCGTGAGAAAAGGTAATAAATAATAAATATCATAATAGGTGTCTGTCTTGTCCCTCAATTAGCATCCAATTTTCCCCGACTAATTATCACCAAGACAGTAATCTCATAAATCAGTTGTTATTGTCAGTACTATTACGTTATTATAATTATCATTATCATTATTATTATAAAGTTTGTTATTATTATCCTTATCCTTATTGTTATTATCATCATGAATATAATCATTATTATTGTTGTTATAAATATCATTATTCTTATTATCATAATGATTATTGTTCCTGTTGGCATAATAGTAGAAAGCCTCTACCTCTCCACCAGTTACCTCGCAGAATGCTACAAGCCTCTACCTCTCCACCAGTTACCTCTGGAATGCTACAAGCCTCTACCTCTCTACCAGTTACCTCGCAGGATGCTACAAGCCTCTACCTCTCCACCAGTTACCACTGGAATGCTACAAGCCTCTACCTCTCTACCAGTTACCTCGCAGGATGCTACAAGCCTCTACCTCTCCACCAGTTACCTCTGGAATGCTACAAGCCTCTACCTCTCCACCAGTTACCACTGGAATGCTACAAGCCTCTACCTCTCTACCAGTTACCTCGCAGAATGCTACAAGCCTCTACCTCTTTACCAGTTACCTCGCAGGATGCTACAAGCCTCTACCTCTCCACCAGTTACCACTGGAATGCTACAAGCCTCTACCTCTCCACCAGTTACCTCGCAGAATGCTACAAGCCTCTACCTCTCTACCAGTTACCTCACAGAATGCTACAAGCCTCTACCTCTCTACCAGTTACCTCACAGAATGCTACAAGCCTCTACCTCTCCACCAGTTACCTCTGGAATGCTACAAGCCTCTACCTCTCCACCAGTTACCACTGGAATGCTACAAGCCTCTACCTCTCTACCAGTTACCTCTGGAATGCTACAAGCCTCTACCTCTCCACCAGTTACCTCGCAGAATGCTACAAGCCTCTACCTCTCCACCAGTTACCACTGGAATGCTACAAGCCTCTACCTCTCTACCAGTTACCTCTGGAATGCTACAAGCCTCTACCTCTCTACCAGTTACCTCGCACAATGCTACAAGCCTCTACCTCTCTACCAGTTACCTCGCACAATGCTACAAGACTCTACCTCTCTACCAGTTACCTCGCAGAATGCTACAAGCCTCTACCTCTCTACCAGTTACCTCGCAGAATGCTACAAGCCTCTACCTTTCTACCAGTTACCTCGCAGAATGCTACAAGCCTCTACCTCTCTACCAGTTACCTCGCAGGATGCTACAAGCCTCTACCTCTCCACCAGTTACCACTGGAATGCTACAAGCCTCTACCTCTCCACCAGTTACCTCGCAGAATGCTACAAGCCTCTACCTTTCTACCAGTTACCTCACAGAATGCTACAAGCCTCTACCTCTCTACCAGTTACCTCACAGAATGCTACAAGCCTCTACCTCTCCACCAGTTACCTCTGGAATGCTACAAGCCTCTACCTCTCCACCAGTTACCTCTGGAATGCTACAAGCCTCTACCTCTCCACCAGTTACCACTGGAATGCTACAAGCCTCTACCTCTCTACCAGTTACCTCTGGAATGCTACAAGCCTCTACCTCTCCACCAGTTACCTCGCAGAATGCTACAAGCCTCTACCTCTCCACCAGTTACCACTGGAATGCTACAAGCCTCTACCTCTCTACCAGTTACCTCTGGAATGCTACAAGCCTCTACCTCTCTACCAGTTACCTCGCACAATGCTACAAGCCAATACCTCTCTACCAGTTACCTCGCAGAATGCTACAAGCCTCTACCTCTCCACCAGTTACCTCGCAGAATGCTACAAGCCAATACCTCTCTACCAGTTACCTCGCAGAATGCTACAAGCCTCTACCTCTCCACCAGTTATCTCGCAGAATGCTACAAGCCTCTACCTCTCTACCAGTTACCTCGCAGAATGCTACAAGCCAATGCCTCTCTACCAGTTACCTCGCACAATGCTACAAGCCAATACCTCTCTACCAGTTACCTCACAGAATGCTACAAGCCTCTACCTCTCTACCAGTTACCTCGCAGGATGCTACAAGCCTCTACCTCTCCACCAGTTACCTCTGGAATGCTACAAGCCTCTACCTCTCTACCAGTTACCTCGCAGGATGCTACAAGCCTCTACCTCTCCACCAGTTACCTCTGGAATGCTACAAGCCTCTACTTCTCTACCAGTTACCTCGCAGAATGCTACAAGCCAATGCCTCTCTACCAGTTACCTCGCAGGATGCTACAAGCCAATGCCTCTCTACCAGTTACCTCGCAGGATGCTACAAGCCTCTACCTCTCTATCAGTTATCTCTGGAATGCTACAATCCTCTTCCCTTCCACCAGTTACCTCAGAAATGCTACAAGCCTCTACCTCTCCACCAGTTACCTCGCAGAATGCTACAAGCCTCTACCTCTCTACCAGTTACCTCGCAGAATGCTACAATCCTCTACCTCTCCACCAGTTACCTCAGAAATGCTACAAGCCTCTACCTCTCCACCAGTTACCTCGCAGAATGCTACAAGCCTCTACCTCTCTACCAGTTACCTCGCAGAATGCTACAAGCCTCTACCTCTCCACCAGTTACCTCACAGAATGCTACAAGCCTCTACCTCTCCACCAGTTACCTCGCAGAATGCTACAAGCCTCTACCTCTCTACCAGTTACCTCGCAGAATGCTACAATCCTCTTCCCTTCCACCAGTTACCTCAGAAATGCTACAAGCCTCTACCTCTCCACCAGTTACCTCGCAGAATGCTACAAGCCTCTACCTCTCCACCAGTTACCTCAGGAATGCTACAAGCCTCTACCTCTCCACCAGTTACCTCGCAGAATGCTACAAGCCTCTACCTCTCCACCAGTTACCTCGCAGAATGCTACAAGCCTCTACCTCTCCACCAGTTACCTCGCAGAATGCTACAAGCCTCTACCTCTCCACCAGTTACCTCGCAGAATGCTACAAGCCTCTACCTCTCTACCAGCTACCTCGCAAAATACTACAAGCCTCTACCTCTCTACCAGTTACCTCGCAAAATGCTACAAGCCTCTACCTCTCCACCAGTTACCTCGCAGAATGCTACAAGCCTCTACCTCTCCACCAGTTACCTAGCAGAATGCTACAAGCCTCTACCTCTCCACCAGTTACCTCACAGAATGCTACAAGCCTCTACCTCTCTACCAGTTACCTCGCAGAATGCTACAAGCCTCTACCTCTCCACCAGTTACCTCACAGAATGCTACAAGCCTCTACCTCTCTACCAGTTACCTCGCAGAATGCTACAAGCCTCTACCTCTCCACCAGTTACCTCGCAGAATGCTACAAGCCTCTACCTCTTTACCAGTTACCTCGCAGGATGCTACAAGCCTCTACCTCTCCACCAGTTACCTCACAGAATGCTACAAGCCTCTACCTCTCTACCAGTTACCTCGCAGAATGCTACAAGCCTCTACCTCTCTACCAGTTACCTCGCACAATGCTACAAGCCTCTACCTCTCCACCAGTTACCTCACAGAATGCTACAAGCCTCTACCTCTCTACCAGTTACCTCGCAGAATGCTACAAGCCTCTACCTCTCCACCAGTTACCTCGCAGAATGCCATAGCGAAACACTTACGACATGTCTCCAAAAGGCATTCCTGCGACTACGCGGACATTTATAACTGCCAGTTCTTGCGAGCTAAGATTAATGACCAGTTGTTTGGCATCCAGGTCGAACTCGAGCGACCTGTTGAAGGATTTTCACCTTCCTTTTGTTTGCACTTCATATATTGATTAGAAAATTGTATTAGTCTGTAGCAGGGTTGTAATTCTACAGATATTCGTCTTCTACTTTCGTAAACAAATGACAGTCGATGGCGTATTCTGCAAACTGCGGTATCTGTGGTATTTTTCTGCATTAAAAGTTTATAAGTGTATATAGAATAAAAATTAAAATATCATTTCAGGAGTATTATGTTTGATTACTTTATTTCACTCGACATTAAGAATAGCAAATGACGAATGCATTTATTAATACTCTGTAATAGTATTTGCTGGTAACAGCCAATGAACACTACGGTAGTTAAGTACAGCTGGTCTATATAGTCCTTTTACTGATTCATGGTAGTTGAGTACAGCTGGTCTATATAGTCCTTTTACTGATTCATGGTAGTTGAGTACAGCTGGTCTATATAGTCCTTTTACTGATTCATGGTAGTTGAGTACAGCTGGTCTATATAGTCCTTTTACTGATTCATGGTAGTTGAGTACAGCTGGTCTATATAGTCCTTTTACTGATTCATGGTAGTTGAGTACAGCTGGTCTATATAGTCCTTTTACTGATTCATGGTAGTTGAGTACAGCTGGTCTATATAGTCCTTTTACTGATTCATGGTAGTTGAGTACAGCTGGTCTATATAGTCCTTTTACTGATTTATGGTAGTTGAGTACAGCTGGTCTATATAGTCCTTTTACTGATTTATGGTAGTTGAGTTCAGCTGGTCTATATAGTCCTTTTACTGATTCATGGTAGTTGAGTTCAGCTGGTCTATATAGTCCTTTTACTGATTCATGGTAGTTGAGTACAGCTGGTCTATATAGTCCTTTTACTGACTCATGGTAGTTTAGTACAGCTGGTCTATATAGTCCTTTTACTGATTCATGGTAGATGAGTACATAAAGTCTATAAAGTCCTTTCACTGATTCATGGTAGTTAAGTACAGCTGGTCTATATAGTCCTTTTACTGATTCATGGTAGTTGAGTACAGCTGGTCTATATAGTCCTTTTACTGATTCATGGTAGTTGAGTACAGCTGGTCTATATAGTCCTTTTACTGATTCATGGTAGTTGAGTACAGCTGGTCTATATAGTCTTTTTACTGATTCATGGTAGTTGAGTACAGCTGGTCTATATAGTCCTTTTACTGACTCATGGTAGTTGAGTTCAGCTGGTCTATATAGTCCTTTCACTGACTCATGGTAGTTGAGTTCAGCTGGTCTATATAGTCCTTTCACTGATTCATGGTAGTTGAGTACAGCTGGTCTATATAGTCCTTTTACTGATTCATGGTAGTTGAGTACAGCTGGTCTATATAGTCCTTTCACTGATTCATGGTAGTTGAGTACAGCTGGTCTATATAGTCCTTTTACTGATTCATGGCAGTTGAGTACAGCTGGTCTATATAGTCCTTTCACTGATTCATGGCAGTTGAGTACAGCTGGTCTATATAGTCCTTTCACTGATTCATGGCAGTTGAGTACAGCTGGTCTATATAGTCCTTTCACTGATTCATGGTAATTGAGTACATAAAGTCTATAAAGTCCTTTCACTGATTCATGGTAGTTGAGTACAGCTGGTCTATATAGTCTTTTCACTGATTCATGGTAGTGAGTACAGCTGGTCTATATAGTCCTTTCCCTGATTCATGGTAGTTAAGTACAGCTGGTCTATATAGTCCTTTTACTGATTCATGGTAATTGACTTCAGCTGGTCTATATAGTCTTTTTACTGATTCATGGTAGTGAGTACAGCTGGTCTATATAGTCCTTTCACTGATTCATGGTAGTTAAGTACAGCTGGTCTATATAGTCCTTTTACTGATTCATGGTAATTGACTTCAGCTGGTCTATATAGTCTTTTTACTGATTCATGGTAGTGAGTACAGCTGGTCTATATAGTCCTTTCACTGATTCATGGTAGTTAAGTACAGCTGGTCTATATAGTCCTTTCACTGGTTCATGGTAGTTGAGTACAGCTGGTCTGATTCATGGTAGTTCAGTCCAGCTAGTCTATATATTCCTTTTACTGATTCATGGTAGTTGAGTACAGCTGGTCTATATAGTCCTTTTACTGACTCATGGTAGTTGAGTACAGCTAGTCTATATAGTCCTTTTACTGATTCATGGTAATTGAGTACAGCTGGTCTATATAGTCTTTTTACTGATTCATGGTAGTGAGTACAGCTGGTCTATATAGTCCTTTCACTGATTCATGGTAGTTAAGTACAGCTGGTCTATATAGTCCTTTCACTGATTCATGGTAGTTAAGTACAGCTGGTCTATATAGTCCTTTTACTGATTCATGGTAGTTGAGTTCAGCTGGTCTATATAGTCCTTTTACTGATTAATGGTAGTTGAGTTCAGCTGGTCTATATAGTCCTTTTACTGATTAATGGTAGTTGAGTTCAGCTGGTCTATATAGTCCTTTCACTGATTCATGGTAGTTAAGTACAGCTGGTCTATATAGTCCTTTTCCTGATTCATGGTAGTTGAGTACAGCTGGTCTATATAGTCCTTTCACTGATTCATGGCAGTTGAGTACAGCTGGTCTATATAGTCCTTTTCCTGATTCATGGCAGTTGAGTACAGCTGGTCTATATAGTCCTTTCACTGATTCATGGTAATTGAGTACATAAAGTCTATAAAGTCCTTTCACTGATTCATGGTAGTTGAGTACAGCTGGTCTATATAGTCCTTTCACTGATTCATGGTAGCTGAGTACAGCTGGTCTATATAGTCCTTTCACTGATTCATGGCAGTTGAGTACAGCTGGTCTATATAGTCCTTTCACTGATTCATGGTAATTGAGTGCATAAAGTCTATAAAGTCCTTTCACTGATTCATGGTAGTTGAGTACAGCTGGTCTATATAGTCTTTTCACTGATTCATGGTAGTGAGTACAGCTGGTCTATATAGTCCTTTCACTGATTCATGGTAGTTAAGTACAGCTGGTCTATATAGTCCTTTTACTGATTAATGGTAGTTGAGTTCAGATGGTCTATATAGTCCTTTTACTGATTCATGGTAATTGACTTCAGCTGGTCTATATAGTCTTTTTACTGATTCATGGTAGTGAGTACAGCTGGTCTATATAGTCCTTTCACTGATTCATGGTAGTTAAGTACAGCTGGTCTATATAGTCCTTTCACTGGTTCATGGTAGTTGAGTACAGCTGGTGTGATTCATGGTAGTTGAGTACAGCTAGTCTATATAGTCCTTTTACTGATTCATGGTAGTTGAGTACAGCTGGTCTATATAGTCCTTTTACTGACTCATGGTAGTTGAGTACAGCTGGTCCATATAGTCCTTTTACTGACTCATGGTAGTTGAGTACAGCTGGTCTATATAGTCCTTTTACTGATTCATGGTAGTTGAGTACAGCTGGTCTATATAGTCCTTTTACTGATTCATGGTAGCTGAGTACAGCTGGTCTATATAGTCCTTTTACTGATTCATTTTTCACACGAACAAGGTAGACGCACAGTACATCTTATAATTGAAATTGTTTATCATTACTATTATCAATAGTACTACTACTGCAAGCTTCCTCCTAATGATGATAATAATAAAAAAATAAAAAACATAATAAAAATAACAACACAAAAAACGACCCCTGTTTAATGTGAAACAGATCCAATTGAATGTTGTTCACCATGTTATAGTGACCCTCATTGCATATTAATAGCAATAATGATACTATTACCATTAATGATACCAATAATGATCATACTAGTACTAAAACAATGATGATATTACTATTACTAATAGTAACATTATTGGTGCTAATGTTATTACTACTACCAAAACTGCTATTACTTACAATGATTTTACCACAACTATAACAATTTCTAATATTTATGATAATGGTATAACAACAAAGACAAGAACAATAAGATACTAATGAAACAGCAAAATACAACAATTGCAATGAATGATAATGATACCACAACTGATAATAATGTTACATGAGCAACAACAACAAAACTACTACCAACATTGATAATGCTATAACAACAACACCAGCTAATGATAATAAAACAACGACCACTTCCACTTTTACACAGGGGGTCGTTAGAGTCTCCAGCAACGAGTGTGGACGACCAGCATTGCTTTAAAGAGCGCAGGGTAATTTTGTTCCGTTGCAAATTGTACAAATGAACGACAGAAATATAAGAAAAATAGAACAAACAAGCAAACAAACAAAAAACAAAACAAGGACACTACCTTTCGATCGCTCTCAAAAGGAGGGAAAAAGTCATTGCAAATCCACGTGCTGTGATATTCGTGAGAAAAGGTAATAAATAATAAATATCATAATAGGTGTCTGTCTTGTCCCTCAATTAGCATCCAATTTTCCCCGACCAATTACCACCAGGATAGTAATCTCATAAATCGGTTGTTATTATCAGTACTATTACGTTATTATCATTATCATTATTATTATAATGTTTGTTATTATCATCCTTATCCTTATTGTTATTATCATCATGAATATAATCATTATTATTGTTGTTATAAATATCATTATTGTTATTATCATAATGATTATTGTTCCTGTTGTCATAATAGTAGCAAGCCAATACCTCTCTACCAGTTACCTCTGGAATGCTACAAGCCTCTACCTCTCTACCAGTTACCTCTGGAATGCTACAAGCCTCTACCTCTCTACCAGTTACCTCGCAGGATGCTACAAGCCTCTACCTCTCCACCAGTTACCACTGGAATGCTACAAGCCTCTACCTCTCTACCAGTTACCTCGCAGGATGCTACAAGCCTCTACCTCTCCACCAGTTACCTCTGGAATGCTACAAGCCTCTACCTCTCCACCAGTTACCACTGGAATGCTACAAGCCTCTACCTCTCTACCAGTTACCTCGCAGAATGCTACAAGCCTCTACCTCTTTACCAGTTACCTCGCACAATGCTACAAGCCAATACCTCTCTACCAGTTACCTCTGGAATGCTACAAGCCTCTACCTCTCCACCAGTTACCTCGCAGAATGCTACAAGCCTCTACCTCTCTACCAGTTACCTCACAGAATGCTACAAGCCTCTACCTCTCTACCAGTTACCTCACAGAATGCTACAAGCCTCTACCTCTCCCCCAGTTACCTCTGTGCTACAAGCCTCTACTCTCTCACCAGTTACCACTGAATGCTACAAGCCTCTACCTCTCCTACCAGTTCCCTCCGGAATGCTACAAGCCTCTACCTCTCCACCAGTTACCTCGCAGAATGCTACAAGCCTCTACCTCTCCACCATTACCACTGGAATGCTACAAGCCAATACCTCTCTACCAGTTACCTCTGGAATGCTACAAGCCTCTACCTCTCCACCAGTTACCTCGCAGAATGCTACAAGCCTCTACCTCTCTACCAGTTACCTCGCACAATGCTACAAGACTCTACCTCTCTACCAGTTACCTCGCAGGATGCTACAAGCCTCTACCTCTCTACCAGTTACCTCACAGAATGCTACAAGCCTCTACCTCTCTACCAGTTACCTCACAGAATGCTACAAGCCTCTACCTCTCCACCAGTTACCTCGCAGAATGCTACAAGCCTCTACCTCTCTACCAGTTACCTCACAGAATGCTACAAGCCTCTACCTCTCCACCAGTTACCTCGCAGAATGCTACAAGCCTCTACCTCTCTACCAGTTACCTCACAGAATGCTACAAGCCTCTACTCTCTACCAGTTACCTCACAGAATGCTACAAGCCTCTACCTCTCCACCAGTTACCTCTGGAATGCTACAAGCCTCTACCTCTCCACCAGTTACCTCTGGAATGCTACAAGCCTCTACCTCTCCACCAGTTACCACTGGAATGCTACAAGCCTCTACCTCTCTACCAGTTACCTCTGGAATGCTACAAGCCTCTACCTCTCCACCAGTTACCTCGCAGAATGCTACAAGCCTCTACCTCTCCACCAGTTACCACTGGAATGCTACAAGCCTCTACCTCTCTACCAGTTACCTCTGGAATGCTACAAGCCTCTACCTCTCTACCAGTTACCTCGCACAATGCTACAAGCCAATACCTCTCTACCAGTTACCTCGCAGAATGCTACAAGCCAATACCTCTCTACCAGTTACCTCGCACAATGCTACAAGCCAATACCTCTCTACCAGTTACCTCTGGAATGCTACAAGCCTCTACCTCTCCACCAGTTACCTCGCAGAATGCTACAAGCCTCTACCTCTCTACCAGTTACCTCGCACAATGCTACAACAGCCTCTAGCCTCTCCTCCATTTTACCGATCGGCAGCATGCTACAAGCCGCTACCTCTCCACCAGGTACCTCGCAGAATGTTCAAGCCTCTACCCTCCACCAGTTACGCTCGCGCAAATCTTCATCATCTACCTCTCGGGCACAAGTTACCTTCGCATATGCTACAAGCCTCTACGTCACATAACCGTTACCTGCGCAGAATGCTACTAAGCCCTAACTCTCCACCAGTTTACCTCGCGAATGCTACATCCTCTACCTTTCTACCAGTTACCTTCGCAAATTGCTACAAGCCTCGACCCTCTCCACCATTACTCCCTCCTAATGGCGACAAGCCCTCTATCTCTCCACCATTCTCCTCCAGAAATGGCTACTTGCCTCTACCTCTCCACCATTACCTCCAGAATAGCTACAGCATCTAACCTCTTCCACCAGTTACCTTCGCAGAAATGCTGGACAAAGCACTACCTCTCCACCAGTTACCCGCAGAAGCTACTAGCATCTACCCCCACCAGTTACCGCGTCGCTGAATGCTATCATAGTATGGCGAGCGGCGTGATCTCTGAGCGTGTGAGCCACCATTGTCCCATCGCAGTTTGCGACAGGTGACGCGCTGAACCTCTCCGTCCAGTAGCGCCGTGGCTGCAGAAGAGAGGTCGACGAGCGATGCCTCTACCGTCTCCACCAGTTTAACACCCTCGCAGAATGCTTCTAAGCCTCTATCCGCGCCACCAGTTACCTCGCTGAAGCACAAAGCCTCTACCTCTCCACCAGATACCTCGCAGTATGCTTCAACCTCTTATCCTCTCCCAACCAGTTACCTCGCAGAATCTAACAAGCCCTCGACCCTCCAACCAGTTACCCATCCAGAATGCGAACAAGCCTCTAACTCTCCACGCAGTACCTCGGCATATGCGACGAAAAGCCTCTATCTCTCCACCATTACCCTCGCAGAATGCTACAAGCCTCTACCTCTCCACCAGTTAACCTCGGCAGAATGCCGTACAAGCCCTCTACGCGTCGTCGCAGCCAGTTATACCTGCGCAAATGCTAAAAGCCTCTACTCTTCCATCATTAGCCCATCGCAGATGGCCTTATTATAGGCGAAACAATTACGACTTGCTCCCAAAAGGCATTTCCTGCGACTTACGGTATTACTGGCGGACATTTATATATACTGCCAGTCTTGCGAGCTGAGATTGAATTGACCATTGGTTTGCATCCAGGAGGTCGTACTCCCACGCGACCTTGATGTGTTCACCTGTCCGTTTGTTTTCTCTTAATAAATTGTTAGAGAGAATTGTATTATCCTATAGCAGGTTGTAATTCTGACAGATATTCTCGTCTACTGTCGTACAGCAAGATGACAGTCGATGGCGTATTCCCTGCAAACTGGCGGTTATCTTTATGTTTTCTGCATTACAGAATTGTGTGATAAGTGTAATATAGAAAATATGAAATATCATTTCAGGAGAATTAATGTTTTATTCTTTATTTCACCGACCAATTATGATTAGCAAATGACGAAGCTTTTTATTAGTACGCTGTAATAGTATTTTGCTGAAACAGCCATGAATACTACGGTAGTTAAGTACAGCTGTCTATATAGTCCCTTTGTCACTGTGATTCATGGTAGATTGACGTACAGCTGGGTCTATATAGTCCTTTACTGATTCATGGTAGTTGAGTACAGCTGGTCTATATGAGTCCTGTTATAGCTGATTCATGGTAATTGGATAGCAGCTGGCCTAGTATAGTCCTTTTCAGCGATTGCATGGTAGTTGAGTACAGCTGGTCTAGTATAGTCCTTTTACTTGATTCATGGTAGTTGAGTACACTGTCTATATAGTCCTTTTAGCTGATTGCATGGTAGGGTGAGGTACAGCTGGTCCTATATAGTCCTTTTTACTGATCAATGGTATGTGAGGATCAGCGTCTATAGTACCTTTAACAGAATTCATGGTACGAGGTTGAGTACAGCTGGTCTATATAGTCCTTTTACTGATGGTCATGGGTAGTTGAGTACAGACTGGTTCTATATAGTCCTGTTTACTGATATCATGGTAATTGAGTAGCAGCTGGTCTATATAGTCCTTTTTACTGATTCATGGTAGTGACAGTACCGAGCTGGTCTATATAGTCCTTGTTCAGCTGATTCCATGAGTAGTTAAGTCACAGCTGGTCTATACGAGTCCTTTTCACTGGATTCATGGTAGTTCTGAGTTACAGCGAGGTTCTATATATCACTTTTACTGATTCATGGTAGTTGATACAGCTGGTCTATATAGTCCTTTACGAGAGATTCATGTGTTAGTTGAGTATCGAGCTGGTCTATATAGTCCTTTATGACTGATTATGGTAGCTTGAGTACAGGTGGGTTGATTCATGGTAGTTCAGGCAGCTGGGTCTATATTAGTCCCTATTTTACTGATTCATGGTAAGTTGAGTACAGCTGGTCTATATAGTCCTTTTACTGATTCTCCATGGTAGTTGAGTACAGCTGGTCTATTATAGTCCTTTTACTGATTCATGAGTAGCGTTTGGAGTACAGCTAGGTCTATATAGTCCCTTTTAAAGTACTGATATCATGGCAGTTCTAGTTTTGAGTACAGCTGGTCGAGCATATAGGTCCTTTCACTTGATTCATGGTAGGTTGAGGTAGCAGCATCTGACATCTGATACTGAGTTCCTTTCACTGATTCACATGGTAGCCTGTGAGTACAGCTAAAAAAGTCTATAGAGAAATCCTTTCACGCGCTGGATTCGATGGTAGTTGAGACTACAGCTGGTCTATATAGTCGTTGTTAAACTGATTCATGGTACTGAGAGATACAGCTGGTCTACTATAGTCCTTTTACTTTAGCCACGTGAATTCAATGGTAGTTTCTGGAGTACAGCTGGTCTATATAGGTCCCTTTCACTGATTCAGTGGTAAGTTAGTATGCATAAAGTGGTCTAGGATATAGTAGCGCTTTCAACTTGAGATTCATGGTATAGTTGAGTAACTCAGCCTGGTCTAGAATAGTCCTTTTAACAAACTGATTCGATGGTAGTTGAGTACAGCTTGGTCTATATAGGCGTCCTTTTACTGACGATTCATGGTAGTTGAGTTTATTAGCAGCTGGTCTATATAGCGACGGTCCTTTTAGCTGATTGGAATGGTTAATTGGAGGCGGTACAGCTGGTCTATATATGGTCCGTTGTAATTAAGATACTCTGATTCATGTGTAGTTGAGTACAGATGGTCGTATAGAGTCTTGTTACTGATTCATGGTAGCTGAGTAGCCGAGTAACAGCTAGGTCTATATAGTCCTTTCCACTGATTCCATGGTAGTTGACATACAGCTGGCTATATAGTCCTTTCACTGATTCATGGTAGTTGAGTACAGCTAAAGTATTAAAGTCCGTTTACTGATTCATGGTAGCTGATGACGATACAGCTGGTCTATATAGTCCCTTTTAACTGATTCAGAGACATAGGTAGTGACATACAGAGACTGGTCTATATAGGTCCGTTTCACCACGATTCATGGTAGTTAAGTACAGAGAGGTCTATATAGTCCTTTTTACTGATTCATGGTAGTTGAGTTACAGCTGGTCTATATAGTCGCTTTTACTGATTCATGGTATTTGAGTACAGCAGCTGGTCTATATAGTCCTTTTACTGATTCATGGTAGATTGGAGTACAGCTGTCTATATAGTCGTTTTAACTGATTCATGTAGTTGAGTAAAGCTGGTCTATATAGATCCTTTTAATCACTGATTCATGGTAGTTGAGTAAGTGGGATGATTCATGGTCGTAGAGTACAAGTCTGGTCTATATAGTCTTTTACTGATTCATGTAGTGATACAGCAGGTCTATATAGTCTTTTACTGATTCCTTATGGTATTTGAGTACAGCTGGTCTAGTATAGTCCTTTTACTGAATGTCATGTAGCTTGGAGGTACAGAAAGCTGGTCTATAGTAGTCCTTTTTAAGCTCGATTCATGCGTAGTTGAGCTACAGCTGGTCATATATAGTGTCTTTTATACGATGAGATTCTATGGTAGTTGAGTAGTTCAAGCATGGTCTAATATAGTCTTAGTTTACTGATTCATGGTAGTTGAGTGAGCAGTCTGGTCTATATATGTCCCCACCCCCCCCCCCCCGTTTTACTGATTCATGGGTGATAGTTAGTACAGCTGGTCTATATAGTCCTTTTACTGATTCCATGTATAGCCTGAGTACAAGCTAGGTCTATATAGTCGTTTTCTCAAGCTGACTCATGCGTTGCAGTTGACAGTACAGCTGGTCATATATATCCTTTCACTGATTTCATGCGTACAGGTTGGAGTACAGGCTGGTTCTGAGTTTAGTCTTTTCTTGCATTATGGTAGTTTGAGTCACAGCTGGTCATATAGTATCCTTGTTTTACTGATTCATGGTAGTGAAGTTCAGCTGGTCCATATAAGACCCTTTTTACTGAACTCATGGTAGTGAGTTCAGCTGGTCTATATAGTCGCTTTCACTGGACTCATGGTAGTTGAGTTCAGCTGGTCTTACTATAGTCCTCTTCACTGATTCATGGTTTTGAGTACCGCGTAGGTCTGATTTCATGGAGTTGAAGTTAACAGCTGGTGATTCCTATAGAAGTCGGTTTATTCACTGACCTTTACATGAGTAGTAGGTTGAGTTGACAGAACTTGGGTCCATTATATAGTCTTTTCACTGACTCATGGTATAGTGAGATCAGGGTTTGAGGTATATATAGTCCTTTAAGGATTAGGTGGGTTAGAGTTGCGTGTCGTTGGGTCTGTATCTAGACTTACACTGTACATGCATTGGTAAGGTTTGGAGGTTCTGGGGTTTTGGGGTTTTAAGCTATATTCTGTGTTTCCGACGTGGGACTCAGTGGTAGTGGAGTGTCAGTCGTGTGGGGGTTCTATGTAGATATTTTTTGCACTAGGATTGAATCTGGGTAGTTAAGTGATCAGCTGAGTCTATATTTAGAGTCCTTGTCACTGATTAAGTGGGTTAGTTAGGAGTTTCAGCTGTCTCCTAATATTAGTCCTACCTTCTACGTGATTAAGTGGGATTTACGTCGAGGTAAAGCTGGTCTGATATCATGGTAGGTTGAGTAACAGCTGGTCTATATAGTCCTTTTAACTGACTCACAGGTAGTTGAGGATTTCAGCTGGTCATATAATAGTCCTTTCACTGACTCTATGGTTTAGTTGAGTTCAGCTGGTCTACAAATAGCTGACCGTTCACGGTCAGATGACATGGTAGTTGCGTACAGCTGGTTGTCATGGTAGTTGAGTAGCAGCTTGCGGTAATATATAGTCACTTTTTACTGATCATGGTAGTTGTAGCTTCAGCAGGTCTCTTTAGTCCCTTTTACTGAGATAATGGTAGTTGAGTTCAGCTGGTCTATTTAGTCCCACTTCACACTGACATCATGGGAGATAGTTGTAGGTCTTCAAGTCTGGTCTTCTATATAGGCCGCTTTGTACTGATTAATGGTACGATTCGAGTACAGCTGGTTATGTATTCATGGTAGTTGAGTACAGCTGGTCTTATCTTTAGTCTTTTCAACTGATTAATTGGTAGTGAGTTACACGTGTGGTCTATATAGTCCTTTCACTGATTCATGGGGTACAAAGTTGGAACATACAGCTGGTTCTATATATGTTCTTTCACTGATTCTATGGTAGTTTGCGGAGTGTACGCGCTGGATCTATATAGTTTTTCACCTGACTTCATGGTAGCAGAGTACGGCGAGCTGGTTCTATATAGTCCTTCCCAGCTGAATAATCATGGTAGCTGAGTACAGCTGGTCTATATAGTCCTTTCACTGATTCATGGTACATGTCTGAGTTATGCAGGTCTATATAGATACCTGATTCACTGATTCATGGTAGTTGAGTTCAGCTGGTCTATATAGTTTCCTTTCATCGGATCATGGTTAGCTGAGTACAAGCTGGTTCTATATAGTCTCCAATTTTCACTGATTCATTTTTTTCTTCACACGAACAAGGTATACGGTCACAGTACATCTTATTAATGTGAAAATTGTTTATCATTACTATTATCAATATTACTATCTCTACTACTGCAAGCTTCCTTCCTATATGATGATTAATAATATAACTGAATAGTAATGAAAATAAAGTATAGTAAATGCTAATCTAACAATGGATTAAGATGATAATAATAATAATGATGATGATGATGGTGTTGATAATAGGAATGATTATCATGATAACAACAACAGTTGTGATAATAACTATAACAATAATGATGATATGATATCGAATAATTATGTTGGTAATGATGATAAAAAACGATAATGATAAAAAGGTTATAACAATACAGAGAGCGGGAAGGAGGAAAGGTAGGAAGGGGGAGGGGGAGGGGGAGGGAGGGGGAGGAGGGGAAGGAATAGTGGGAAGAGTGAGACAATAATACAAGCTTCATAGTTTACATAATCATTATCGTAATGATTATCGTCGATTTTATCATTATCGTTGTCTTACATGCATATGCTTTCTATATACTTACTATGTATGCATATGTGTTTGTGCTTGCTTGTGTCCATTGCACACATATGTGTTTGCGTATATACTTCTCATTTTTTCTTCTATGTGCTTGCGTGTTTGTGTGTGCTTGTGTGTTTGTGTGTATGTGTATGTGTGTGTATGTGTGTGTTTGTGTGTATGTATGTGTTTGTGTGTATGTGGGTGTTTGTATGTATGTATGTGTGTGTGTGTATTTGTGTGTTTGTGTGCATTTTTGTGCATTTGTGTGTTTGTGTGTATTTGTGTGTATGTATGTGTCTGTGTGTGTCTATTTATGTACGCATGTGTGTATGTGTCTACACGTATGAACATGACCATACGTGTTTCAGCGAATTTTATTTTTGTTTGTTGTTGTTGTGTTTTTGTTTTGTTTTTTTTTTTTTTTTTTGTTTTTTTTTTTTTTTTTTTTATTGTTTTCTTGTGATTCCGTGTGGTTATACCTCTTGACATTGTGTGTCTTTCTCCCCATTTCCTAATATTTCTACTCATGTCCATTCCTCGAACGACATACATGATCAATCCATCAAAAAAGGAAAAAAATGACCGATCCATCTTTCTCACGACGAAGAAAAAAGAAATAACTTATGGGAACACGTGCAACTTAACCTGTATTCCTGGTGGAAGTTCGGGTGTCTTTAGGTCTTCGTAAATTGCAAAACTTTTTCAGACGTGCAACACACAGTCACTCATGCAATTAAGCGAGGGAGGAAGAGAGGGAAATGGGAAAAAGGAAGAGGGGGAGGGAAAGGGAGAAGGGGAGAGAGGGAGAGGGAAAGGGAGAAGGGGAGAGAGGGAGAGGGAGAGAGGGAAGGAGACTGCGAGAGAGAATGGGAGAAAGAAAGAAAGGTGGGGGTGGGGGGGAGAGGAGGAGGGAGAAAGAGTGGGAGAGAAATAGAAAGAGAGAGAGAGAGTGGGAGAGAAAGAGAGAGAAATAGGGGGGGAGAAAGAAAGCGAGAGTGAGTGAGAGAGAGAGAGAGAGAGGAGAGCGGAACAAGAAAAGCAAAAAGGGGAGAAAAGAAGATAAACCTATGATAGAAAAAAAAAAAAAAAAAAAAAAAAAAAAAAAAAAAAAAAAAAAAAAAAAAAAAATATATAATATATTATATATATACTATATAATCTATATATATATATAAATATGACTAATTCAATATATAATAAGGTAATCTAATAATAATAATGACAATAATAATAATAATAATGATAATATCAATAATAACAAAAGCATAGAAACTAAATAACGACAGCGGAAGAAGTTGAACATACCCTAACCATGGGGCCCCCTCTCAATTGGCCCCGACCCCCGACCGACCGCGACTATGAGGGAAGGCATTCCAAATCCATCCCTAACCACAACATGTCTAACAACCATTCTTTCTCCCATTTCCCTTTTTTTTTTTTTTTTTTTTTGTTTTTTCTTTTTTTCTTTTCTTTATTTTTTGGATTTAACAGATAGTCATCCCCTAAGAATTAATCCCAGCACAAAGAGGGTACTGCCGTTGACCAGGAGGAAGGGAAGACGGGTCCTTAAGCCCACGAGAGCTCTGACCTGTGTCGTGGCGGAATATATAGCCACCAGACGAGTGCCGCAAGTGTGGTCGGGTCTCGTGCCGGCGTTCTCTTAATTGGTTTATTGAAGACTCGCTCCCTCGGCCTCTCTTTATGGAGTAGCCGGGATATTGGAAGGCGGGGGGCGGGGGGAGCTTATGTATCGCTGTGCAGATTAAGGGGAGTGGGAGGGAAGGGTGGGAGGAGAGGGAGGGGGCGAGGGTGGGAGGGGTGGGAGAGGGAGGGGGTAAGGAGGGAAGGGTGGGAGGGAGGGGGTGAAGTGTGGGGGGAGGGTGGGAGGGAAGGGGGGAAGGAGGGGGAAGTGTGGGGGGAGAGGATGGTGGGAGGGGGTAAGGGGATGAGGGAGAGGAGGGAGAGAGGGTGGGTGATGGAAAGGGAGGGGAGAATGAAGGAGGGGGTAAGGAGGGGAGAGGGAAAGGTATCAGAAGGTGTGGGAGGGTTTTAGGACTAGGTGAGAGGGAGGGTAAGGAGAAGTAAAGGACAAGAGGGGGTAAGGGAGGGTGACATAAGGAGAGAGGAGGGGGCAAGGAGGGAGAGGGAGGGGGGAGTGGGAGGGTACGAGGGAAGAGGGAGAGGGAAGAGGGAGGGTGAAGGGAAGGGGGAGAGGAGGGAGAGGGAGGGTGAAGGGAAGGGGGAGAGGAGGGGGTAAGGAGGAAGAGGGAGGGTGGGAGGGGGGAGAGGAGGGAGGTTGATGGTAATTGAGATGGAGGAGAGGTGAAGGGAAAGGGAGAAGGAGGAAGTGTGATGGAAAGGGAAGAGGGAGGGAGGGAGAAGAAAGGGGAAGAGGAAAGGATGGGGAAAGATGGAGAGATGTAGGGTGAGGGAAGGATAGAGACGAAGAAAGGGTAAGGGAAGGAGGAGGAGGGTGGGGAAAGGCAAGGGAGAAGAGAGGAAGGAAGGGGAGGAAGAGGGAAAATGAGGAGGAAAGGAAGGGGAGGGAGGAGGAGGGGAAAAAGGGGAGGTGGAGGAGGAAGAATAGAGAAAGGGAGGAGAAAGAGGAAAGACAAAAAGGTAAGGAAGGAGGGGGAAGAAAGTTGGAGGAGGAGGAGAAAAGGATGATAAAAGAAAAGGAGGAGAGAGGGAGGACGAATGAAAGGGAGGAGCAGGGGAATAAAGGATGAAGAGGAGAGGGAGGTAAGAAGAAAGTAGAGGGAAGAGTAGAAGAGAGAGAGAAAGAAAATAAAGAGGAAGAAAAAAAGAAAGTGCAGAGAGGGAGGAACGAAGATACAAAGAGAGGAATGAACAGAGAAAGAGAAAGAGGCAGAGAGAGGCAGAGAGTAAAAACAGTGTGTCACAGGATCATTTCAGATACGAAAAAAAAAACATAAGCAGATTTAGAAGAAAAAATAAATACATTCAATAAACAACTATTTACACATTTTCCTTCCTTCAAAATGAGTAAAACAAATAGAGCAATTGCAATGATGCTAATTGATAAATAACATGTCACCAAATTGATATTACTAATTATAATGACAATAATAATATCATTAATAATAATAACGATGGTACTGATAACAACAATAACAACATTGACAACAACAATGACAACAACAACAACAGTATTAATAGGAAAATGTAAATGAAGAAAAAGGAAAAGTATTACTTCCCTTCGTTATCTCTAGCAGGTGGAATGGCTGTAATTAGCGTCCTCTTAATAACACTTGACGCATGGCTGCATCTTGTGGCTCTTTCAGTATATAATCATTTTTATTTCTATTCCTTTCTCTCTTTCTTTCTTTCTCTTTCTCTTTCACTCTCTCTCTCTTTCTCTTCCTCTTTCTCTTTCTCTCTCTCTCTCTTTCTTTCTCTTTCTCTTTCTCTTCTTCTTTCTCTCTCTCTCTCTCTCTCTCTCACTTTCTCTCTCTCTCTCTTTCTCTTTCTCTCTCTCTCTCTCTCTCTCTCTCTCTCTCTCTCTCTCTCTCTCTCTTCTATATCCTCTCTCTTCTCTCAACATCCTTCCCCTCTCCTCCCCTCGTCTTCTCTCTCTCTCTTTCTCTTTCTCCCTTCCCATCTCTTCTCGGTTTTCCTCTCGTCTCTCCTCTCTCTTTCTAGTTTCTTCATTTGCCCTTTCGTCCATTATTTCTACTATCTTGCAATTCCTCTTTCTTTCTCCCTCCCTCATCCTCATCCTCTCCCTCTCCCTCTCTCTCTCCCTCACCCTCTCCCTCTCTCTCTCTATCTATCTATTTATCTCTTTCTCTTTCTTTCTCCCTCCATCATCATCCTCTCCCTCTCCCTCTCTCTCTCTCCCTCTCTCCCTCTCTCTCTCTCCCCTCCCTCACCCTCATCCCTCTCTCTATCTAATCAATCTTTATAT
>NW_028234423.1:24469651-24472151 GCF_977035675.1 Penaeus japonicus | reverse complement strand
TATCAACATGGACCTATTGCATTCAGGCCATCTACATAGTGGCCATTTCATCTTGATTTCCCTTTGCGTCGCTTAATTCTGTTTCGACCCGGTCTATGAAATGGGAAATTCGCTAACTTGAAGGTGTGAATGCGGAAGGGGGGAAGGGGGGAGGGGGGAGGATGGGGTGAGGGTGAGGGCGGGGGGGGGAGGGAGGTGAGGGGAAGAGGGAGAGGGGAAATCGTCGGATTCATGGCTGTTCACTGACTTTGAGAAAGGTGGTTTGCGGGAGGTTTTGCTCGTGTGTGTGTGTGTGTGTGTGTGTGTGTGTATGCATATTAGAACAATAAGAAATACATTGGTTGTTATTGAGCCTCTCTTGCTCTCCCTCTCTCTCTCTCTCTCACACACACACACACACCCTCTCTCACTCTCACTATCCCTCTCCCTGTCCCTCTCCCTCTCCCTCTCCCTCCCTCTCCCGCTCTTACTCACCCACACACTTACTCTCACCCACCCTCAAAGAACAGCTTTTATTATTACGCTCTATCCTGCGCGCCTCAAGCCGAGAGTAATTTCCCAAAGGGCGAAACACAGCTCGCTTAAGATCCCTTTTCGGAAGGCTGGGAGGAAGAGCATGGCTAAACAACGCACGTCAGCGGTACACTGCCTCAGCACGATGGAAACGGGGAGGTTATTAACTTCAACTTAGATGGCTGAGAAGGCTTTGCGTGCGTGGCTTTGGGGAAGGGGAGAGGGTGGTAGGGGAAGGGGAGAGGGGTGGTGGGGGAAGGGGAGGGAGGAGGGGGAGGGAGGGGGGGGGGGAAGGGGAGGGAGAGGGGGGGGGGGGAAGGGGAGGGAGGGGGAGGGGTGGTGGGGGAAGGGGAGGGAGGGGGAGGGGTGGTGGGGGAAGGGGAGGGAGGAGGAGGGGGAGGGAGAGGGGTGGGGAAAGGGAGGGGGAAGGGGAGGGAGGAGGAGGGGGAGGGAGAGGGGTGGTGAGGGAAGGGGAGAGGGGAAGGGGAGGGAGAGGGGTGGTGAGGGAAGGGGAGGGGGGAGGGTTGGTAGGGGTATTACGTGCGTCTGTGTGTGTGTGGAGGGGGGTTAGGGGGTTAAGGGGTGTTCGTGTACGTGTGTGTGTGTGTGTGTGTGTTGTGTGTGTGGGTTTACTTGTGTGTGTATGTGTGTGTATGTGTGTGTGTGCGTGCACGTATACGTATTGGTATGGTGGGTATACCTGCAAGTATGTTTGACGTGAGTGAACGAGTGTCTGATAATGTCTGCGTTGTGTTTGTGTCCTTCTGAACGTGATATCCCCGTGTTTATGTCACAACCCTGACAAGTAACAAAACAAGAAAGCATGATCTAACAAACGCATATTCCCCATTGCATCATATTCAGAAAGACAACATTCTGCAGAAATGATACAACATTCGGTGCCAAAACATTTCATTTTACTTGTATTTCGGGTGAGGTGCGTTTGTGTCTTTGTGTAACATATTGTCTAGCACGTGTGTATGTGTGTGCGTGTGTTCGTTCGTGCGTGAGTGTGTGTGTGAGCGTGCTTGTGTGAATTTGTGCGAGCGCGCGCGCGCGCGTGTGTGTGTGTGTGTGTGTGTGCGTGAGTGTGTGTGTGTGTGTGCGTGTGTGCGTGTGTGTGTGAGAGTGTGTGTGTGTGTGTGTCAAAAAATCCTCTTGAATCAAAAGCATATCATCATTATTGTTATAATTATCCTTTTTAATATCATTATCCTCATTGTTAGTTATAGATATTATTAGTTTTAATCCTTAATGATGTTATTATTATCATAATTGTTATTATTGTTCTTGTTGTCATTATATTACTAGTCTTGTTGTTATTGGGGATGTAAGGTTACCAATATCTTTTTACCGATACCAATATTTTTACCGATACGAATATCTTTACCGATACCAGTACTGAGACTGCTACCGATATAAGTCTAGAAGATCATTGCTTATTGTAGCGTGACTTTGTTTTCAAGCTTTTATTTTCCCATATGGATTTCAAATAAAATAAAAAAAAATCTTAAACTTCTAAATTCAAAATTAGGGGAAAAAAATCAGGTTTAAAAATAAATTAAGATGTTTAATTCATTATAGAAACAAGATATCATAGCAAGGTCTAATACTGTAATTAGTACACAGGTATATTTTATAATTACACAGACTTACAAAATCCCCAACAAAATTGAGTAGTAATTTTAATACAATAATCTTAGGCCTAGGCAGTCCTCAGTGTGCTATAGTGTGAGGTGTGAGGGTTTTGCTGTAGCGATGCAATTAAGCTTAATATTAAAAAATGGTTGAATTTTGACTCTACACTTTTTTATGAAGTGTTCAATCATGGCAGGTTACGTTGGAGAAAAACAAATCAAAGTAAAAGAAAAAAAAAACTCTACATTTATTAAAATGTTAAACGAAACATAAAAAGGAAATAACACCTAAGAAAACAAATAACACGAAACAACGTAATAAAAACAACCAAGACGGTCCGGCAAAGAAA
>NW_028234423.1:24457151-24462151 GCF_977035675.1 Penaeus japonicus | reverse complement strand
AACGCTGGCTAAAGACTTCAACACCATTGAAAACACACTACCAATGCCCTGAATAGTTACTCTGAGTACTATATCAGGTGGACCCTAAATGCAAACCCAACAAAGACCCAGGTACAGTCACTCATAAAAGTTCGTGGGGGTCAGTGTGTGTGTGGGCCTGTGCCATCCCCACCCCTTTCTGGACGGCGAGTCTGTATAACGACGTGACAATGCGCACACCCATACATACGGTAGAACTGTGACGTTGATGTGATAAAATACGAAAGGATTATGTTTGTCAATCATGTGTTATCGGTATAGTCATAACCAGTTACAAAATCAATGTTGTATGATAAGATATGAAGGTTTGAGCGCTTTCAGTGTCTAAAGTTTACATTAAACAAGTCATCTTAATTCAGAGAAATATATACAGATACTTGAAACCATTATCCCGTCCATTCGTGCTACAGCCATTCATGCTCCTAACCCAATTCGATTTTTTCATGATAAAAGCAGCATCCACACGAGCGCCTTGGTAAGGAATTGGTTTGCACAACACCCAGATATTCAGAATATAGTAAAGCCAACCAAAGGGTGTGACGTCAACGTAATTGAGAACGTGTGGGCAATGATGCAGAGAACATGGGATATACAAGACGAACGACATCAGGCAGCTATAGTAAATCATGCCACTGCCGAATGGGAAAATTTAAGACGTCTGCCAAACTATTGTCAACGTCTTGTTGATTCAGTTCCAGACAGACTGAATACAATAATTGAGGCAAATGGGGGATGGGGAAAATATTAATCGCTCGGTCCTTGTGTAATATCATTAAATGGATGTTCAGGGAAAGATAATGAATTCACAGTGTTGGTTTTGTCGGGTGCATGTGACTAAACCATTGGCGCAGTTCATGTAAGCCATGTATACCATTTATTGTTATTTTTACGTCGATTATCATTTTGTGTTATTTACAATAAACATGACCTTATTGTTCATCGTATAATCCGTTTTAATTTATTTTTGATTACTTTACATGTTTTAATAATGTTATCATTATTAGTATTGACAGGACACATTTATATTTGAAGTCAGTATTACAGGTATTTCCTTTTGCATATAGCCTATATTTATCTCAATTAATATACATATGGCATAGCATATTGAGTCATGTAGTCACCACAACAAATGAGTTATTTATGAACACTTGTGTTCTATATATTATTATTTACAAATAAATAAATGTGTTCTATATATTATTATTTACAAATAAATAAATGTAATGTTTATACAATTTGTTTTAAACCGTTTTGTCTGTTCAGCACTTTCTTTACATGTCATGCAAAGAAATGGTTATTTATCCTACAAAGGAAGCAACTACATAATCTTGTATGGTCGCATGTTCCATACTTTATGATTTATGTGCCACATGCTTTCAATATGCTGGTGTATTAGACTGCTGGATGCCACGACAGTTGTGCATGGAACCAGCAACATACGGAGCTGCCACTTCCCTCATCACTAAATTGCTTGAGTATCAGTGACAGAGGATATACTGTAACATCACGAATGACATGTCATTATCCATAGCTGTTGTCATTGCCGCTTACCCGGTGGTCTAGCTGTGATGTCGAGGGGGGACGTCATTCACCTAAAGGTGGGGATGGGGGAAGGAAACTTTGTGAACACTGTTCCCGTTAAGGACAATATACTGCGATATGACGTTTGGTATTTATAGAGAGTAATAGTTCGACATCAGATAAATGCACAGTGAACATTTCGTATGTTTCGCTACTATATAACATTTCATTACAATATTAACAAATGGCTTTAACCTCAACTACCATAGGTGAGCGGAAACTAAACACTTGACCTCCTCCCTCTAGTCTCCCTTCACCTGGTTTAAAACCACCTTTTTACTCCCTCCTTCTCCACCCTTCTTCTGTTGTGTCCATAAAATTTTAACCTTCATATGCTGTCATTCATAAAATTGCACCGTGAAAAATACATGACATAAAACAATATTTGCGTGGACATTTATTACGGTCAATCATGTCCTAGGTGAACACACACAATTCCTACACTTTCAGCGTCTAGTGACGCTCTGGCCAACTCAGACTGCTTCACTGCTCAGTGTTTCGAGTCTTGGTCTACTTAGAATGTTTTATGACCTATTATTTACATTTGGTTTTCTTGGGATATATGGGGGAATATGTGACGAAAGTAATGCTATACAACATTCGATTCTGTGTCTCTTTAGCTCTTAATGATTTACAACATTATTGACGTGGATGCGAAGCAAATTTTCGAAACGGTTCGAATGCATGTCGACCTGCACTACCCTCGTTACTGCTCACTTCTTTATTGTAAACTTTAGACATTGGAGGCACTCAAACCTTCATATCTTTTCACACTACATTGGAATAATGTAACTGGTTATGACTATACCGATAATTCCTGATTGACAAACATATCCCTTTCTTATTTTATCACATCAACGTTACAGTTATGCCATGTGTATGGCTGTGCGCGTTGCCACGCCATTATAAAGACTCGCCGTCCAGAAAGGGGTGGGGACTCCACAGGCCCACACACACACGGACCCCCACGAACTTTTATGAGTGACTGTACCTATCTAGAAAGTGTGCCCAACCCAGTATATTTAGGTGTAATACTGGACCGGACTCTCAGCTTTAAAGCCCATGTAGACAAACTAAAATTAAAAATCTCAGCACGAAACAATTTACTCAGAAAACTAACAACCACGGAAAGGGGGACAGACCCAGACACCCTTAAACAGACAGCACTGGCCCTGGTTTACTCAGCTGCAGAGTACTGTGCTCCTGTGTGGGCTCGCTCCTGTCACGCACATAAATTAGATCCTGTGTTAAATGAAGCCTGTAGAATCATCACAGGCACACTCAAAGCAACCCCTTTACCATCACTCTACCGTTTGGCCAGTATCGCACCATCTTCAACTGGGAGGGATATTGCGTCGAGCAGAGAAAAATCAAAGTAATTAACAGACCCGTGACATCCCCTCTACAACCACCAAGAAGCTCCCCGTCGTCTAAAATCAAGAAAGAGCTTCGCCACAGTCCAACAGTTAGAAGACCAGAATATCTCAAGGGAAAGCATGAGTAAGTGGAACTCGGCAGTAGAGCCACACCAACACCCCGCAGTGCCACTCCCAGGAGAGACCTTTCAAAAAGGCACCAACCTAACCCGGAAAGAGTGGTGCACTCTCAACCGGGCAAGGTGTAAAATAGGGCTAACACGCGCATCCCTTGCAGCATGGGGGCTGTCAGACAACCCCAACTGCGACTGTGGTGCCCAACAAACCATGAAACACATCCTGACAGAGTGCCCACTTGGCCCTGATTGTTCTGATACAGACTTAAGGAGTCTATCTGAAAATGTCCTAACCTGGCTACGTCACTGGTGCGACACGATATGATGAGACGACTCGTAAACCGATCCGGTCGTAAGTCGGCCTATGTTAAATTACCGTAACTATATTAGTTCATCAACATTAATTCAGTTCATTATTTCATTTTCTTTCTTTTTTTTAATTATACTCTTCTACCGTCTGGCAAGCGAGAGTGATGCCTGCCGACCAGACGGTCGTAAAGTCGATCAGTCGTAAGTCGACGACTACCTGTATATACCTATATACATATATATGTATGTGTGTATTTTATATATATGTGTATATGATTGTATGTGTGTATACATGTGTATATATGAATAAATTAATAAATGAATATAAATATATATATATATATATATATATATATATATATATATATATATATATATATATGTATGTATGTATGTATATGTGTGTGTGTGTGTGTGTGTGTAGATAAATGCGTGTGTGTGCTAAAATAACACACCTGTTTCACTTTAGACCCAAGAAAAACTATAGAAGAAGAAATATAGAAGAAAGGTATGAATGAGACTGAATATCTAAACAACACACGAGATATATTTGACGCGTTTCGACGGAGGTCATCTTCAAAAACATATTTATTTTTTTAGGATAACAAGGGTATCTCGCTTTAGATACATTAATAATAACCCTCTTTGTTTCCTCTTTGTATAATAATCTTATGACAACTTACCTATTTCTCCCGTGACTTTATAATGACACGTTTTACTATAGACTCAATACTAACACACTATTTCTTCTTAGACCTTATAATAACGCACCTATTTCTCCTGAGATTTTATAATAACACATATTTTATTTTAGGTCCACTTATAACACACGTATTTCTCCTTGGATCTTATAACAACATACCCATTTCTCCTTAGACCTTATAACAACACATATTTTAATTTAGATCCACTTATAACACACCTATTTCTTCTTAGACCTTATAATAACACACCTATTTCTTCCTAGACCTTATTATAACACACCCATTTCTCCTTAGACCTTATAATAACACATATTTTACTTTATACCCACTTATAACACACCTATTTCCCCTAAGACCTTATAATAGCATACCTATTTCTCCTTAGACCTTATAATAACACATATTTTACTCTAGACCCACTTATAACACACCTATTTCCCCTTAGACTATATAACAATGCACCTCCTCCTAAACCTTATCAATCATGAGCCTATTTCCCTAGACCTTAACATAGAGATAAGGCCTATCCCAATTTACAATGACACATACTCTACTTTAGACCCAACAATAACACATACATTTCACCTTAAAAAGACCCAAGAATAGCACTGATTTCCTTTCCTGAAGAGACTAAGAGGACAAGAACAAGAGGAAAGCAATAAATGGATAATCTCTGGGATAACAACTAAAGTAAAAGAAAAAAGAAAAGTAAGGAGATTAAGACAAGATAAATACGGGACAAAATCTACATAATACGTAGTGTCACTGACAGTAATTCAACATTAATAGTCATTACCTCGAACTTCTTAGAACACACATGAGAGGAAATTCCGAGAGTTGAACTTCCGAGGAATTCGTTAAAGAAGCAAGCCACT
>NW_028234423.1:24449651-24452151 GCF_977035675.1 Penaeus japonicus | reverse complement strand
CGGTTGTTGAGAGAGAAATAAATATTAATCACTTATCTAACACTGATGCCCTTCCCCTTATGCAAACATATATCTGATTGCTCTACATATTCAAAATGCCGCCAAAAAAGACAAAAAAGGGCTGCACACGTGACTCACCTGTATTCAGAGGGAAGGACGGTGTTGCGATAGAAAACGGGAAGTCAGGGACCCGTGCGATTTCAATTATTGGAATTTATTTGGGAAAATGTTAGAAAAAAAAGAACAAAGGTTAAAAAAAAAAATATATATATATATATTTTCTATATATATATATATATATATATATATATATATATATATATATATATATATATATATTACACATACATTTTTGTGTATGTATATGGATTTATATATATATATATATATATATATATATATGTATATATGTATTTATATATACACATATATGTATATATATATATATATATATATATATATATATATATATATATATATATATATGTATATATATATATATATATATATATATATATATATATATATATATATATATATATATATATATATATATATTTAGCCTAATAGTAAGCCAAATGGGAAACTGTTTTTTTGACGTAGACCCATCAACCACAGAAAAGTCTGGCTAAAAACGGAAAAAAAAACTCTTAAATGGGTATCCGAAAAAAAAAACTATCCAAATCGCTTAAAGGGGGATTTATGGAGGGAAATAATATAATCATACATATATTATATTATATATATATTCATATATATATGTGTGTGTGTTTGTGTGCGTGTATATATATATATATATATATATATATATATATATATATATATATATATATATATATATATATATATATATATATATATATATATATATATATATAGAGAGAGAGAGAGAGAGAGAGAGAGTTTATGTGTGTGTGTGTGTGCATATATATAAACCGTGTCTCTCCTTGAATCATTCCCAAGTCTCCATCTACACCCCCGCCTTCCCACCCATGATATAAAAGACCAAAATGCAATAAAACTAATATAAAAAAATCAAATATGATTATCCAGAGTACGAATGCTGTTCCCACCGAGAGTACGACCAGACTCTCCAAAGAAGCCAATTTCTGCGCTGCTTCGAAAAGACGGGTAAAGTACGGCAGATGAGAAGGCGAAAGTATATGCTAAAAAAAAAAAAAAGTTGAAGGAGACTGAACACGGATGTTGTACCGCTTGTAGGGGTACAACACGTGTGGTTTTCCTGAATCTGTTTTTGGTTTTCCTGTAGTTTGATTGTTGTTTTTTTCTTTTTCTTTTCTTTTCTTTCTTTTTCTCCTCTTTCATTTTTTTAATTCTCTTTTTTTTCTCCCTCTCTCTCTATTTTTTTCTATCTTTCTTTCTAGGTTTCTTTCTGTCTATCTTTCTTTCTTGCATTATTTTTTTCTCTCTCTCTCTTTCTACCTCTCTATCTATGTTTCTCTTTTTCTATTTTTCGCGTTTTTCTTCCTTTCTTCCATTTCCTTCCATCTAAATCGAGGCGAAGATATGCACTTGACACGTTGGTGATAATAATCACTTTGATAAACGACAATTTGGTGAAAATAATCACTTTGATAAACGACAATTTGGTGAAAATAATCATTCGAAATGCAAGGATTCTATTCGGTTATGCTACCAGCCTTCCAAGAGCATATTCTCCTCGACAAGAAGAAACGAGAAGAGAATCCCTTATGTCATCGAGAATCCCAAAGGAACTACCTGTAATGTTCCCAATGACTCAGCCACCTCCGTTGTGACTAGCCAGAAGTGGTGAGATCACAAAAGCATAACTTGAATGTCAGTGTGTATATGTAGCGTAAATGTGACACTATATATATACATATTGTAAGGGCGGTTACCTTACGGGAGGGTATCGAACACATTTTTTCCATTAATGTCATATATTTCCTGTCTACTAACAGTATGATAAAGGGAAAGACTGGGGGAGAAAGGAGGTGAGAAGAGAGAGGGGAAAAAGGAGCGAGAGAGAAAGAGAGATGGAGGGAGGAGTAAGGGAAGGATGTGGAGAGAGAAGTAATGGATGAGAGACAACGAAAGAGAAAAAAAGAGAAAGGGAGATGAAGAGAGAGAGAGAGAGAAATAGGAAAGGATGTGGAGAGAGAGAAGGGGAAGGAGAGGGAGAAAGAGAAAAAAAATAGATAAAGAGAGAAAGGAAGAGGGAGAAATGAGGGAAGGATACGGAGGGAGAAAGAGAAGGAATGAAGAGAGAAGTAGGGGTAAAGAAAAGGTGAAGAGAGAAAAGGAAAGGGAGAGAGAGAGAGAAAGGAAAAGAAAAAATGGAAAACAAAAGACCAGGAAAGGAAAGAAAAAAAGTGAATGAGAAAACAAACGGCAGACAGGAAATCCAATCAAAGCACTAACAGCGTAAATAAGGAGCGAATAAAAAGAATAAAAGAAACCAAAATAAGTAAAAAGAAAAAAAAAACACGAAGAAAAATACCCGCAGCCACTCAACAAC
>NW_028234423.1:24416535-24419035 GCF_977035675.1 Penaeus japonicus | reverse complement strand
CTTACTTCAAAGTTGATTTTGATAAGTATATAAGTATTTACTTGATATACTCAAGATCCAATACAGAAAACTCAGAAATACCTACAGTTCCGTACACACACACTAATGCAAGACTGTGAAATATTAAATCATGAATGACATATATTTTTCCGTTTTCCTTGATCATTATTATCATTATCGTAATCATTGTTGTTGCTGATATTATCATCGTTATTTATTTAATAGTAGCAGTATCATTATCATAACAACAATTATTATTATCATCAAGTATTATCATCATCATCATTAATACAGTATCAATATCAGTATTAACATTATCATTATCATTATCATCTTCATTATTACTTTAATCACTATGATCACTATCCTTAGTAGTAGTAGTACTAGTATCAACATCTTCCAATGGAGTCGGGGGAAATATAACTCCACTTATTATTATTATTATTATTATTATTATCATTATTATTATTATTATTATTATTATCATGATTATTATCATCATAATCATTAAAATCATTACTATGATTGTCGTTATCCTTATTATGATTTTCATTATCATGATCATTACCATTACTATCATTATCCTTATTACCATTATCATAATTATTATCATTATCATTAATGTTATCATCATTATGATTATCATTATTATAAAAAAAATGATCATCAATATTACAATTTTCTAATTTCATTATCACTATCATTATCATTACTGCCATCATTATTATCATCATTACGATGATCTTGTTCATAATCATTATTATCATTAGTGTGCAGACATCTATTCATTGCCAAGACCTCTTCTTCTTTTTTTTTTTTTTTTTTTTTTTTACATACGCTGATGTTGTTTTATTTTTTTCCATCTCGGTGTCAAGAGTCTAGTCTACTTGTGTGATAGAATGGCGAGGTATTTTGTAGTTTTCTTCTCCGACCTGCGTGAGGCGGAGATCAACTGGTAGTTTTTTTGTTTTTTTTTTTCTTTCTTTCTTTCTTTCTTTTTTTTTCTTTTTGCTGCTGTCAATTGACTTTACTTTTCTTTTCTATTATCATGATCCTTATAATCATTTTCATCATCATGTTTAAATGTTTTGCTCTAACCCAGAAACACTAGAAGTTTATACATTTGAATTATACATTTATACATTATGCAATGTTTATACATTTGGATTTATATTGTGTGATGATTATGGGTCTCGTCAAAATTGATGGCCTCTAATCTTAAGTTCAATATGATAACAGAGTGTATAACATCAGTGTGTAGCAATAAGATAAAAAAAAATAAAAAAAAAGGAAAACAAAATGAAATAAAGACCGGTCGGTAGTTAGTTAGTCATTTGCTTGTTTCCGTAGCGAAATCCGTTATTTCATAGAATAAATCAAATAAACTCGTATTCATTTCAAAAATATATATATATATATATATATATATATATTATTTATATATATTATATATATAATATTTATATATATATTATATATATATTATATATATATATATATATACATTTATATATATTATTATATATATGTATATATGTATATATATATATATGTATATATATATATATATACATATTTATATATATATATATATATATACATATTTATATATATATATATATATATATATATATATATATATATATATATATATATATATTGATTTCACGGCAAAATACTTTAACATCAAGGGGGAAGAAATATCTATAGTTATAACGTGATAAGTAAATACTTTCGGAGTTTCAATATTTTTACTTTTACTATCACTATTAACATTATCATTATCATTATTATTATTATTATTATTATCATTATCAAGGGGAAAAATATCTATAGTTAAAACATGATAAGTAAATATTTTCGAAGTTTCAATATTTTTACTTTTACTATCACTATTATTATCATCATTATCATTATTATTATCATTATTATTATCATCATTATTATCATTATCAAGGGGAAAAATATCTATAACGGGTGGATTTGCTGTAAACCTTCTCTCGATCAAGAGTTGTTTACCATTAACATAATTATTCAAATAATTATGATTATTATTTTTACTGTATACACAGGTTACACATCTCAGGAAAATAACAAGAAAGTATTAATCGTGCATGAATAGGTTAAAATAAATTTCGCATAAAGGAATATATGAATATATCCTCATATGTAATGACATTACTATTTTCGTTTCTCTTCGTCCAAAGACAAAACCTGCGAGTGATGGCAGCGAAACCTAAAGTAAACATTTCCTTTTCATTAAACAAAAAAAAAAAGGTTAAACTAGACCCATGGTGATTATTAGATCACTTTGGTATTATCTGTTCCTGTTGTGACATCGCTTCTCCAAACACTGTTATTGTCATTGTTATTATTATTGTTATTACTATCATCTTTATAATTTTGTTATTGTTTTTATCATTCTTGTTATCATGGTTATTGTTGTTATCATTCAATGCCCATTATTATTATTACTACCACTACTACTACTACTGTTATT
>NW_028234423.1:24401535-24409035 GCF_977035675.1 Penaeus japonicus | reverse complement strand
CTCTCTCTCTCACTCACTCACTCTCTCTCTCTCTCTCTCTCTCTCTCTCTCTCTCTCTCTCTCTCTCTCTCTCTCTCTCTCTCTCTCTCTCTCTCTCTCTCTCTCTCTCTCTCTCTCTCTCTCTCTCTCTCTCTCTCTCTCTCTCTCTCTCTCTCTCTCTCTCTCTTTCTCTCTTTCTCTCTCACTCACTCTCTCTCTCTCTCTTTATGTCTGTCTGAAGAAGAAAAGGAAGAAAAAAGGGAGATGCAGAATAAAGACAAAAGCTTTTGGCAAACAACAAACACGAGAACAAGAACAAGCAAGAATATGAGAAGTTGCACAAACAAGTCGATATATAACACAAAAACTTGGACCGATACCTGCAAAGACAGGTTGTTGCATTCTCTGCAAAGGACATCTTCAAAATTCCGAAATGCAACGAAAACATTAACAAAGAATCTGTCTTTCCTCTCAAGAGATCACACAAACGACCCAAAACTTAAAGCCTCTCTTTTTTTTTTTTTTTTTTAATCTAACTTCATCAGTCAAAAGGTAAATAGATAAATAAAAAACGTGAAAGACGAAGACAGCAAAAGACATAAATTCCATCGAAAGAATACTTGTATGTAGGAAGAAGGGGAAAGTTCAAGAGCGGTATCAAAACGAAGCCAAAATGCAAGTAAAGGATAAGAAAAAAAGGTAAAGAAATTAAAACCTTCCCTTAGAATGATGAAACACGCTTGCTCCGAACACGAAAACATCCCCGCCAAAAGAAGCCTATCCAGAAACAGGGAATAATAACCTTGTCACAAGACAATGGTAGTCATGGCAACGACATTGGTAATTGAGAACTGCCCAAAAACATCGGCGAACACGTCAGAAGATGCTCGAGTTGATGTCAGCTCAAGGGCCAGCCTCGCATGATTTATAGGTTCTATTTGAATGTCAATCTCGTAGAGTCACCGAGGTCGAATCGACATCAGCTGGCATCCCACAGTCGATAAGAGAATATCAAGATGAAACAGGATTCAAAAGAGATGATACGAGGCGAGAAGTCGACCAGAGCAAGTTGAATCTACAAGTCTTCTTACCCTCGAGGGAAAAGCACCAAACGGCATCGCATTCTAGACACAAAGAGCATAACTAAGAAGTAGGATCCTTGCCGAGGACGAGATACAGGCTGTCGTTCCCACTCCTGAGGTCGGCCTCGTCTGTCTCAGATCTAGTCCGCCGGAAGACGCCACCGTGAAGGGCAGCAGAGATACAGATGAATGTCGTAGGTTGTATGTAAAATATAAAGTGTAGAAATGAAGTGGATTTTCCCCGCGGCCATTGGCGAGGTCGGGGTCAATGGACTATGTCGTGAAATTATATTTGATATATTTCTCAATAATTTCCCACAAATGTATTTTACTGATTGTATCGACTGGAAATCAAATAGACAGATATGTGCAAACGAGAGCAAGGAGAAAGACAGATAGAGAGAACCCCCCCCCCCCCTCACAGAAAAGAGAGAGAGAGAGAGAGAGAGACAGACAGAGACAGAGAGAGAGAGAGAAAGAGAGAGAGAAAGAAAAAAAAGACCAAAATGCGGGTGAAAAGAGGCCGAAAGACGTCGGCCTTCACCTACCAGCCTGGCGGGCCTGAAAATCTCCAAAAGGAAACTTCTTTCCATTCCACTTGAAATCGCCGCGCTAATGGCTCAGTCTTTGGACCTTCTTCGTCTTGAAAAGTTATTGGCTTTGCTTCAGCTTCTTATTTTGTTTCTTCTTCCCTTAACTCCTTAATCAGATTACTAGCTTTATAGATTAATAACTTTCACTTAACTTTCATTATTTAAAAAAAAAAAAAAAATCGTTTAATTTTTTTTCTTCCTTCAACTCTTTTGTTTTGTTTTTGTGTTGTTTTCTTTTCTCGCTGTCGAATTTCCTTTTTAAGTTTCTTTTGTCCTTCTTACGTGTGGTTTTCTAATTATCTGATCCCATTGTGTGTGTGAGCGAAAGATAGATAGATAGATAGAGAGAGAGAGAGAGAGAGAGATCGTGTATGCGTGAGAGAGAGAGAGAGAGAAAGAGAGTGTTTGTGTGTGTGAGAGAGAGGGAGAGAGAGACAGACAGAGAGAGTGTGTGTGAGTGTATGTGTGTGTGAGTGAGTGTGTGAGAGAGAGAGAGAGAGACAAACAGACAGAGAGAGATAGAGTGTGTGTGTGAGAGAGAGAGACAGAGAGAGCGTGTGAGACAGAGAGAGAGAGACAGACAGACAGAAAGAAAGAGATAGAGTGTGTGTGTCAGAGAGAGAGACAAACAAACTGAGAGACAGAGAGAGCGTGTGAGAGAGAGAGACAGAGATAGAGACAGACAGACAGATAGAGAGACTGTGTGTGTGAGAGAGAGAGAGAGTGACAGAGACAGAGACAGACAGACAGAGAGAGATAGAGTGTGTGTGTGAGAGAGAGAGAGACAGACAGACAGAGATACAGAGAGAGCGTGTGTGTGAGAGAGAGAGAGAGAGAGAGAGAGAGAGAGAAACAGAGGCAGACAGACAGAGAGAGATAGAGAGTGTGTGTGTGTGAGAGAGAAAAAGACAAACGGACAGAGAGAGCGTGTGAGAGAGAGAGACAGAGATAGAGAGACAGACAGAAAGTGTGTGTGAGAGAGAGATAGAGAGAAACAGACAGAGAGAGCGCGTGTGTGTGTGAGAGAGAGAGAGAGAGATAGAGACAGACAGACAGAGAGAGCGCGTGTGTGTGTGTGATAGAGAGAGAGAGAGACAAACAGACAGAGAGACCTGAGAGAGCGAGTGTGTAAAAGAGAGAGAGAGAGACAGAGACAGACAGACATAGATAGAGTGTGTGTGAGAGAGAGAGGGACAAGCAGACAGAGAGACAGAGAGAGCGTGTGTGTGGGAGAGAGAGTGAGAGAGAGAGAGACAGAGAGAGATAGAGTGTGCGTGTGTGAGAGAGAGAGACAAACAGACAAAGAGACAGAGAGAGCGTGAGAGAGAGAGAGAGAGAGACATAGAGACAGAGAGTGTGTGTGTGTGAGAGAGAGAAACAAGCATACAGAGAGAGAGAGAGAGCGTGAGAGAGAGAGAGAGAGAGAGAGTGAGAGCCCTTTTCAATATATTGCTTCTCGGGGCATACATATGGTATATGCCTTGAAGAGACAATATAGTGTAAAGGCTTTCAGCACAATCATGTGTTCTCCTTCGGCTCCCGTTGTTGTAGCTTATTGTTTTAGTGTGTGTCTGCGTATGTATGTATGTTTTTTTCATATTTATGTGTTTCTCGATGGATACATATGGTGTATGCTTGAAGTCTGTGTATGTTTTTTCATATTTGTGTGTTTCAGATTTGTGTGTATGTGTGTTTGTGTGTGTTTCAGATTTGTATGTGTGTGTGTTTTCAGATTTGTGTGTGTGTGTTTTTTAGATTTGTGTGTATGTTTGTGCGTATGTGTGTTTCAAATTTGTGTGTGTGTGTGTTCAGATTTGTGTGTGTGTGTTTTCAGATTTGTGTGTGTGTTTTCAGATTTCTCTGTGTGTGTATTTCAAATTTGTGTGTTTTCAGATTTGTGTGTGTGTGTGCGTGTGTGTGTGTGTTTCAAATGTGTGTGTGTGTGTTTCAAATTTGTGTGCGTGTGTGTATTTTCAGATTTGTGTGTGTGTCAGATTTGTGTGTGTGTGTCAGATTTGTGTGTGTGTGTGTTCAGATTTGTGTGTGTACGTTTTTTCAGATTTGTGTGTGTGTGTTTGTGTGTAGATATTGCCATGATAATAACCATTATTATTGTTATTATCTTTATCATTGTTCTAATCATTATCACCATCACTCTTGATATCAGCACTGATAATCATCATCGTTATAACAGACCCTCGGAACACACTCATCCAACCACAAACATAAACAAAGATAACTGAAAAACTTACGTTTGATATACCCCCCCCCCCCCAACGACACAAACAAAAAAAAAAAAAAAAAAAAAAAAAAAAAAACTTTTGAAGACTGACACAGACTCAGCTCATCACCCTTCATCTTCCTGTGCTCTCATCATTATCATGTTTATCAATTAAACCAAAGGACGGAATATGCTCTGGATTAGTTCACAGAGCAAAAGACTCGATTTTGAAGACTATACCACGCTGGTGATCACTGATGGTTTCAAGATAAAGTCTCCATTAGTGGTTTCTGATCAGCTGTAGATATTTATGGAAAGATATGGATGTGTAAAACTGTCTTTATATATCTATCTGTTCATCTGTTTGTCGATCTATGTATTTTTTTTTTCTTTTATCTATTTATTTATATATTCATCTATCTATCTACTTATTTGGTCATTCTTTTATCTCTTTATATATCTATCGATTCATCTGTTTATCTATCTATCTATATATCTATTTCTCTATCTTTCTCTCTATTTATCTACCTATCTACCTCTCTCTCACACACACACACACACACACACACTCACACTCTCTCTCTCTATCTATCTATAGATATGTATATATGTATATATATATATATATATATATATATATATATCTTTCTCTCCCCATCTATCTATATATCCATTTGAACTCACCTTTTATTTACAAATCCACAGATCAGCTGATGTCCAGTCACTGCGTCGTTTCCAGTGTTTGCCAATATCCCTCCAAAGCATTCTTAACACAGAGCTCATTTTCCATACGTTTACTTATGGCGAGCGACAGATGTAGATGTTCTGATTTCAAATTGGAGAATTGGAGAGAGGGGGGAGGGAGAGAGAGGGAGGGAAGGAGGGAGGGAGAGAGAGGGAGAGGGAAAGAGAGTGGGGAGGAAAGAGAAAGAGAGAGAGAGAGAGAGAGAGAGAGGAGGGTCATAGAGAGATGGGGGAAGAAAGGAAGAGGAATAGATAAAAATGAATGTCAAAGAGAGGACACCGAGGGAGAGAAAGAAGTGAGAGAGAGAGAGTTAGAAAGGGTGAGACTCAGAGACAAGTGTGATGCCTTTGCCTCCCTTTCTCTCTTTTCGTGTAGGATGTTGCTCCTTGCTTTTGAAATAGTGTCCTCTTCTCTGCATCCTCAGATCTGAAAAGCGAGAGTGAAGATGCGTTTGAGATGTCGGTTATTATTTCCTGAAACCAGCGTGTTTGAATATCATCGTTATATTGCATATAACCGTCATCATCACAACCAACCTATCAGTTAACAGATAACTATCACCAATTTGTCAATCCTTAAATAACCATGAAATTGTTCATTATCAAGTCATTATCATCAACAACCTGTCAAATATCAAGTCATTATCATCACCAATCTCAAATATTTATCACCAAATTGTCAGTTATCATTTAAGTAAGATCAATAAGTTTTCCTTTGATAAAACACTTTGAGTATAGTTGGATTTGACAATTACCATGGGATCACTTTAAGAAAAGCTCTGGGTGTACTGTGCTTGAATAGACCAAAACTATGTATATTTGTGTGCATATATCTAAAATGTTCCTTACGTTATACGGGTAGATAAACAAGCTCTTATCTCTTATATACTTATCGTAAGGTATCCACAGCATGCATGTGTGTGTTGACAAGAGGAGACGATCGGCGCTCTAAGCTCGTTGGCTAGCTTTTAAATGGCGTCATCTAAGATGTCTGTCTAGTCCTGAAGCCGAAACGAGTTTATGTGTAATTGTATGGAGTTTATACAATGTAACTCGCGCATTACATTTATAAATGTTCCTAATACAGTATGAATAACTGAAGTATTAGGCAAAAAGCCTGTACAATATTATATCACACACTGTGCTGGGTGTACTGTTCTTAAACACAGACCAATGAATGCCTTGTGTTATATTGGATCCCATAGTGTTTTAATTGATTCCGGCCGGATGTGCTGTGCTCTCACTGAGCTGGGTGATCCCGCAATCCCATATAGCCAATTGCGGGATTCACACTGGCATCTACTAAACCAAAGATTCACACTGATTCAAGCGGACCACATCCTCTGTAGGCGCTCACTTTGTTGCTGAAACACGAGTCGTCAATATCTACGACTTGTCCTAGACCGCCAAACAGAAAGATAAAGATACATCAGACACAGGCATAGCAGTTCACTATGGACTTGTGGCACTTCAATTATAGTCGGGGCGACATTGATGCCCGTTTTCACCAACCAAAGGGACATGATATGAATCGGATTCTGCGGGGTTGCCGTTGAATGCTCAAAAACAATGATCTTCAATTTTCCACAATCCTTCGTTTTACATTTAAAGTCATATTCGCGCCTTAACCCAGATATCTATCTAGTTCATGGAATTGTTATCAGTCTTATACAAACTTTATCTTAGGATCATCCCCTTTGTATAGACCGGAGAATTTGAATGTATGGTTGATTCCTTAGACAACTTCAGAAGTAACGAATGGAGTAAACATCAAATTACCTATTACGACAAACGTAGAAAAAATAAAAGTATAAAAGAGAACTACATCAGAACTTCATGTACTTTTGTTGACGGAGTAATCTGAAATGCGTTGTGAAAATAATTCTGTCTCCTTTATAACTTTTTTCTACATCGGATTACCTGTTTTATAACAGTACTTATCTGGTGCATCGCGGTTCATGTAAACACCAAACGAGACAGAGTGAAATGTAGTCCATTCCATCTTATTATAACTGGGTATACTGTGTTTACATAGACATTGACTTGGTCTTCTGTGCTTGAACTGATCCAAATTAAATGCGTTGAGTGACTGAGTGTCATGTACTTAAATAGATGCTCTGTCTTTAAATATCCCCCTACCGTTGCCGTCTTTCCTTTACTAATCAATTCATTTAACATTTAACTGGACAGCGACATGAATTTCAAGACATATCAAGGACTTGGTAAGATAGGGGGAAGATGTACTGCCCCCCCCCCAAAAAAAAAAAAAATCCTTCCATCTCACTCCCACACTGACCTGTTAGATAATTCTTCCCCTTACTAGGATAGGATATAAGCCTAAGTACGTTACACTATCTCAGATGCCTCGTTCTCCCTTATTTAATTGGAGAGAGAGAGATTAGGAGAGGAAGGGAGAGAGAGATTGGGAGAAGAAGGGAGAGATTGGGAGAAGAAGGAAGAGATTGGGAGAAGAAGGAAGAGATTGGGAGAAGAAGGGAGAGATTGGGAGAAGAAGGGAGAGATTGGGAGAAGAAGGGAGAGATTGGGAGAAGAAGGGAGAGAGAGAGGGAGTGAGAAAAAGTGAATGAGGGAGAGTGAGAGAGAGAGAGAAGGAGAGAGAGAGAAAGAATTACTAAATCTCCGTGGCTCCAAATGACCTTCTCGCCTTCCTGCCAGGAACCACAACCCTTAACTCTACGGGGTTGGCCATCTTGCCTGACACCGCTGAGAAATGAAGGAATAAGAGAAAGAGAGAGAGAAAGAAAGGTTGGGAGGGAATGAAAGAGAATGGGAGGTAGGGGGGATGAGAAAGAAATAAAGAAGAAAAGGTAGATATGGTTACATATAAAGACAAAAAAAAAGAGACAGCACAAAGAGAGAA
>NW_028234423.1:24361535-24364035 GCF_977035675.1 Penaeus japonicus | reverse complement strand
CATTTCCAACAATAAGACGCAACCATCCATGCAGAATGTCAGGGAATCCCAACAAGCAGAATCAGACATCGCCTGTTATTCACCTCGGCTCTGAGCAATATAGATTCTGGAAACTTGGTTGCTGGGATCAGATCGCTTCGCAAGGGCACCGGGAGACGGGAGGCGGACTTGCAGAAAGGTAAGTCGAGAAATGGTTACATATTTGCTCTAAGCGGAAGGGAGAGGGAGAGAGAGGGTTTGGGTAGGGGGAGGGAAGGGAATGAGAGATAGGTCGAGAGAAAGAGGGGGTGGAAGAAATGGAAAGAGAGAAAGAAAGGTGAAGAGAAGGAGAGAGAAAGAAAGTGAAGAGAAGGAGAGGGGAAAAAATGAAGAGAGAGAAGGTATGAGAAAGAGGTGAGAGTAACTGAAAGAAAGAGAGAAAGGAGGGACAACGAGTGAGAGAAGAAAAGAGAGAGAGAGCGAGAGAAGGAAAGAGTGAAAGGTAAGAAAAAAGAGAGAGAGAAAAGGAAGAATGCAAATAGGAGCTAGCGAAAGAGAGAGCAAAAGGAAAGAGACAGAAATAGAGAGAGAGAGACTAGGAGAAAGAAGGACTGAGAAGGGAAGGTGGGAAAAATATTTCAAAAAATGATTTTCTTGTACGCTGACGTTTACAAATCTCGAATAGATTTTATGTCCAATCACAATCCTAATATAGGGAGATGTAGAATTCGTTTTCTCTTTTCATTTCTTTTTTTTTTTTTTTTTTTTTTTTAGAATCCAAATATGTACACCATCGTTACAAAGAACAAGATAACAAAAGGATATCGACACAAATACTCTTTATTCTAAACCAAGGTTGTGTAATAAGCTAACCCTTCACCGTCGAGTGATAGGTTGACAACATGCAGTGAGTCTGTGTAAACAAGAGCAATAGGTTCCTTATAGGATAGATATAACCTTTCTCAACTTTCTTTCTTTTTTTGTGTCTGTGTGTGTGTGTGTCTGTTTGTGTGTTTGTGTGTGTCTGTTTGTGTGTGTGTGTGTTTGTACATGATAATTATGATACTGATAATAATGATATTGATGATGATAACAAAAACAACATAATAAAAGGAAGTAACAATGACAATGATAATAATATTGATAACTGCAATGAAAACAGCAGCAATAATAAGAACAACAATATAACAATGATGATAATGATAGTAATATGAATGGTAATGATAATAGTAATAATTATGAGGATAATAATTATCATAATAATAACAGCAATAATAATGATAACGATAATGATGATAATGATAAAGATCATACTCATAAATATTATAATGATGATGGTGATGATGATCATTATAATGAAAATGATAATATTGATAATGATGATGTTAATAATAATTATTATGATGTTAATAATGATAATGACAAAAATGATTAACAAACAATAATAACGAATAGATAAAAGGACAATAAAATAAGGAAAAAAAACTAACAAGCAACTCCCGTAGACAAAAACAAGAAATGAATCGAACACATACCACAAAATCGTGGATTTAATAATCACCATTATGATAGACCGTGTATGATTTTATGTTGACTTGCTCACGATTATGAGTCTTTATGTGTGTATGGTTTTCTTTGGATATTGACATAAGGAGAGAATAATTGAAGTCATTGATATGATTATGATGATTATCATTTTTGTTATCTGCGTTGATCATTATTATCGTTATCATCATTAATGTTTGTTCAATCATTAATATTATTATTGATCTCATTATTATTGTTGTTGTTTGTATCATTATGGCTATTATCATCATTATCGTTATCATAATCATCATCATTATCATCATCATCATCATTACTATCGCCGTCTTTAATCTCTCCCCGCCTTTCAATCCCGAATTCCGTCTCCTTCATCTTGCAATTGCACCTGAACAAAATTACGTCTGAGAATTGCACAGGTCAGCAAGACTCCTCTGTGTCTAACAAAATAAACTGCCTCCACTTCCCCCCTCGCCCACTCCCTTCCCTGTGGACTAGGACGGAGAGCCTGCGGGGGGGAAATGGATTTAGAGTTTTGTATTGAGACATGGGGAAAGGAAATTGTCTAATGTTGCGAGGTCTCGTTCTTTCCTTGTTTCCTGCTCCCCTCGTTCTCTCTCTTTGTCTCTCTCTAAGTCTTTGTTTCTCTAAAACTGTTTTGTCTACATTTTTGGCCTTTCCTTTGTCACCTTCTCTATTCCGTATAAGTCTATCTATCTATGGTTTTCTATTCTTGGCAATCTATCTTTTTTGCCTCTTTTCAATTTCATTTTTTTAGATAATTAATCTACTACATTTCCTAATGAATTGACTGTATATTGCCCCCCCCCCCCCTTCATTCTCATGTTTTCTCCCACTCTATCTCTAACTCTTTCACTCTGTCTCGCTCTCGCTCTCTCCCTCTCTCTCTCTCTATCTATCTATCTATCTATCTATCTATCTATCTCTCTATCAATCTGTCTATCTATCTATCTGTCTC
>NW_028234423.1:24339035-24356535 GCF_977035675.1 Penaeus japonicus | reverse complement strand
TGGATGCATTATCTATATAAATTTACTCCCAATGGAATTCACCCCGCTCCCCCGCGTCGACTCTATTTACCGTATATCACATTATTAATTTGCGTTTAGGATAGTTGTTAGGCTTTATAATGATCCCGTCGTCGATATGGTCCCAAAATCCCCACCGGTCAAGAGGGATGGCGAAGCGCGCTCTCGCACGGAGCACAATGTGAAAGGAGAGAGAGGAGGGGAGTGATGAGAGATAAAATGGAAAAAAGGAAGGGGAGGGAGGGGGGGAGGGGGAAAGGGAAAGGAAGGAGGGGAGGGAGGGAGGGAGAGAGGAGAGAATAGAGAGGGAGGAGAGAGAATAAATGTTGGAAGTGGAAGGGGGGAGGGGGAGAAGCGGGGGGGGAGGAAGGAGGAGGAGAAGAAGAGGGAGGGAGAGGGGAGAGGGGGGAGGGTGGGGGGGAGAGAGGCGGGGGGAGGGGGGGGAGGAAGGAGGAGAGAGAGATGAAAGAGAGAAGAGAAATGGAAAGGGAGAGTGAAATGGAAAGGGAGGGGAGGGAGGGAGCGGGAGAGAGTAAAATTGTAAGGGGGGAGAGGGGGGAGGAGGAGAGAGAGAGAGAAATGGAAGGAGGATGGGAGGGAGAGAGAAATGTGGAAGGGGGGGGGAGGTGGGGCGGGGGAGACGGAGGGGGAGAGGGGGGGGAGGAGGAGAGAGAGAGAGGGAGAGAGAGAGAATGGAAAGGAGGGAGGGAGAGAGGGATGATGAGAAATGTGTAAGAAGGTGGGAGAAGGGGGGAGAAGCGGGGGGAGGAGGAGAGAGAGCGGAGAGGACTAGAGAGAGAAATGGAAGGCTGGAGGGAGGGTAGGGAGGAGCGAAATTGGAAGAAGGTGGGAGAGGGGGGGGAGGAGGGTGGGGAGATGAGAGGGGGGAGGAGGAGAGAGAGAGAGAAATGGAAGGAGGGAGGGAGGGAGGGAGAGAGAAATGTGGAAGGGGGGGAGAGGGGGGAGGAGGAGAGAGAGAGAGAAATGGAAGGAGGGAGGGAGGGAGGGAGAGAGAAAGTGGAAGGGGGGGAGAGGGGGGAGGAGGAGAGAGAGAGAAATGGAAGGAGGGAGGGAGGGAGGGAGAGAGAAATGTGGAAGGGGGGAGAGGGGGGAGGAGGAGAGAGAGAGAAATGGAAGGAGGGAGGGAGGGAGGGAGAGAGAAATGTGGAAGGGGGGAGAGGGGGGAGGAGGAGAGAGAGAGAAATGGAAGGAGGATGGGAGGGAGAGAGAAATGTGGAAGGGGGGGAGAGGGTGGAGGAGGAGAGAGAGAAAAAAAACAGAAAGGACAACAATAACAATGATGATAATGATGATGAAGATGAACAATCCAGTACAATGTTCAAGAAAGTGAGGAGAGAGAGAGAGAGAAAGAAAGAGAAAGAGAGAGATAGAGAGAGAAGCGAGGGATAGAGGGAAGAAAGAGAGAGAAAAAGTGTTCCCACAGCCATCCTATGAGAGTGTCTTACGTCAAACTCTACGGCCTTCCGTGGTGGTGACGGAGTGGCTATGCCTTTCAAACACTTACTTTAACACTTATTTTCCTGGTCAGGTGTTGCTTCCTGATTTCTGGTTAGGATTCTGAGAGGTGTTGGGTAGCGGGTACTTTTATTTAGGTCCGTCTGTAAGAGGCGTTCATAAATATATTTATATATATATATATATATATATATATATATATATATATATATATATATATATTATATATATGATATATATATATATTAGTTATTATATATATATAATATATATAATATGTATGTATGTATGTATGTATGTATATATAATATATATATAAATGTGTATATATGTATATAATTATATATATATATATATATATATATATATATATACATATATGTATATAGATAGATAGATAGATAGATATACATATAAACCACTTGCAATGCTCCAAACATTTCAGCTGAATCCCCTAATTAGGCTAACGTCTCATCGTCTCCTCACATAGCGTAGCTTCAACAGCGTCTCGTGGCTCGTCCTCGTTTCCCGCCGAGGATCAGATCCCTTAAATGCCTTAAAGGGTTTCCAATCATCATTTGTGCGCCATGAACAATAGAGACCTTTTTTTTCTTCTTTTCTTTTTCAGTGCTGGCTTTTCCTTCCGTTGATTTGCCCTCATAATCCGGGGGCGTATTGTCAGTGCATTGTGCAAGTTTTCTGTAGCAGGTTATGAGCATTTAGCCGTTGATTTTGCTTCTTTTTTTTTTTTTTTTTTTGTCTTTTGCAATACTCGTTTTCTTTTTTTCTGTAATATTTGTTTTCCTTTTTTTGTAATATTCTTTTTCCTTTTTATAATATACGTTTTCCTCTTTTTGTAGTTTTTTTTTTTCTTTTTTGTAATATTCTTTTTCCTTTCTTTATTTTTTGTAGATGATATTGTGATTCTCTTTTATGTTGGTTTGTCTGTTTTTTATTAAGCATATCTATTTTATTTGTGTAATATCACACTTTCATGTTTGTTTGTTTGTTTTAGTACCTCCTTTGTTCCTTCTTTCTTTCTTTTTTGTCATTTTTTCTTTTTGTGATATCTATTTTCCTTCCTTTGCCTCAAGATTAAGGATTATTTCTATCTCTATGTCACAACTTCACATAAAAGTCCGTCAATCTTTCATTAAATGATCTTAATTCAACTTATTTAAAATTATTTAAACTTTTATTGATATCTTTATTACTATAATTTACTTTGGTTTCATCCTTTTTATTCTCTATTATCTTTCTTTATAAATATTCGTTTCATTATTGATAATCATTTATTGATTTCACAACCAGGGATCCGCAGAAACTTATCAAAGGGTCTGCAGGGCGTGGAATTCAACATATTACAGTCAATCCTTTTCTTTTGTTTTTGTATCGTGCTTGTACAATGAAAACAATCTGATAATAAGTACCGCTATATAATGTTATTAACCATTCTTAAGTATAAATGTAATCTCTCTTTCTTTCTCTCTCTCTCTCTCTTTCTTTCTCTCTTTCTTTATTTCTCTCTCTTTCTTTCTCTCTCTCTTTCTCTCTCTCTTTCTTTCTTTCTCTCTTTCTTTCTCTCTCTTTCTTTCTTTCTCTCTCTCTCTATCTATCTCTCCCTATCTCTCTCTATCTATTTATCAAACTCTCTTCTTCTTCTCCCTCTCACTCTCTTTCTGTCCCCCCCCCCCTCTCTCTATCTAATAATTTTTCTCTCTCTCTCACTCACTCACTCTCACTCTCTCTCTCTCTCTGTCTCTCTCTCTCTCTCTCTATATATATATATATATATATATATATATATATATTATATATATATAATATATATATATATCTATATATATTATTTATATAAATATATATAATATATAATATACAATATATATCATCTATCTATATATTTGTATATATAAATTATTATATATATATATATATATATATATATATATATATATATATATATATACATCCATATATCTATCTTTTTATCTATCTATCTATCTATCTATATATATACATCTATATATCTACATATCCATATATGTATATATATATATATATATATATATATATATATATATATATATATATATATATATATATATATATATATATATATATATATATATATATATATAATATACACCGTCACTCGGAACCTCACATCTCTTGTGATTCGGAGACCAATGGCCACGTCCTCCTCAACCAGCTGACCCATTCGAGTGTCACGAGCTTTTGTGTGTTTTCTTTTCTTTGGGATTTGCCGTTATTTTTGTAAGTATTTTTTTTACACAGTAAACTCTTTTTATTTTTCTCTCAACTTTTACACGTTTATTTACGAGTCGTTCCATGTAAGAGTTAGGCCTAAAAGTTGATTAAGTCGAAGAAAATAAAGGTATTGGGGCGTTCGGACAGGCCACGCACGCACGCACAGCCATCTAGTAAATGGGGAGAGAGAGACGAAACGGGAAGGAAAACGGAATAGATTATGAGGGAGAGGGGGGAAGGAAGGGGAAGGGGAGGGAGAAAGGGATGGATAAGAGAGGGGGGAGAGAGGAAGAAAGAGAGATAAAAAATACAAACTAGAGAGACAAAACCAGACAGACAAACAAAGAGAGAATAACAATAGAATAAGGAGAAGGAGAATAAAAGAGACAAAGAGAGACGACAATAGGTACTCAGGTACACACTCAAATGAGATGTGGCGCCAACAACAAGTCTAAAGGAGTGAAGTCTGAGTGAGAAAAACACTGAAGATTCCCAACAGGAATGTCATTCACTTATGGAGACCCTTAATGCACACGACAACACAAGGACGCAAACACACATGTGTTTCCGTGTACGTTAGTATATACGTACATATGATATATGCTTCTATCTTACTCCTTGTTTACCTCGCTCTTTATTTCTCTTTGCCGCCCCTCCACCTTTCTCTCGCTCTCTCTCTCTCTCTCTCTCTCTCTCTCTCTCTCTCTCTCTCTCTCTCTCTCTCTCTCTCTCTCTCTCTCTCTCTCTCTCTCTCTCTCTCTCTCTCTCTCTCTCTCTCTCTCTCTAACTCTCTCTCTCTCTCTTTCTCTTTCATCCTGTAATTAACCTCTTTCTTCTCATCTTTCTCCCTCTTTCCGCCCGTCGCCCGCCGCTACAAAATGGATGCTTCGACCTGGTTTCATCTCCCAATATCCGGAGTCTCTGCTCTCAGCCTCCCTCTTCGCGTGGACTTTTAAGGAGAAATAATATATACGGTCACTCGTCGGCCGGGCTCAGGTGTCGGGCGGGAAAGGTGATGGCTCGGGGTGGAAGAGGAGAGGAAGAGGAGGAGGGGGAAGAAGAGGAGGAGGAGGAGGAAGGGGAGGAGGAGGAGGAGGAGGGGATATAGGAAGGGGCGAAGAGGAGGAGTTGGTGGTATAGAGGGGGAGGAGGAGGAGGTGTAGGAGGGGAGGGGGAGAGAAGAAGAGGAAGTGAAGAGGAGGAGGAGATGAAGCATGTGAGTGTGTGTGTCTGCATATATATATATATAGATAGATAGATAGATAGATAGATAGATACATTCACACACACACACACAGGAACAAGCACAAACACCTCCAGATTCTATCTTCAGAAAAAATCTCAAATTCTCCAGCACTAAATTCCAACCAAGTCAGGATTCATGGAAGCTCCTCCTCAAATCCCTGGTTATCCCGCCAAAGGTCTGGGATAAGGCTTAGAATCCATGATTATCCATGAAGGCTAAGAGAAAATCCCGAGAGTTTTAGAGAGTCAATTGAATCATAGATAGGAGTGTTGTTATTTTTATTATTGTTTTTGTTGTTATTGTTATTATGATTATCATGACTGTTATTGTATTTGTTGTTGTTATCGTTATCATTCCTGGAGGTAGTTATCATTATTATTATTATTATTATTATCATTATTATCATTGTTATTATTATTGTTGTTATTGTTATTATTATTATTGTTATTGTTATCATTATTATTATTATTGTTGTTATTATCATTATTGTTATTTTATTGTTATTATTATTATTATCATTGTTATCATTATCGGTTTTATCATTTACTTCCTATTATCTACTTGAATCATTGTTATCATCTTCCTTATTATTATCATTATTATCATCATCCTTATCATTATTACTATTATCATTATTATTATTATTACCGTGATTATCACTATTATCACCATCATTGTAATCATAGTTGTTTTCTCTATTAACGTTATTATTGTTGTTATGGTTATCATTATTATCACTATCATTCTCATTGTTGTTATTGATATTTTGATGATTATTCTTATCGTAGTAATTGTTCTTGTTGTCATTGTCATTATCATTATTGTTTTCATCAATATAGCATTCATCATTATATAATTTATATTGTAATTGTTATAAATGTTATGGTTATTACTTTTGTAATAACCAATATCATTTCGACTTTTGTCAAGGTATAAAGGTGACATAATCATAAAAAAAGAAAAAAATATATATATGTATATATATATATATATATATATATATATATATATACTTATAAATACACGCACATACACACACGCATATATATATATATATATATATATATATATATATATATATGTGTGTGTGTGTGTGTGTGTGTGTGTGTGTGTGTGTGTGTGTGTTAAAAGATGACAAAGCAAGATAAATCACCTTTCTCGAACGACAAATTGGCTCTTAGCAACAGTTGGTTTCGCGACACAGATGTCTGTCAAATGCAATAGAATTAAATAGATATAAGATGAAAAAGAATATAAAAAGTGAATAAAAGAAGGAAAAAAAAACACAACTCACCCTGCAAATAAAATACTGCTCAATGGAAAGGGGGGGGGGGGGGGGGGGGGGGGGGGGGGGGGGGGGGGGGGGGGGGGGGGGTAAAACAACCTGGACTTACGCGCCCGGGAACTGGATTATTCGAAGCGGTCTCGAAATAGTGTTTCGAAATGTCAGGCGATTCTGTTGGGTTCCTCTCTTCGTTTCTTTCTCTCTCTCTCTCGTTTGTCTTCCTTCTCGTTCTCTTTTGTACTCGCTCTTTCTTTCTCTCTCTCTCTCTCTCTCTCTCTGTCACTCATCTTCTCTGTCGCTATCTCCATCTTTCTCTCTCATTATTCTCTACTCTCTCATCTTCGACTCTCTCCCTCTCTCTCTCTCTCTCTCTCTCTCTCTCTCTCTCTCTCTCTCTCTCTCTCTCTCTCTCTCTCTCTCTCTCTCTCTCTCTCTCTCTCTCTCTCTCTCTCTCTCTCTCTCTCTCTCTCTCTCTCTCTCTCTCTCTCTCTCTCTCTCTCTCTCTCTCTCTCTCTCTCTCTCTCTCTCTCTCTCTCTCTCTCTCTCTCTCTCTCTCTCTCTCTCTCTCTCTCTCTCTCTCTCTCTCTCTCTCTCTCTCTCTCTCTCTCTCTCTCTCTCTCTCTCTCTCTCTCTCTCTCTCTCTCTCTCTCTCTCTCTCTCTCTCTCTCTCTCTCTCTCTCTCTCTCTCTCTCTCTCTCTCTCTCTCTCTCTCTCTCTCTCTCTCTCTCTCTCTCTCTCTCTCTCTCTCTCTCTCTCTCTCTCTCTCTCTCTCTCTCTCTCTCTCTCTCTCTCTCTCTCTCTCTCTCTCTCTCTCTCTCTCTCTCTCTCTCTCTCTCTCTCTCTCTCTCTCTCTCTCTCTCTCTCTCTCTCTCTCTCTCTCTCTCTCTCTCTCTCTCTCTCTCTCTCTCTCTCTCTCTCTCTCTCTCTCTCTCTCTCTCTCTCTCTCTCTCTCTCTCTCTCTCTCTCTCTCTCTCTCTCTCTCTCTCTCTCTCTCTCTCTCTCTCTCTCTCTCTCTCTCTCTCTCTCTCTCTCTCTCTCTCTCTCTCTCTCTCTCTCTCTCTCTCTCTCTCTCTCTCTCTCTCTCTCTCTCTCTCTCTCTCTCTCTCTCTCTCTCTCTCTCTCTCTCTCTCTCTCTCTCTCTCTCTCTCTCTCTCTCTCTCTCTCTCTCTCTCTCTCTCTCTCTCTCTCTCTCTCTCTCTCTCTCTCTCTCTCTCTCTCTCTCTCTCTCTCTCTCTCTCTCTCTCTCTCTCAAGCTCTCTCTCTCTCTCTCCCTCTCTCTCTCTCTCTCTCTCTCTCTCTCTCTCTCTCTCTCTCTCTCTCTCTCTCTCTCTCTCTCTCTCTCTCTCTCTCTCTCTCTCTCTCTCTCTCTCTCTCTCTCTCTCTCTCTCTCTCTCTCTCTCTCTCTCTCTCTCTCTCTCTCTCTCTCTCTCTCTCTCTCTCTCTCTCTCTCTCTCTCTCTCTCTCTCTCTCTCTCTCTCTCTCTCTCTCTCTCTCTCTCTCTCTCTCTCTCTCTCTCTCTCTCTCTCTCTCTCTCTGTACAGAACTTAAACTCTATGATGTACTTAAGGAAACTTAAGTGCATCATGGAGGTCTCCTGATTAATGTATCAATCTGGAGAAAACATTTTCAAACTGCGCAACAACTGCATAACAGCTTTGTTCAGTCGATCGCAAGAAGCATCTGACTGGACGGAGAAAAAGGAGCATGACTATAAATTATTATCATCATTAATTCTATCATTATTATTATTATTATTATCATCATTATTGTTATCATTTTTTTCTCCTTTTTTTTTTTCTTTGTATAGAATGACAGAGTAGAAGATAAAGAGAAACAAAAGAAGCGAATATGCACTGTTACGATTAATGATAAATAACAAATCATATAATTTTCCCTTCTTGATTTTGCTTGTATTCTAGGTGAAGATTCATATCAGAAAAGTCGTCTTCAATACTAATGTTAGGCTAAATTTTGAGAAAGTCACGTAAGGAATCACAACTAATCTTGTACACATGGATTCCTTTCACCTGGTTATAAGTAGCGCTGGGAAATTGAGGGGTAGATTATGAAAAATGATGAGTAATATGCGATGAAATATGTCATCAAAAATAAAGCTATATAGGATAGAGAGACGTCAAGTGATGAAGGTTGTACCCCCCCACCCCCCTATGAATCCCAGGGGGTGGCTACCTCCCCCACCCAACCCCTGCTCGACCCCCGCCCTGGAAAACAAACATCCTCCATATACACACGACAGGAGGAGGCGTAGGGCCGACAGCAGGGAAGGATACACACAAACCTAGGATATCGCGATACCTATGATAACATTGGCTGCATCCCTCGCGGCTAATATGTCTCCCTCGCACACACTTCTAATGACAGATAATTCACAGCATAACAACTGGAAAGCACAGGAAGAACCGGTGACGCACCACTTACCCAGTGGACACCGGTGAAGGAAACTGGAAGGGACACCTCAAAAAGTGTACTATCAAGAGGGAGGTAAGTGACACGGTGTCTACACTCCACAGACACAGTCACACGGACTCCGATCATGCGCAGAGCTTGTCCATCGCCTTCACGGCAAAGTGTCATACGCTCTTACCTCCCTTGCATACAGGGGGCGTGGAATGTGGTTGGTATTTCCCCTCTAGGCAGCGAGGCGTAGCCCGCGGGAGTACATATCCAGTGTATGTATTTTTCATATTACGCATTACCCTTTTTAGGTAATTCGCTCTCTTTCTATTCTTCTTTATTTACGGAATTTAAGGGGATTTCTCGTTATACTTATAATTTTATGTATTTTGTTTTTTGTTTGTTTGTTTGTTTGTTTTTTTAAGGTCGTGTAAAAATGTTTCTTTTCGTCTGGTGACATTTTATTTTATTTATTTTTTTTCTCGCAATGCTCTAGTTTTCAAACAGTTATAATTTTAGTCTAACATAATAATAGCCCATAAAATCAGTCATTACTAAGTATTAGGTCACTGAGTTTTATGTTTTTTGTTATATCACAGAATCGCCGCTTCCATTTATACGAATAATGAATTGAAAAGTTAATAATTACACACGTTCTCTCTCCCTCCAGGTTGCGACAAAGGTCATTATTTTTTCCGGCTGTTTTTTCGACCTAGACAAGCTTCCAGATGGATTCTTTGAAGGAAATGGAGATAGGCCAAGCGAAGAGGAGGAGGAGGAAGTGAGGAAGGAGAGAGGGGAAACGAGAAGAAGGGGGAAAAGGAAAAGGAAAATGAGAAGGAGTAGGAGGAAGAAGAGAGTGAAGAAGGAGGGAGAGGAGAAAGAGAGGAAGAGGAAGGAGGAGGAAGAAGGGAAAGTAAAGAAGGAGGAGGAGGAAGAGGAGAAAGAAAGGAAGAGGAAGGAGGAGGAGAAAGGGAAGAAGGAGGAGGAAAAAGAGAAAAAAGATGTAAAAAAGAGGAAGGAGAGGAAGAGAAATCAAAAGAAAGACAAAGAAAGAGGAGTAGAAGAAAGAAAAGGAAGAAGAGCATAAGAAGAAGTGAAAGAGGAGAAAAAAAAGGTAAAATCTTCTTTCCTCAGACGCTGTAGGGAATGGAAAGAGGATAACACGGGGCTCTGATGGCGACCTAAGGCTTAGGACGAGCACGGAGATGAGAACGAACAGGCACTTCGAGGAGAGGGCGGAATACTTGCCTAAAATATTCATGTCTATTTTTTTTTTTTTTTTTTTTTTTTTTTTTTTCTTTTTTTTTTTTAGTGCCTGGCTCCGAATGTCTTTAGCCGTCAAAATAAATATCTAAAATAGGAAGTGTATCTATTTCACCTCTCCTTCTGGAATATATATATATGTATATATATACACATATATATATATATATATATATGTGTGTGTGTGTGTGTGTGTGTGTGTGTGTGTGTGTGTGTGTGTGTGTGTGTAACATAATGCATACAAAGCGAGATGTAATTCACAAATGCCAAGCAAGTGTCATTCCTTAACAGGAGATCAATATCCAAAGATTCATGGAACCCAGTTTATATGTTTATGATGTAACGAATCTATGCAATACGAAATAAGGTTATAGGACACTTTATTTTTTACTTAAGGTCGAAATGGAGAGCCAGTTTATCAGGAAATGGAAATGGTCTTCCTTATTTTTTCTTCTTTTTATTTTTATTTTATTTTTTTTTTTTTGGGGGGGGCGTCCGCTCGAAGTAGAGAAAGGACATACTCGACACGTAATGTTATTTAACAAGGCATCGGACTTTCTTGCCACACTCCTACTTTAGATTTACATTTGCGTCTTATACATTTGGAGAAAAAGAAAATAGAAGAAGAAAAACAGGAGAACATGTTTAAAAGAAAAAAACACATACAAGAAATAAAAAGAATAAATAAAAAAAAATGATTAAAAAAAAAAGTTTCGTCTCATATACAAAAAAAAATAAAAAATAAATAGAAAAATTACAAAAAGCATAGAAGAAAAAAAAATAGATATAAAAAAGTCTCGTCTTATAGAAAAAAAACAGAACATGTACAAAAAACATATAAGAAAAAAATAGATAAAAAAGAATAACCAAGTGTCGTCTCACAGCCAAGAAGAGGTGGACGAATGAGATGACCAATTAAAATGTCAAGCATACTAGTGTCTCTTCCCGAGGAACTGGGTAGGCCTACTTACCGCCTTGAGAAACCGGGGAGTGACGAGGACACCATCGTAGCAGCTGAGAAGGGTAGCGAGTATGATAAGCCTAGATATGATATGATATACGTTTAAGAATAAACAAATGATCAAAAGATGCTTCCAAAAAGATAATTCACTACTTTATCTTTATCATAAAGTCGTGAACGTAATTGATTTTAAAGATGAGATGGATAACCGCCTGAGTGATTTTTCTACATACGTGGAAGATGATGAATGGTTCAGCCAAGACATCACTCTTCCTTCGCAGAGTGATGACTATTGCATGTAATTCAGAAGATTCAACATCGAGTCATATTCGTTACACCTCTTGCTATATAAAGTTATTCATTTCCAATCTCTCCTTTTATGTCATGTTATTCATTCTAACTGATTACTGTTCCTTTTGAATCGCCTATGGGTTTCGTTTTTCCAAACACAAGTTACCAATCAACTTAGATGACATCCCAGGGCCGGACGTATGCCAATCCATCTCAAGTCATTACTCGGAGGCCTTTTTAAGCGCACATTGTAATTGCTCTCTATTATACAATAGAGATATAAAGTCTATAATAGACTGTTACATTTCTCTGATTCTATAGATATTGGAAAAAGGTAGCTGGCAACCCCGCACCTCCTAAGGCCGGTCATGTGACATCCATTATTTCCCAGAGACTGTTCTTACTAGTAATTTTGATAATATTTTTTAAAAAAAGAAGTCTAGAATAATAAGAAGGACTTAATAAACAAATCGGGAGAGTTAAGAAATTTCTTTAGACCTCGTTGGTGAATCTTGACAATGGAACTTTGACCTTTGCTTTGACCTTGGAAAGACCAAGGATAATTATGCAGAAACAGCTGACAGTTAATATTTGTCTGTATACATACATACACACACACACATATATATATATATATATATATATATATATATATACATATATATATATATATATATATATATATATATATATATATACATGCATACATACACACACACACACACACACACACATATACATATATATATTATATATATATATATATATATATATATATATATATATATATATATATATATACATATATATATATATATATATATATATATATATATATATATATATATATATTCCCTGTCAGGGAGGTAAAATTTGTATTTCTATATTACTGCATTCTACCATCTTTTACACATATATATAACCTCGGTAACCTGATTTGTGAGTTGAATTTCTAATTCATTCCCGCCGAGTGCCCACGGGGATTGTCTGTAAAACCTCGCTATCACTGCTCTGCTAAGAGCATATAGGTAATTTCCATGATGGGTGTAAGGCATCTGGTAAGACAATCCTTTTAGTGGCTTGTTGTGGTGATATGGTTAGGAGCCGAGACTCTCACTCACAGGACCCGGATTCAATTCCCTGTCAGGGAGGTAAAATTTGTATATATGTGTGTGTGTGTGTGTGTGCATGTATAGATTTGCTTTTCTATAATAATCCATTTATTTTTTCTCTCTCGCTCTTTTTCTATTTTTATTTGTTACATAATTGTGAAACATGTAATAACGAAGCGTCAGTTACCTGTGCATCGTAAAAATAATTAATTCTTATTCATTCCTTTTTTGTTTCAGCATATCCCACGGTGACATCTGTTCCGGAGAATGATAATAATGATGATGATTTCGATGATGATGATGGTGTAATTATGATAATGATAATAGTACTGAAAATAATAATAATAATGATAACAATGATGATAAAATAAGAATGATAATAATATCGATAATAACAATAACGATAATAATAACAACAACAATGATAATAACAACAATAACAATAATAAAAGAGTTTTAAAAAATAACGCGGTCTTTACTTCAAACTTTTTCACTTCGCTGGCTTTCTCTCCCAAAGAGTCATTCGCCTACTTCAAGTCTTTCTCTATTTCAAGTACGGAAGTAAAATAAAGAATGTGACCAGAGACTTGTTTGAAAGGCTAATAATAAAAATATTTCCTCATTCAGAATGTTAAAAAGTCTGATGCTATAATTTTCCCTATCTTTTATGTGTATGTTGGGTTTCTTACATGGTGGGAGAGGAAAGTCTTAAAAAAAAAGACTTGAATTTCTACCTCTAAGAGAAACTAACCTAAAAGAAATGTTACTGGAATGCCCAATCACACTTTTATCCCCCTAACACTTTTGTTAACTAACTTAATATGATTAACCTAGTTTTCCCTCTTTACGTCTAAGACTAGCCATCGATTCGCTATGAAATGAATTAGACGTCAGATAATACAACCATTTGGACTTAAAATCGATTATTGAATTATTGAATTGATTACGTTTTTTTTTTTTTTTTTTTTTTTTTTTTTTTTTTTTTTTTTTTTTTTTATCAATATCATTATTGTCACTCACGTTGATTGTAGTAACCCCCTAATACATGATATTGAGCTTCGTCATGCACTTATTTTGTGCTTGATGCATTGTTCCTCATTTCTAGCGAACTTATCTTTACAAATGAAAATTAGTTCATAGTTATTCTTGTAGATCCAATATTACTCTTACATTTTTTATTTTTTTCTTCTTCTTCTTCTTCTGAAGCTTAAGAGTTTTTAATCGGTTCTCTGGATTAAAGTGCCAAAGCACACACCGAAAACTTGTCATCTCGAAGCGATCAAGAATATACAATAATAACTTTTCACAATATTTAAAGACTACCTGAAATTTTCGAACAGAAACGTTACAAAAGGGAATAGTGGTGTTTTCTTTTATCAACACAGGCAATGTACGTTAAACTTTATATATATATATATATATATATATATATATATATATATATATATATATATATATATATATAATCGCGTATCCCCTAGAAATTCCTTCACGAACCCTAGCAGCTCGCATGCCCAGTTTGAGATTCTCTGGTCTAGAAAATACATATATACACGAAAAAAAAAATCCTGGGACTTGCTGTTACGCCCAAATATTGATTCCAAGCTTCACAATACATCAATAGCCACGATTTTACAGTGAACAGAAATCAAGGCAGATTTCTCTCGCTTTATTGATAAAAAAGATACATCGAAAAAATTGATATTTTCATTTCTCTCCATTCCATCGCACGAAGATCACTTTATGGCGCCATTTTGATTTCTCTCTCTCTCTCTCTCTCTCTCTCTCTCTCTCTCTCTCTCTCTCTCTCTCTCTCTCTCTCTCTCTCTCTCTCTCTCTCTCTCTCTCTCTCTCTCTCTCTCTCAGGAGTATATGTATAAATGTAATGTCTCTTGCTATTTTTACACAAGTATCCCCTCAGTCACCGAGGTGTTGATTGGCAGTCTAACTGGGCCTCACCCGTTTACCCCACTCATTGTATTTTCGTTGATTTTTATTACCATTATTATTGTTATCAATATTATAGTGATGGTGATAATGATAAATAATAATCATAAATATAGCACTAACACTCATACTGCTACTACTGGCTTACTACTATTACTACTAATAATAATAGTAATAAGCCTACTAATTAATTCCCTGGTAACCAAGCGCTTACGGTACCATCTTTGTTTGAATTACATATGTATATATATATATATATATATATATATATATATATATATATATATGTATGTATGTATGTGTGTGTGTGTGTGGAAAGAGAGAGAGAGAGAGAGAGAGAACAAAACCACACTGGACTATGCATGTCTTCAGCATCAATGAGTTATTAGTGGTAAATGAAAGCATTGTTCAGAATAGAGCGTGGAGAGTTGGAAGACCTCACCTTTCCTAAACTAAAGTCCTTTCCGACCCCACGCTGAAAGAAGGATGAGAGGCAGACCCTCCATTATTCTCTCGCGTTTGCGGTCACAAGGGCAGGGATGCTGCATCTTTAGTCATCCCACAGTTCAGGCCGTAGCCAAAATAGAGCTTATTGTCCTTATTGTTTGAAGAAATTACTAAATAAAGAGAGAAAACGAATGTTAAATGAATGTTTTGTTATAGTAGTTTGATGGCTGAAACTTTCGACAGACTGAGGTATAAATCCCCTTTTTTTTATTCTAGGGTAATAATGGCGTGCGTCTTATAGATTCTCTTGCCCGGGAGAACATAATTCTCTCAATATTTCAGGCAGGGTGCAGAATTATGCATGGGGATGAAAATGCAACATAGCTATCGCAATCATTTTTTTCATATCTCACATATGGCAACCGTCGACTACTACATAGTTCTCTAGATAGAATTCTCTCATAAGTCATGACCTTTAATGACCTTCACCTTGATTTGGCGGGTAATATAAAATAATATTAATTATTCTTATGATATCAGAGAAGTTTCTTTTTTTACGCAACGGTTTAATTCAAGGCACACCCTCCTCCAGGAAAAGGCATAATAACTTTTTTAATACAAGTCTTGGAAATTCCTCGTCCGGGCCTATCAGCAAATCATAAAGCATACCGCGGGAAACAGAATTCACAAGGTCCTTAAAATGAAATCATGTCATATGCATTTACCTCATACATTTCCGAAATATGTGAGAGTTGGGTATGATTTTGAATATTCTATCCTCGAGACCTCTCCCGTGAGATCGAGGGAAGGAAAGGAAGTGGTATTAAGAGACACAAAGTATCCTTTGTGTGACAAGAGAAGGCAAAAATGTATTCTCTCTCTCTCTCTCTCATCTCGTATTTTATGTATGTACAAAAAAAAAACATTTCCGAAAATCTGACTGACGGTCATTGCCTATAGAAAGATTCCGCAAACAATATGTAATGGTATACTAGTGTGAGGCTGCGAGATTGCTGAGCTGATTGCAGATAACAATGAGGATATTCTCCCCTGCTAACGATTCACAACAAAGTAACCAAATTGCTGAATAACCAAATGATTGATTAAAACAACAAATTTCGTTAAATAACTAAATTATTGAATAACATAGCCCATTTGTGGAATAACCAAATAGCCAAATTGTTGAATATTGTTGCATAATAATGGTAATCCAATAAATCTAACAATACCAAATAACCAGTTACCACAATTAGATTATCCCTGCCAGAGTTATTACCACAGAGACGCGTCACAGAAATATCGACAGACATGCTAAGAGGTCGCAGCCACTAAGTTATCCGTTTGTCTTACCTCGTGTCCTCCTTACTCAGGAAACAGAGAAAGGAATATGGAAGTCAGAAAGGAGAGAGAGAAAGAAACATGTGACATTACTTATTAAGTTCTCTTCTTCCTCCTCCTCCTCCTTCTTCTTGTTCTTTTTTTTCCTTCTTCTTCTGCTTCCTCTTCTTCTTCTTTTGCTTCTGTTTCTGCTTCTTCCTCTTCTTCTTTTTCTTCTTCCTATTCTTATTCCTCTTCCTCTTCTTCTTCCTCTTCTTCTTTTTCTCCTCCTCCTATTCCTTATTTCGTCTTATACATGTTTATGATTTTCCTCGTCGCTGAATTCTATTTGTTGTTTTGCTAAGTGTGTGTATGTGTATATATATACATAGATAGATAGATAGATATAGATATAATTCAAATAGCTTTCAAAACTACTGATGGATTTTAAAGGTTGAATAATTTAAATAGCTTTCAAAACTACTGATGGATTTTAAAGGATTTTCTTCCTGATTTAGCTTCCCAAGCCATTTCTTCTCTCTGTGTGAATTTATTCTGAATCTCTCCTTTCGTTTTCATTTCTTTCTCTCTCTCTCTCTCTCTCTCTCTCTCTCTCTCTCTCTCTCTCTCTCTCTCAATATCTCTATCTATCTACCCACCCCCACCTCTCTCTCTCTCTCTCTCTCTCTCTATCTATCTATCTATCTTTCCCTCTCTTCCATCGGTCTAATTTTCTTTTCTTTTTTCTTTTTTTCTCTCTCTCTGTTTTCTCTCCCGTGTCCTGCATGCATACTTTGTTACATTTATCTACCTGGCTTTCAACAGAGTCAGACTCAATCTCCCTCTCAGTCCCGACCGCACTCTTTCTGTCTTGACTTCCATAAACATATCCACTAAATACACAGCCTACACTGAACATGCACACCCGATATCCATTTCAGTAGCCGCTTCGAAGTGCTTTGTTAAAACTGTCAGGGAGGGACAGGAAAGGCGGGAAGCACTCGGGTAGTGAGCTTGTTTACAACCATAATAGAGGCCGTTAGTAATTACCTGTGGCTGTATTTATGGGAGAGGCTTTTTTTATGGCGGTTAAATGCGAGAGGGTTTATTCTGTGTTGACTTTGGGTGTGGTATTATTGTCTCTCTCTCTCTCTTTCTCTTTATCTCGCTCTCATTCTTTCTCTCTCTCTCTCTTTCTCTTTATCTCGCTCTCATTCTTTCTCTCTCTCTCTCACTCTCGTTCTCTCTCTCTTTCGATCTCTCTCTCACTCTCGTTCTCATTCTCTCTATCTCTCTCTCTCTCTCTCTTTCTCTCTTTCTCTTTCTTTATCTCTCTCTATCTCTTTCTCTCTCTCTCACTCTCATTCTCTTTCTCTCTCTCTTATTCTCATTCTCTCTCTCTCTTTCTCTCTGTGAGACTACGTGGAAGTCACGTGGAGACATGAGAA
>NW_028234423.1:24314035-24319035 GCF_977035675.1 Penaeus japonicus | reverse complement strand
CTTCTCCTTCTCCTTCTCCTTCTTCTTCTTCTTCTTCTTCTTCTTCTTCTTCTTCTTCTTCTTCTTCTTCTTCTCCTCCTCCTCCTCCTTCTCCTTCTTCTTCTTCTTCTTCTTCTCCTTCTCCTTCTCCTTCTCCTTCTCCTTCTCCTTCTTCTTCTTCTTCTTCTTCTTCTTCTTCTTCTTCTTCTTCTTCTTCTTCTCCTTCTCCTTCTTCTTCTTCTCCTTCTCCTTCTCCTTCTCCTTCTCCTCCTTCTCCTTCTCCTTCTCCTTCTCCTTCTCCTTCTCCTTCTCCTTCTCCTTCTCCTCCTCCTCCTTCTCCTTCTTCTTCTCCTTCTTCTTACTTTAACCTGATTTTACAAAATGAGTTCTTAATTATAATGTATGGCTGTATATATGTGACATCAAAACCTACAATTTGAATGTGTACATTGGACTCTGGTTAATATGCCTTAAGTGATATTCATTCATTCAATGGTTGAGGTTATGAACACCATTGTATTTTTCATACAACTCTTTGTAGAGGCATTGAAAGGTGTGTCAGCTCTCAGCTTCAATAAAGAAAAATAATCAAGTCTTTACCGTAGGGGTGTGGCCCTAATTCAAGCATGTCATTTACATTACTTGGAAAATAACGATTACTCTTAAATCACGATTCCATTTGAACCCAACAACCTCCCTTGAAATCGTAACCACTCACTACGACAGGGTCTGAGTTCAATTAAACCTACATGACAATTTATTTTTAGATTACAGGATGTGTGCAGGATATTGTGTAGAGATATTCACAAAATATTGGCTAGCTGTAACGTGATGAATCAATGCAGATATGTCATTATGGTCAAACATATTTTTAATGTTCAAAATCACGAGGACTTTAGTTTCTCGCTATCTTTTGGCGGGCAATTTTTCTAACAACAATAACGATTGATGCAGAACTTAATCGTTATTGTATACACAAATGATTGCCTGTTGATATATTTCAGGCTAAAATCATGTCATGCTTTAAATACATATTTCAAAAACACCACTTACTTCAAAAGATGTTCTCTGCATGCGAAAATGTGACTTGAATACTGCATCCGAGTATCCTGGGACGACCACCTCAACGTAGTCGACCGTTAGCGCCGGCTGCTTCTGCGGCTTCTTCCGGCGTTGTAGTGCTTCTCTGTTTCTTAAAAACTCGTTTCTATCAGCAATCACGGCTGCAGCTGCCATCATTTCGTCCTCCAGGAGCTCATCGACCAAGAAAGCTTGAGCGTGAAAGAGGCCTCCGTCCGCCATTTTGAATCTGTCAGATCAGCTGATCCGCTTGATTCCTTCGCGCAGTCGTTCGGTTAGCCTGCGGCCTCCTCAGATGGAGAGTCCTCGGCCACGGCAACGGAAATGGTGAATCACTCGACTAAGAGAAGTTACCTAAAATTCATGATATATGATTGGTATTATCGATTATTATAGAAGATGCATTACTCCCCCCCCCCTTCTTTCTTTCTCTCTCTCTCTCTCTCTCTCTCTCTCTCTCTCTCTCTCTCTCTCTCTCTCTCTCTCTCTCTCTCTCTCTCTCTCTCTCTCTCTCTCATTTTCCTTCATCCCTTTCCTCAATGGTTCCATGTCAACCTTTCAATTTTCTCTTCCATTTCATTTTCCCCTACTCCTTTCCCCCCATAACATTATTTCGTCTTCCTTTCCCTTTCTCCCATGACTCTCCTTCTCCCCCCTCCCCCCCTTCTCTCTGCCTCTGCATGTACTGCGCAGGCAAATCTTAAAAATAAAGAACTCTGTTACGTCATCAGAGAGAAGTTAGATGGGCGGGTAAGTTTCCAGACAGTCCACCAAAAGAGGATTTTCGGTCTTTCAAAAGCCGTTATTTTGGCGGGAAAAACTTCCGTTCGGAATGAAGGTACCAACTTGCGCCAGAAAATTATCAGTGGAGATCAAGTGATGCTCCAACAGAGGAGAAACAGTACAACACAGAAACAAAATGAATGTAATATCCAAATTAGGTGCAATCATGCCTCTGGTAGGTAAGGTTTTCCAGAAGCTTCAACAAAGGAAAACCTGAAGGGGAAGTCCAGTTGGATTTCGAACTATCATCATATTCCAGTAAAGTTGTTCGCGTAGCTAAAATTCGCGATGACACAAAGCCCTATTTAGGATTAGAGACATAACTGTCAGTAAACAATAAGTTAAACTGGACCATATCCACAAAGAAAACAGTTTCTGGCAAATGATATGATTTTTAAATGATTGATGGAAAGTTACTCATTTCAAAATTCTACCTATTGGTTATGGACAAGGGTAAAGATGACAGTTGATTTAATACTAACAATAGTAAATATAATATTCATTATTATTACTACTAATAAAATAATTGTTATTATTGTTAATATGATATATATATTACTCTATCATTATTGTTTTATTATTTATATCATTATTATAATTAATATCATTATTATTATTATTTGTTGTTGTTATTATTAATATTATTAGTAGTATTATTACAATCATCATTATTATTGTCTTTTTCTATTAAAGTTAATATTGGTACTTGTATTATTAACATGTGATAGTGATAGTAATCACAGTAATAATATGAACTGACTATGATATAGATAATAATTAATTATGATAGTAATAATAACTCATTACAATAAGAATGGTAATAATGACTGATTATGATTATAACAATTATACCAATGATGATGATGATGATGATAATTATATTCATAATGATAATGATATTGATGATATTAACAATAATGATAAAGATATTGATGACAATAATAAAATATAATAATAACAATAATAATAATAGTAACAAATGAACAATAAAACAATAATAACAAAACATCAATAAAAACAGTGAAGAAGATAGAGCTAACAGTAATAAAGGTAATTAGAATAACAACAGTACCAATGATGAAAACAGTTGTATAAAAAACAGTAAATGGAATTATAATAAAAGTGAATATAACAATAATAAGGAAAAGAAAACAAAGACAAGGAGAAGAGGATAGAAAGATGAAGAATAACAGAAAGTCATTCAAAATGTTGTCGTTTTGTTATATTTGTGTTGTTGCTTAGCCCTTCCACGACAGACATATTTCATGGGGTCATATCACTTTCGTACTGCATTTTTCCTATTTCTTATTCCTTCATGCAGTTGTTTAACATGATACCAAATGCAAATTATTATCACTTTAATAATATATCATATATAGACTGACATAAACTATTAGTCTATAAAAAAATAGACAATGCATATCCTAAGATACCAAAGCCAGGCTTGGTATCCCCTCTCGGAAAGGTTAAGAGAACTTGTACAGCAACACATGAAGGTCCCAAGTCATTGCTACCAGTGGTATGGATACCTGATAAAGTAGCTAGTTCCTATAAAAGTACATATTTGCACATCATGAGTACCTTTCATATTTGGAATACTGAAATGCTGACTTTCTAAATTTTGTTCTAATTTATGTAATTCATTTATATTCAAGTTATTTATAGCAATTTATTGGGAAAGACTTTTTTCCTTTCCCAACCCTCTCTTCACCATTTCTCCTCATCTAGGCAATCAGGTCTTTTACATTCACACAATACTCTTGTATTGAGTAAGAAACACGATTGTGACTGGTGGCAAATATAAGGGGCGTGGCTAATTTTGCTTGCTTTTGTGTTAGTGACTGTAGCTCTTGTGATGTATATGGTTAAGAGGATATAAAGGGTCAATGGACAATATTTTTGCAGCAATGCATAAAGAAAAATAAATAGTTAGTTTCATTTACTGACTTTTTTTCTATTCATTTTCACACCTTTATTTTCCAGAGTAGCATATAGTTTCCTTAAATGCATGTCTTGTGACTCTCTTCTCTTCCTCCTGTGAAACACATATACTTATATTCTAGTTATCTATTTGTATATATCCATTACCAAAGGAAATAAAATCTGAGGTTTCAGTTATCATGAACCAGGGAGGATAAATCAAATAAATACATTCCTAAAAATATTTGTATTATACATTACCTGACAATTTCATATAAAATCTTTTTAATTTGTGAAACAATATCACCTTTAAAATATTAATAACAATAATGGATTAATGAACATCTACACTCTTTCATTAGCAAGTGTGAACCCATCACCAAAGCCATTTTCAACTGCCTTGATTTGGGGTTTTTCGTTGCACATCGGACACAACAGATTTCTTATCTTGGATGATCGAAGCCACACAATGAGGTTGTATCTGCAAGTATTCAGTATATATAATTAGTGAGAATGTGTGTATATACTATATTGTGATGTAAATGCCTGAACAGATATGTTTTCACATAATGACTGTAAATGTAAGTTAAGCTTTCTGATTTGAAAAGAAACAATCTAAATTATAGTCCCACAATTTGGTGCCAAAGTGACATTCTTGGTTAAAAGATCAAATATGGCTATGGTCATTCTCAGGTATGTGTATACAATGGAGATAATGTAGCAAATGTCATCCCAAAAATAAAGTGTTTGAATCATCTATATCATAAATTTCCTAATATAATTGATTTGAACTGAAATAACTGTGTATCAAAATTGACAAAAAAAATACATATTTCCCATCCTATGTGTATATGAAACTTTGAATTTTGCTGTCTATCAATGGTTAACAGTATATTGAATTGAACAATCATACCATACAAATAAGTAATGCAAAAGGTTGATAATCAAAGATCTATCATAAATAATTTTTCAGTCATACATTCAAAAGTCTTCTAACTAATTTCAATTCCTTGACTATTTGTTGGACTGTTTTGCCTACCTTTCTCCTTCTATGATGGGAAAAGCACCGTGCATTTGCTGCCCTCGGTGAAGGATTCCTTGACCAAGCTGGTGTGAGTATCCTGTGCGAAAGGAAGATTCTTCTCCTCTCATTGCACCAAAGTACAGTTCACCATCGTCAAAGGTTTCATTCAAGGAAACATTAAAGGTGACCTGCATTAAAAGTTTGAATTAATCTT
>NW_028234423.1:24301535-24304035 GCF_977035675.1 Penaeus japonicus | reverse complement strand
TAATGTTTGTAAGCTATCTTTAAAAATACGAAACAATTTTATTGATATTTACATTAAGAAGGCTCAAGTTCCGAGTCATCATTCATTTTCTGATTTTCTACCTTTACACCATCTTTGCTTTCCTATTTCTGCTTTGCATTTTCACAGAATACCAGTTACTTACAATCAAACATCATCCTTCATAAACTCTTCCCTCGTTTCTAATAAAATCAAAAGGAATTTCCAAGAAAATAATCTGAGTTCCTAATTTTTCACTTCATGAACACTTTCACTGCCAGGGACTTATTTCTTATTGTTGCCAACTGTTATTACGTCTACCAAAATGAGAATACCTTCATGTAGATTGAGATAGATATCATGTCGTTTTCTTTGACATGCAGCTTGTCGACTTTTCTCTTTGCTATCTGCATTAGCTTTCTTTATTCTAATTTCTTTTCAAGTATTCTTGCCATATCTAACCATTAACCCTATCCTGACAGGCCCAGTGATAAGTGGAAACCCCCTATGCCAGGCCTATGCAATATTGCGTGGGGAACGTTACACTGGTGTGTCACCCCGTCATCAGGCATTTAGCCGTGTCATACGGGTTTGATGCACCGTTATCAAAGGGTTAAACAAAGTGAAAAACAAATTTTACATAAAACATAACTGAATATACATTTCATCTGATTTCATTTATTTCTTAATAACTTTTGAATTACAATCATCTTGCTTTTGTTTAATAATGAAATGGTTCTAAATTACATGTTTGAATACTGAGTAAATATTAGAGATGCAACATCTTTTCAAGATTCATACCAAATTCTTTATGTTCACATATTGCAAATTCTATACCTGTAAGTGGGAGATATCAGGCTAAGAATAAGAAGTTTGATAAAATTAGTAAATTGGTAAATAAATATTTTTTAATGATCAAATAAATAAAGATTATGAAAATAATACATTCAATATCATAATAAATAAAAAGCATCATCTTAAAATTCAAAACTATATATAACATATTTTTCCGCAGTTCTTTCAAATCAAATACAAAAAGCAGGAGGAATCAAACAAATTAATTTCAATTCATTTTTAATTACAAAAAATATATAAATTTCTTTGGGATGAACAATATGAAATTATTTACAGTATGACTGGATACCATCCAAACATTTATAAATATGCTATGCCATGTAGACTGCAAGTGATGGAAAATTGTAGCTCCCTGCAATTATATTAAACCTAGTATCACATGAGATCTTACAAATTGTTCATTAATACAATAACTCACCACAGTCAGACAAAAGTATCAGTCACACAATGCATGAGGATGCATCATTCAATATATTCTGACTAGGAGGCTGAAAATAAAAACTTATCAGTTGACAAGTTTACACACACACTGTTCATATCATATTTATTAAAACAATAAAACCCTGTATCAGAGTCATCGGATGGGGAAAAAATTATATAAAATTCAAAGAGCAGAGTATTCAGGGAGCTACAGTTGTCAATGAAACATCAAAACTCTTCCAATGATTACCTGGCCCTTCATGGTATATCTAGTTAATTGCCCTATTCAATAGGTACACAATTCACTATCACAAAAGAAAAAAAGTCATGCAGTATTGTCAGTTCCATACAAAGAAAAAAGGTGTAGTAAGATTTAATTTTCAAACACATTCCATATCATATTCCTCTTTAATGACATCTGCAAAGGCCTTTTAAATATTGAATGTTACCCTAAAGTAATCACTGGAGGAATCCATCAGGTTGAATAATAATTAAAAATGATAATGACAAAGTGTTAAGCTTGACAAATCTACATGGCTAAGCGTAGCACACTCACCATCAATACTTAACTTTAGGGGTGATTGCAGCTGCTGGTAGCCAGCGATGGTGCTGTAAGTTAAAAAACTTTTCCAATAAGAAAATTCTTTGTAAATGGTTGGATGGTTACATTAATGTAATAAACTACCTATCATAAAGGCAATAGATATATCTTGACAAAGGAAATTATACATAATAAGAGCACAAATCCATGTATTCATATTCTCCTTTAAGTTTCTGATCTTGATCAAACTATTGTGAATTCTCAAGCTATATAATTCTTAGAATTATCAATCAATGCTGATAAGTACTTTTAAATATAAATCAATCACTCTTGATACTGAATATAGAAATGTCAGTGACAAAGTAAGAGAAAACATTCAAGATAATTTTCTTACATTCCACACCACAGCCTTGTTGAAACACCTGAAAAAAATAACATTCACAGAAAAAGATGCTTACCAAGAGGGGGGGACGGTGGCAGGGGGCTAAAACGGTGCGGTTGGGTTGGGTCCCTGTCCCTTTTAGGGATCAGGGGGTCCCGTCCCACCTGTTCCGTGAAACTGCTGCCGCCCAGTCCAGTCACCTCCCGCTGGCTGTGGGGAAAAAGAGGAAAGCGTAACACAAGCTATAAGACATGACAGTTTAAACTGCCACAATCAGGAAATTATATACATATCTACATAAAGTT
>NW_028234423.1:24289035-24294035 GCF_977035675.1 Penaeus japonicus | reverse complement strand
TATTTTCATTATTATTATATATCATCATTATTATTATTATTACTATTATTATTACTATTATTATTATTATTATCATTACTATTGTTACTATCATTATTATCATTATAATTATCATTATTATCATCATCATCGTCATCATCATCATTATTATTATCATTATTATTATTATTATCATTATTATTATTATTATTATTATTATTATTATTATTGCTATTATTATTGTTATTATTATTACCATTATCATCATCATTATTTTTGTTGTTGTTATTATTATTATCATTGTTATTATTATTGTTATAATCATCATTTGTATTACTATCATTATGGTTATTATTATCATCATTATCATTGTTATTATCATCGCCATTATTACTTTCCTGATCATTTTTGTCATCATACTGTAATACTGATAGTTATTATTACTATCATTATAATCTGTATCATTATTAACACTATTATTTCTCTATTATCATTATTATCATTAACCGTTATTATAACTATCATTATTATTATTACTATTATTATTCTTGTCATCATTATTATTACCATCATTATTCTTGTCATCAATATTATTGTTGTTAATTCTGTTATCAATATCATCATTTTCATTGTCATTATTGTTGTTGTTGTTGTTTTTATTATCATCATTACCATTACTCTATCATCATCATCATTCTATTATGTTATAATTATATATTATCTATTATAATTGTTGCTCTTGTTATTGTCAATATAACTATTATTTTTATGATCCAAATCATTATTGGTGTGCTTTTTATCATTATTATCATTATCGTTATTATCTTATCGTTGTTATCATTATCATAACTATTATCTTCATCATAACTATTATCATTAATATCATCAATATCCATATTATCATTATCATCATCATTATTATGTATTTCTATTATCATCATTATATCTAATTATTATTTTTTTTCATCATCATTTTTGTAGTTTTTATTATCATTATTATTAGTACTATTATCATTATTTTCATTATCAATAGTCATAATACTATCACTATCACTATAGTGGTATCATTATTGTTGTTATTATCATTGTCATCATCATTTTCATCACTACTATTACTGTTCTTGTTATCATATTTATTATTATTATTATTGTTATCATTATCGTCATTATTATTTTTATCATCATCGTCATTATTATTGTTATCATTATCATGATCATTGTTACTATTATCATTATCGTTATTATCATCATTATAATGATCATTATCATCAATATAATTGTTATTACCATTATCATCCATGTCATTAATAGTTTTGTTATCATTCTGATCATTTTCATTATCATTATTACAATTATTATAATTGTTATTATCATCGCTCGTAATCCCCACTTTTATATTTATTATAAAGATAATACTTATAATGACAAGAATTATAATATTGATAAATATCATTATGATATCAATAATGATGATAATCTTTGTTATAATCATTACCTTTATCATCATTACTATTGTTGTTGATTTTCTTATGATTATTGCCATTATCATTGTTATCATTATCTGTCTAATTGTTATCATTATCACTATCATTATTGTAGTTGCTGTTATTGTTATTATCAATATGATTATGATTATGATTATGACAATTATCATCATAATTATAATTATCCTCATAATTATAATTATCCTCATAATTATAATTATCCTCATAATTATAATTATCATCATAATTTCGATTATCCTCATAATTATAATTACCATCATTATTATCATTATCATTGTCATTGTTATTTTCATTATAATGAATAATATCATTATTGTTGCTGTTATCATTCCTTTCATCATCATTATCATCATTAATTGTGTATTACAAGTAGCAGGAGTAGTATAATCATCACTAATATCATTGTTATCATTATCATTATCGGTGCTCGCAATTCAAATCATTATAAAGTGTGGTAGCGTGGAGGGAACCTGAATGAGATGTGTGAGCATGTTATTGTGTGCACATTTCTCGTTTATGTTTCGTCTAGCGTACTTTAAAATAAATTGTCTATTTAATAGAGAAGAAAGAACGTGAAATTAGGCAAGTAACTTTGTTAATAATTAAGATGGCGAAGAACCCCCCCCCCCCACTTTTTTTTTTTTTTTTTTTTTTTTTTTTTTTAGTATTCGTGAAAAAAACTATAGTTTCAAAAGGTATAGGCCTACGTTGAAATTCCCATATGATCCTTTTGCAAGTGAAAGTATATAATTAAATAGATAAACTAAGTAATAAAGTTAATAAATCAGCCGATATACGAAATAAGTTTATAATTAAGGACGTAGGCTACATAAATAAATAAACGAAGTAGGAAAATAAATAAGTATGTGAATGAACGTAGAAAGTCAACGAACTATGCTAGTTAATAAATCAATAAAAAAGTAAACGTGAAACTTAACGCATGGATTAATAAAAGTCGTTATCACTTCCTCGTTATCTTTGGCTTATCTCAAACTCCTGTTCTTCTAGTGAAGCTGAAGCTGAAGCAAAGAAGAACGTACACTCAATATCGTAGTCATGGTAAGGTAGTTCTCTGTAATAGGAGAAAGATATTTATCTATTTGTTGTTTATAATTTTGTTGTAAGATTTGCCCTACAAAATGCTAACGTCCAAACAGCACTAATACTTACGGAAAGGAAGATTTTGTAGCAACGCTTGTAAACTGAACTCAGACTAAAGATCCTTATCAATTTGCCATTTAAGGTCATCTAAATCGGGTTTTCTTTCTGTGTCCAGAGGTTCATCTAAATAAGGAAATGTTTCAGTTAGAAATAAAACTTTGCAGGATTCCGGTTCGACAAACGTACCAGCTAGATTGCAACCGTTGCCGACAGGGAACAGCATTCAGCCATTTGAGAATTTGGACTCCGTGTCATACAGGTGAGTTTATACGCGTGTTTATTTTTGCTTTTTGTATATTCATATATTCATCTACACAAACACACACACGCGGACACATGCACATATGCACACACACACACACTCACAGACATACATACATACATACATACATATATTCATACATACATATATATATATATATATATATATATATATATATATATATATATATATATATATATATATATATATACATACACACACACACACACACACACACACACACATATATATATACACACATATATATATATATATATATATATATATATATATATATATATATATATAGATATATTTGTGTGTGTGTCTGTGTGTGTGTTTATTTATATATATATATATATGTATGTATATATATGTATGTATGTATATATATATTATGTATATATATATATATATATGTATGTATATATATATGTATGTATGTATATATATATGTATGTATATATATATGTATATATATGTATATATGTATATATATGTATATATGTATATATATATATATATATATATATATATATATATATATATATATATATAACAGTGTATATATATATATATATGTATATATATATATATATATATATATATATATATATATATATATATATATATACATATATATATAGACCTAGGGAAGCTATTTAATAGGATACCAAGAGAAGTAGCGCTTTGGTGTCTACTAACAAGAACTACAGTAATGAAACTATGTGGAAAGTCAAATGGTTGAATCGTGTAAATAAACTGGAGATGTAAACAATGAGTCAAATGAGAGTCAGTGTTATTGTGTTTTTATTATAATAATAGAAATAAATTGGAAAGTTTGACAGGTTTGGACTTGTACTCTTATGACTAATCATATTCACTTAAACAACATTTTTTTTCTTTTTCTTGAAATATTATGACTAAAGATCTCCATGTGACTCTCGTAGAAAGAACACATTAAATGGCCCACAAACATTTTCGTGCATATACTCTAATCTCTTCAAATTTAAAGATAGTGTATAGTAGGCGTGTAGATAGTAGCAAGTATTTGAAATCTACCCTTGTATGTACTCTTTGATTTCAAACGTGATGCAACACGTTCTTTACATTTCTCTTATCAGTCTTTTGTCGGAAGCCATTGTGAGAGCGTGAGCAATAATTAGCCAGCCTTTATTATCTTTCTTATTGATAATTCTTGATACTTATAAGACATTCTAGAATATTTGAGACACGAGAGAATTGTTTTCCATATTTATTTTGGGTTTTGAAGCCTAAGTATAATATATTTTACCCAAGAAGATAAAATCTCGGTGATCCTATACACCGGTATTCTTGTATCGAGTCATTCATGAAATTTGACTGTTTAATTTCATTATTATTCATCACCGTAATTTTTTTTTTCACATTATGCCAGTGTACTAGGCGTTAGCATAAGTGTGTGTATATGTGAATATATATATATATATATATATAATATATATATATATATATATATATATATATATATATATAATATATATATATATATATATATATACATGGAACACATTCCAGAATATATAACAAGAGTGAGGTTTGAGGACCTGTTACTAGGCGTATAGATAGGATTTTATTTCACTAAAGGGTTTCAAATATTATATGACTTGTATTTCATATTCAGAGCATATCTAGGTGGTGCATATAAACCATATAGATCACCCCCCCCCCCCCGTAGCCTGTTTTTGGTGTGTGTTAAAAGATTTTTTTTTTTTTGGTGTGTGTTCGTATATACATTATATAATATATATATATATATATATATATATATATATATTTATGTATATATATATTTATATATATATATATATATATATATATTGTTACGCCGGTCACTCCACCCATACCCATCAACACCAGACAGGCTAGGCAGGCGGCGTGCTAATCACGGGTTCTGAACACAGAACAGCTCCAAGAGACGCCAATCACCACCAACGTCCCAGAACACCATGAGGGGAAACATCACAAGGCGAGGCAGGGCACGAAGTAAACACACAATAACACGTCTATCCTTTATTGACACTAGTTCTTCACAAGAACACTAATCTATAGGC
>NW_028234423.1:24201535-24204035 GCF_977035675.1 Penaeus japonicus | reverse complement strand
TTCACTTCTTGCTTCATGTGGCATGCATGAGCTTACAAAGATGACTTGCAACGATATGATACAAAGGAGGTCATACTTCCAGAATACATTTATGTATATATATCTGAATACCTAAGCGGAACGTCATATAGACATCCTCCAGCCCCATCTTGAATTCCCTATCATAAATGGCCATGTGCGGCTTTCCAAGCGCGGCGCCTTCTCGTATCATCACCTCCCAGCCTAACACAGGCCCAGCCTACACACTCACCTCCCTCTCTTGGCACAAAAGAAGGGTGTAGATCTGAGGTGTATATAAGAACCCGCACAGCCTCGATTGGCACCGCATTCTCGCTCGTTGGCACTGCGTGAACCAAGAGCCATTCCTCGACCATGGTGAGAGATTTCGGACTTAGATTTAGGAAATTGTGACGTGCGTTTTGCTTGAAGTCACGGTTGCTTCTGTACGCGTCATGATCGCTTAATGTTAACATTATGAAAGTATGTTCAGTCTGTGACTTATAGTTTCTTCATTTGGGTGTTTCATTATTGGGGTTGGGCATATAGGCCTCCGTATCGGATGTATGAAGAATACGCAGCATAGAAAATCCTTAGGTAGCGGCTACAAAAACAAAAAATAATAATAAAAAAAAGGAATTTCCACTTCACATATCAATTTTATGCAGAATAATGAATAGCATCTATATCCCAGGGAGAGAGAGAGAGAGAACCAATCACCCAGGGAGAGAGAGAGAGAGAGAAACGAGAGAGCCGAGAGTGAGAGAGAGAGAGAGATAGATAGGATGGATGATTGGATGGATGGATGGAGGGTGGAGAGAGAGTGTGAGAGAGAGGGTCAATGAGGAAATGTTCATTTTCCTTAGCTCTGTCCCCTTGCGTTTCTTGCAGCACCGCTCCACCCTGAGCCTCCTGGCCTCGGCTCTCCTGATCGCCTCTGTGTCCGGAGGCAACTACGGCGGCGGCGGCGGCGGAGGAGGAGGAGGCAAACATGGAGGTGAGTGTGCGCCGCTCCTGGCTTTCCTCCGTTCCATTCTTCTGCATTTCTCTTCTGAACTTTCTTTCCCTCTTTCTCTGTTTATTTATTCTTTCACTTCTTGCTTCATGTGGCATGCATGAGCTTACAAAGATGACTTGCAACGATATTGAGTTACAAGGAGGGGACGATCTTCATTTTTTTTTTTTTTTTTTTTTTCTAATAACTAGCAATGTCTTACGACAATAAATATTTTCAGAATCGTATTCAGAATATTGTAACTGCTGACAGCTATCTGTTGGAAATCTAATGGAATCCTTTTAACCCAATTTCGAATACCTTTCTGAAAGAGGGAATCAAAAAAGCCTCCCAGTGCCTATGGTTTGCTGTGATCAGCTGATTTACGAAGGAATTGCCAACCGTTGAAGAAGTGCGTTTTTTCTCATATGTTGGTATCTCTGAGTAAACGACACGTAACTTGTTCGCACTTGTTGAGGCAAACCCATGCCGCTGACGTCAGCCGGGGATGCCCACGCCCCGCGACCCAGAATATGATTGGCTGACAGACAGATACGAGAGGAAGAAAAGGCTAAATGTCTCACGACTTTCTCCTTGCAGGTGGAGGTGGCGGAGGAGGAGGAGGAGGATATGGTGGAGGAGGTGGAGGTGGAGGAGGAGGATACGGAGGTGAGTATCCGCTTTCTTCACTTTTCAGTCTCTTGTAAATCTTATGAATAAAGAATATGGATAAGAAACATGATACTCAAATGATTGTGAATATTATAATGATAATGTTAATGCACTCTATATGTATGAATATTCGTGTCTCACTTTTTGAAGGTGGAGGAAGCACGGGAGGTTATGGAGGTGGAGTGAGTGGAGGCGGAATCGGAGGGGGAAGTGGAGGCAGTGGATACGGAGGTGGAATCGGAGGGGGAAGTGGAGGCAGCGGATACGGAGGCGGAGTTAGTGGAGGCAGCGGATACGGAGGAGGAATCGGAGGGGGAAGTGGAGGCAGCGGATACGGAGGCGGAGTTAGTGGAGGCAGCGGATACGGAGGAGGAATCGGAGGGGGAAGTGGAGGCAGCGGATACGGAGGCGGAGTTAGTGAGGCAAGAGGCAGCAGCAGGATCTGCGGACCCCAGGGTATCCCTGCGGATACGGAGGAGGAATCGGAGGGGGAAGTGGAGGCAGCGGATACGGAGGGGGAAGTGGAGGCAGCGGATACGGAGGAGGAATCGGAGGGGGAAGTGGAGGCAGCGGATACGGAGGGGGAAGTGGAGGCAGCGGATACGGAGGGGGAAGTGGAGGCAGCGGATACGGAGGGGGAAGTGGAGGCAGCGGATACGGAGGGGGAAGTGGAGGCAGCGGATACGGAGGGGGAAGTGGAGGCAGCGGATACGGAGGGGGAAGTGGAGGCAGCGGATACGGAGGAGGAAGTGGAGGCAGCGGATACGGAGGCGGTGTTAGTGGAGGCAGTGGATACGGAGGAGGAAGTGGAGGCAGCGGATATGGTGGAGGAAGTGG
>NW_028234423.1:24189035-24191535 GCF_977035675.1 Penaeus japonicus | reverse complement strand
TGTATTGGAATAGCATTACTGGTTTTCCATATATGTGGCCATTCTTTTGCTGAGAGGCAGTTGTTATAGATCCTGGTAAGTGGCAGCGAGATCTCCTTGGCACATCTTCGAAGGAGTCGAGGACTAATCCCGTCTGGCCCTACAGCCTTTTTTTCGTCAAGTCCAATCAATATATTGTAGACTTCCGATTGAGATATCCTTATAGTTGGCATTTCGTCCCATGCCATTTGTGGCAATTTTTTTGTTTGTTGTTGATTGTTAGAAAGTTTCATCTTGTCTGCAGAATGTTGAGCAAGAAGATTTATTTTGTCTTCAGTATTTATTGCCATTTTACCATTCTGGGCCATAAGTGGGGGAATAGTACCGTCTCTTAAGTCTCCTTGCTTATCTTTGATGATGTTCCATCATAATTTGCTGCCAATAAACCCTTCTTCTAGTTTCTTATTTGTGGTTCTTCCCCACATGGAAATAGCCCATTTCTGAGTATTTTCCATGTGCTTTGTAGCATTTTTATGTAAAAGCTTGTTTCTGTGTGTTGGTTTACCAAGCTTTATATTTTTTATCAGATGCTTCTTTGCATCGCTGTCCAAACCATGGCTGGTTGGATGGTTTTGTGGTCTGTGTTGTATGGGGCACAAACTCTTCAATTAAACTCGCTACTGATTCATTAAAGCTTATGACTTGGTGGTTGACACTTCCTTGGATGACATAGTCCCAGTTTAATCGTGCCAGAGATGTTTTTATGGCAGTCCAATTTGCAGAATCCCACTTCCATAATGTGCGAGTGCAATCCTCCTCCCTGACCTTCTTCACCTTGATCTTGGTCAATACTGCCAAGTGATCAGAGGAGCCAACATACCCCAAAGGTGCACAGCTTATTAGGTGTGGAGGTAAGTCGGTTACCACCGGATCAAGTGATGATCCTGATTGGTGGGTGGGGAAATCTACATAATTGTTTAAGTCATATACCGCCAGTAAGGTGTCGAAGGCAGTTTGTATTCTGTTTTGGTTCAGGTCTCCGATGACTAATACATGCTGACAGTTATTGCTAGTCATTAGTCTATCAAGGTTTATGAGCACTGGCGCTTGAGATGGAGGACGGTAACAACCAAGGCATAGTGTTCCGTGTCCTTGTGCATCAATAATTTTAAATAACATTATCTCCAGAATTTCGGGTATGTCGCTGTCGATTATCTGGAGTTGAAGGTTTTCCCTATAACATAAGGCTAATCCACCGCCCTGCGTGCTGCGATCTTTTCTTGCCCAGTTCGAGAAGTCAGGAATCTTTGCATAGTTAGGGGCAACTTTGTCGTCTAAAAATGTTTCTACAACAAAGACAATATCAGCATTATATTTTATCACAAACTGGTGTGTGAGTTCTCCTACGTTAGTATGGAAGCCTCTTATGTTTGCTGATATTTTGATCATGCTACGTTGCATGTCTTTGTTGTTGGGCGACATTTTGGAAGAGTACTTGTAGATGTACTTTCACACTATGGTGGGGATGTAACTGGGTGTTGTTGTAGTTTTGGTAGATATAATATATACCAACGTGTTCTTGAGGAAAAACTCGCTGTTGCCAGGTATTAAACTGACGTATTTGGGCCGAATATACTGTAGGCAAAGTCTCCTGACTAAGCCGGACAGCGCTAATTAAATCTTGGTTGCGTTTGTCAGCGATTCTCTCGCGACAACGGTCTGAGGTGTGGTATCTTTTATTGCAATAATCGCAAAATTGTTGTTTTGGGCCCTGATGCTTAGAATGCCCTTGACGATGACACAGTGGGCACTTCACTTCGTTCCTGGAATGGGGATTACGTTGTTCTTGTCGTGCCGTGCCTGTTTTTGTGTTACGTCTCTGTTCCTGCTGTGCTTTGAAGTGATGAATCTGCTTCGTTCTGTGTTGAATGTGTGTTTGGTTTCGTGCCCACCATATGTATTGTTCCTCATTATCTTCAATATGTCTTTCCCATTCCTGGTCAACTTTGTTGGCACGAGCTATGCAAGCAATTGACTTGTGTTGGACTCCGCCTGTGTTGGTCTGGGTTGAGATGAGTGTCAATGATGGAGAGAGCATCTACTACGATGCTTCATTTTTTTCTGGCAAATCTCTCATTACATTTTGAAAGCAGGATAACTGTGCTTTCGTAGATGTTAACTCCGATTGCAGTTGCCTGACTAGAGTTTGGAGCTGTTCTCTGGAAAGAGGTTCTAGATCGTCAGCTTCCTCTTGGGTTAAAGAGTCCGCTGCATCTACATCAGAACTTACAGCTCTATGTTCATAGAATGTAACTGGATCAGTTATTCCAGTTAGAGCCCCGAGGTGTCCAGTCTTCTCACAGTTGTAGCTAGTGTCTTCCCTGAGACATCTTACGTGACAAGAATTAGGACAATTCTCTATGAGGCATTTCTTGTCAGACTCGGGCAGAGACTTCTTGCCACAGATTGAACACCAGTTGCCCGGTCTGAATCCAGGGAGTCCACAGGAAGTCATCCTCTT
>NW_028234423.1:24159035-24169035 GCF_977035675.1 Penaeus japonicus | reverse complement strand
GTAACTTGTTCGTCTTCATCGGCATATTCCTCCAGAACTCCTGTACCTGGACATAGAAAATAAGTTTCATACCAAGTTAGTTTATTCGTTAGCTATTTTGTGTCATGTTGATCACCCAGCTTTAAATGCACGCGTTTCTGTGAGCTTGAATACATTTCTCATATGTTCTATAGGAAAAAAAGATAGTGGGTTTAAATGCTGCGTTTACTGAAGACTTGGTGGTCAGAAGTGACTACCTGTTGGTTCTCGAAGGCCTCCATTGAGGGCGAGGAAGTGATGGCCAAGTAGGACTCCTCGGCGCTCGTCATCGGCTCCCACTTGAAGCCAAGCGCCAGGTCGGGTGTTGGGTTCCTGTGGGAAAATGGGAAAGGCATTAGACTTTCATTTGACTTCTGTTTGACTATATTCAACTTCTTTTTATCGCCTTTCTTCCCCAAAATGTCCTTTCGGAATAACAACAGAGACATTTCTTTGCCTCACCCACTCGCAGCAAAGTTGGTCCAGAGGTCCACCATGATCCGACTGACGAAGAGGTCCTCGCCCTTGGTCAGACTCTGGTTCTTCTTGTAAAACAGATACTGAAGATCGTCGCCATGGAACACCCCTGTTGGATGAATTAGAATGAAACTCATTCGGAAAAGAAAAACATCCTTCGATCTGTTATATTCATGCAACAAAAAAAAACTAACAACAGGAGAAGAAGATTGCAAAAAAAAATGATAATAACAGGAGAAGAAGATTGCAAAAAAAAACTAACAACAGAAGATACAAAAAAATAAATATATAAAAAACGTTCCGCCATTTTCTTACAGTCTTTGCTCATGTTAGAAGGAGGATAAAAATCGTCAAAGGTGCTGTGTTCCCCGCGATGTTGCAACTCATAAGTGAAAACACGGTTGTCGGGACCGCCTTCCAGGAGGTGGTGCTTGACTGCGTTCAGGTGGCACATGGTGAACAGGGCATCGGTGAACAGCTGTAGGTGGAGGAGAACGGGACATACATGGACATCCGTGTTATTAATTATAGTAGAAATGGGAAGGAGACAGAAAAGGCGAAGTTAATTAATGCTGTTCTGACGTCTGGGTATGTGTGTGTGTGTGTGTGTGTTTTGATATAGTTCCCAAAGCTTTTCTTTGTGGAATAGTCACAAGTGTTATTAAAGAAGCTATAGATATTGATGTTCTTCGGCGGCATATTTTGGTCTATGGTCACGCCATATTTATCAGATAAACATGGTCTCGCTCTTAGCGTATTCTCACTTCGCACTCAATGAAATATCCTATAAAAATGTAAAAAAAGAGAAAAAAAAAAACAGACCCTTATTTCGATTTGACTACCTTGAAACCTTGAAACCACACGTACCTGCGTGAATTCGTTGGCCTTCTCCTCCGTGACCTCCAGAGGACCCAGGTAGTGGTGGAAGGCTCGCCGGGCCAGGTACTCGGGGTCGTCCTCCCAGGCCTCGATTCCGAACGAGACCGGGCCGTTCTCGCCGAAGTGCTGGTATAGGCAGTCAAGTGCAGGCGGGTTGGCCAAGTAGGCTGGAAAAGCGCATTAGATGGTATTTCTTACTCAATGAAATCCTTGATGCAAAGCGCATACGCAGACAAAGGTGATGGTAACTACTGCGCTACTTCGGACATCCATGGAAGCATTCATGCACCTACACTCATACAAACAATCAACGGATTCATGGATATCCATAATAGAAAATTCATGATTTGAGCAAAAACTAAGAAAAAAACGTATATCCCTCATAACTACATAACAAAAACAAGTGATCAATAATTTAATTCTAGAGAAAAAAAAATCTTGTACTGAACCATTCACGCTCGCTAATTTCCGAGGTTAAACGTTCCCACTTTTCCTTACGAATGCTTGCCAAGGCGCCTTCGTGTTGCGTGACGCCGGAGATGATGTCCACCTTGTTGAACCTTCCCTCCCTCAGCAGAACGGCGGGGTGATCTGGCACGAACTCCCCGTCGACGCGTGGCACCATCACCTGAGGACCGTTGCTCAAGTACTGAAGGAAAAGGGAGACGCACTGATTATAACAGTTGTCCTCCTGACGCGGCGATTCTTGTATATTTTTAAGTCGACGATTAACTTATGTCGACGATTAACTGAAGTCGACGATTATAAACAGGGATTTCTCTAAGATATTTAGAAATTCCAAGGTCTCAAAAGCTTATTGAGGAAATGTTTCATATTAAAAGTTAAGGCTGTCGAGATACTGTTCATTTGGGAAAAAATAGGATTCCGATTCTAGATGTCGTGTTCTGATTCAAAATGATCCAACTCTGCAAGTGTTTATGATTTTATGTTTGCCCGAAAACTTTAAGTATATCAAGTTAGTTTACATTTCTCTTTTCTAGTATGATTTTATCACAATGCATTTGAATTTAAGTATTATATTGTGTTTAACTAATGAAATATTTTTTAGAATTCTACTGTTACAATACATATAAAAACATAATCTCATACTGAGTGTTCAAGCGGTACGTGCCTTTGTGTTTGTTTGTTTTTTTTTTTGTTTTTTTTCATAATAGAAATTAATAACACGTTTATATAGCACCCTTGTATTTAGAATAAATTTGTATTAGGAGAAACAGTTTTAAAAGGTGTTCCCCCTTGATAGAATATGGTTACAAGGCCACTATGCCTTCAAATGCCTGGTCTACTATGACTAAGAATCCCAAGAAGCGGCATTTCCAAAATTTTAGGACGGGTGGCGCTAATTTAGGTGTATGAATTACAAGCGCATGCATGCACACGCGCACACTGCTTTGGCAGGCAAGTGCCCCCCTGGAATCGTAGGTTGTCTAAGATATCTTTTTAAGTTAGAGTTAACTTGAATAATTTCTTAGACGACCTACGAGATTTCAGGGGGACACTTGCCTGCCAAAGCCCTTTTATCGAATGGTAAATCCTCTGCTTCATATGCCTTATGATTGCAAGATCATACATTGCATGAATGCTGTTAATATGTCCCTAACTGAAATGAATCCATATTTTGCAACTTTGTTTTAAATAATCAATCCTTTTTTGGTATTTCTTCTAACTACTATCTACAAGAAAATTACCCTCCCGCCTTTTAGGAATCTTTCGCTCGCTCCAACGCCAACAACAGATCATAATTACGAGTGTTTCAACGATTAGCTTGTCCAAAGGGACATCCCGCAGACAGGCGACCAACGCTGCACTATCCAGGGACGAGGAAGAGTTCTCGTCCACAGCAGAGCAGTTGAAAATCTCGCTCATCTTCGTGGCCACTTGCTTGTGTCCCTCCCTCACCATCCAGGGGCACAGCGTCGTCCCCGACTGCATGATGGCTCGCTGGAATAAACCTGGAAGAGGAGACCGTCGGGAGTAGGCGGTGAGCATGGAGGTTTATGTTTACATTTTTTCGTGTATTTTTTTTTTTTTTTATGTACCTCGTGCACTTCTTCACAGAGAGAGAGAGTGAGAAAGAGAGAGGGGGGGAAGGAGAGAGAGAGAGAGAGAGAGAGAGGGAGAGAGAGACAGAGACAGAAAAGAGAGAGAGCGAAATAGAAATAGAAATAGAAAGCAAGAGAGAAAGATAGAGAGGGAAAGAAAGAGTCTTAAAAAGTACCACAGGTATCTGTACTCAAGAGTCGAAAACGTGTTAACAAATATTTCCTAAAGGAGAACCCCATCTGCGTTGGCATTTCAAACAAACTGCTACTCGTATCACCTTCAGACAAGGGAGACAGGATATGGAAGTGGACTGAGGCTCCCCCAGTGCTCTCCCCGAAGAGGGTGACCTTACTCGGGTCACCGCCGAGGCTGCGGATGTTGTCCTGCACCCAGCGGAGTGCCAGCGCCTGGTCCCTCAGCCCGAAATTACCCAGGGCCTCGGAATCCTCCGTGGAGAAGAATCCTGCAGGATGGAACGCGGTAAGTTTCTCTTCAGTTCGCGCGTAGTTATTCCAACATCAAAGACAAACGAGTGTTGTTTACCTAGTGTCCCTAGACGATACTGCACGGTGACGAGGACCACGTCTTTGGTGAGGAGAGGGAGAGCAGGGTAGTCCTCCGAGGTTCCTTGGGTGAAGCCGCCGCCGTGGAGCCACACCATCACGGGCAGGGCGGACTCGTGCGGCTGGAATGCAGGTCGTGGAATTAGCTTCGCGTACCTGTGTGTGTGTTCGTGTGTGTGTGTGATTGTGTGTGTATGTGTGGGTGGGTGTGTATGTGTATGTGTGTGTGTGTGTTTGTATTTGTCTGTGTGTGTGTGTGTGTGTTTGTATTTGTCTGTGTGTGTGTGTGTGTGCATTCTCAGTTTTATTGCACCAGAATACACATGGATACCTTGCACCGGCCTAATGTGTATTTTCGCCTTGCAGTCTTAGAATCACGCAGCTATAACTTTGCAGGGATGTCTTCATTCAGACCACTTTTTTTCCCGAGCTCATTTCTACGCTTGAACATTTATGTATTAAAAGTGAATTCCACGTTATGATTTAGCATTCCCATATGATCTGATAGAGTATAAAATCGATCTGAATTTATATGGTATGCTGAGTAAGTGTTTTGATATAATGAACAAAATGGCAATGCAGGAGAATAGACCGAACTACTGAACGCAAAATGCAAAGCTTTGTCACCAACGCTAGATAGTTCATGATTAGGATACCCATTCCCGTATACAAACAGAACACATATACTGAATATATGCTGTGCGTGCAAATATATGTGAATCAGTATTGCATCACAAGTTTCTTTCTTTAAATCCCCTTCGCAAAAAAAAAAGAAAAAAAAATACTCACCCGTGGTGTATAAACGGTGAGGTAAAGACAATCCTCACTCCCCTTGTGGGTTGGCACTCCAGTTCTTAAGGATACCTGGGGACAGTTGGGTGCCACCAGGGAGCCATTTCTCACCCCCGGCCATGTCTCGGCTGCCACGGGGTTCTGGTGGAGAGGAAAGTCTTTGGTTAATGTGAAAATCGATTTGGGATTCTCAGGGAATTTTTAGATGGTTAGTGCCATTGTTAAAACTCGGGTTTTTGCCACGAAGATGTAGCTGTCGGTACTACTTTTTGAATGATCATTGAATTTGAGTACAGCTTTTCAGCCATGTTTAGGTATCGTTATCTGATGTCTCTCTTAAAGCAGTTGAAGATCACTTTTTTCCAGGTCCGTCTTGACATCATAGGTTAGGGTACGTTGTGGTCTTAGCGGTTGTTTTAAAGCTGCATGAAGCACTGTAGCTTTGCTTTGTATTAATAATGCTCGTACACTCATGCCAACAACTGGTGACAGTCCTGACCTAACCTAATTTGCCTTACCTATCTTAACAACATCTGTATTGCAGACATCACATGTTCTTTGTTCGGCTTGAATCCCATGAACAGCCATGCATCACCATAAGCCACGTCGTATTTTGAATAATCTAATTATCATTAAGAATAAGAGAGAGAGTCACAAAGAGGGACCGGCGAAGTGAATCCCAAAGAAGGCGGAAACAAAAATATCACAACAAACCACAGAAGGAGTGGCGGCACCGACCTTGAACCTGAGCTCCCCGACAGGAGGCTTCGCGAAGGGAATGCTCCTGAAGGTGTAGAAGAACCTTCCTCCCGCGGCCTCCGACCTCGCGCCCTCGATCACGCCCTGTTGGAGTCGCACCTGCACCGTCTCCTCCTGCACCGCCGCCGCCGCTACCGCCACCCACGCCGCCGCAATCAGCCTCAGCAGCGTCTTCATTCTGTCAAAAAAAGGAAAGATTTCCCCCTTGATCATAACCGACAGCCACGCTCTTCTTTTTGCTTAATACTTCCCAAGAAAAATATCCCAAGTATGGAAAGCCTCGGAGGAGTGAGGGAAGAAGACCGCAGAATCCTCCGCCTCAATATCCCATCGGAGGTGAGTCGGGTCGCACCTTCACTCGTCGAAACCTTGCTGGCTACTGCTTCCCGCCTTTGCCTTCTGCAGACGTGACCTCAGGGTGGGTGGGGACCCGTGGGTGGGGACCCGTGGGGGTGGACCCGGGGCCGCCTCTCATCTCTCCGCATCCTGGCGGCCAGAATTCGATGCTCTCTTTTAAAAATTGCAGAGCTTATATATTCACATATATATATATATATATATATATATATATATATATATATATGTATATATATATATATATATATATATATATATATATATATATATATACATATATATATATTTATATACATATATATATATACATATATATATATATATATATATATATTATATATATATAATATATATATATATATATATATATATATATATAATATATATATATATATATATATAGATATATATATATATATATATATATATATATATATATATATATATAATATATATATATATATATATATAATATATATATATATAATATATATATATATATATATATATATAATATATATATATATATATATACATATGTATATGCCTACACAAGTATCGTCTTCACTTCTCATTGAGTCATAAAATGATAACCTTTCGCTCGACCAACCATGAATTACAGCGTAGGAACAGGAAAGAGGCAACGTTAAATAAAATCTCTCCAGCGTTCGTCAGCACAAGCCTTGCAAGAATAAACGTAAAAATCCAGACAATCATATGTAACAATGCTTTGTATCTTTTCTACTGTTGAATAAAACTGAAGGTCTTTGGAGTTGAATTGAAGCCCATGTCTCTGAGATTGGATGTCCAATGTTTAAACCTTCGTGCCCTGAGGCTTGACCTAGAGTGGGTACAGGAGGAGCTTAACTTTCAGAGGAAGGTGCAGTACCTGGTTGACCGCCTCAAGGTAAGGTTCTCTGCCATGAAATTACTAACTGGGAGATGCAACGGAACTGAACACAAGGTCCTGAGATGATTTGAGGTTCGTGCAATACATCCCGTTGTGGATTATGCCTCTCTTGTCCCGATTACTATTATCACCCAAGTTCAAGGAAAGGCATAAGTTTGTAAAAAATGAGTCTGTCAGGATTATTTTGGGTGCTTCCAAATGAACAAAACTCCACACAGAGGCAAATCTCCTTCCCCTGGGCACATGAGTTAATCTGATGGAGGCACAGTTCTTTGCTAAAGTCATTCAGGTAACCCCAGGCACGCATCACACGCAAAAGGTGCTGAGACGCCTTACACTTGATTAAGTGTTTGCAAGCCACTCCAGGCTGTTCCACTCAACCATGATGCTGATACGCTAGAAGTTGAACGAACGATAATTGGCCAAGAGGAACATTTCTCCCCAACCTAATTAAATCCTACCTCCACAGACCATTATCGAGATCTAGGTAAAGACGCTAACTGAAAGAAAGAGTCATAACCACATTAATGACTGAAGGCAGAGACAGATGGAATCATTAGATCCATCACTCCTCCAGGTGTTATCTCATACTTCATGAATGAATCACTTGATCCGGGTTTGCAGCAAAGGCCAAAGGTAACAGACAGTGCCTCCTCACTACAAGCAGAGGCTATCACCATCAAAGGAGCCTTAGCCCTTGCATCCGTGGAGGGATATGTTCCCATTAATTCAGGTTTTAGGGCAACTAAGTAAGTAACATCACCTTAAAAGGTAATTGGTTCATTTTCAAAACCAATGCATTTATCGTAGGTCAAGAAGATAAGTATCAGAGGGCCAAGGACTGCCCTGAAGGACGCCAGAAACACCGTTCCTGCACTCAGTGTCCATTTGCAACGACCCTTCCTATTACTCAGAACCTCAGTTGGAAAGTAAAAGATATTCTTCCTATATTCCAATTTGAACGTGAGAGCTTTGTCATTAAGAAGATCGGGTAAGAGCCATAAGACATTTGGCAGTTTGCCGTATCAACATTCACGTGTCATTCGCACCTCATCGAAACTTTTAATATCTTGTATTTTTCGTGTGTGGGTGTGGGTGTTTACATGTGCATTGTCTGTCTATCTATTTAAATATCTATCTCTGTATCTATGTGTATGTGTTTGTGTGTGTGTGTGCATACACACACGTATACAGAACTTCAATGCTATATGATAACATAGTTATCGGTTTATTCATCAGTCCACTTATATATACATGTGTACATACACACATTTGTATACCTACAAGGCTATATGATAACATATATGCCCGTCTGTTTACATAAGCATTATCTACATGTACCTATTGATAAATGCGTGTGTGTGTGTGTGTGTGTGTGTGAGCTTAATGACGTATCTATTTGTCTACATGCCAGTGTAGTTAGTTAAGTTTGTATGCATTTATATATGTAATGAAATATTTCTGTATCTACATTTATCTGCCTGTATGCAAATAAGGATGTGTGTGCGACTGTGTATGCAGATGAGTGTGTGATAATATGTGTGTATGCCCGTGTCCGTATATGCATGTGTGTGTGTGTGTGTCTGTTTGTGTGTGTGACCAGACTATCCAACTAACCTACCTCCTCTTCAGATTCCTTAGTAAAGGTGAATCTTATGACCACCTTGTTGGGATCTCAACACTCGTTGTTACAAAGGTCTCCCCCATCCCTATTGCAATATTTCCTTTGAGATATAAGATAAAAGAATCATAGATTGGCGTTCTAGTACGAATATGTGGCCTGGGTTTGCAAATCCATAAAATACAATGAATGATACACCGTTTCGTGTGTGTAACAGACGACCTCTTATCACATGCCTTCCACCCACCGCTGTGTAATGCTGACCATAATTGTACTGCTTCTTCTATCACTGGAATAGAAGTGGCAACATTGCTTTCGTCCACGACCTCCAAGCATTAGTAACAAGAGCAGGATGGACCGTGATTGGTGTGATCATCTGAAGAATTTCCACCACAGACTCTGCCACTTGATTAAGGAATCTAACCTTCCACCGCCTCAATGTGGAAGGTGTGAAGTATTTCATGCGATCCTGTATATAAACACAAACACAACCATATCTGCGTGCACTAAGGTTTATGTGACACGCGCAGATACACCAGAAAAAAAAAATCACAGGAAATGTGCATCGTCATGGCTCAACAGAACTCAAATTCCTCATGGCGAGACCGCAAGGTGTGTGAATTTTCTGCGCACAATGAAGAGGAAGCGTGAGTCATCTCCAATATAAAAAATACATCATTATGCAACTGACAAGTACGACAGGGTTATAAAAGAAGAAATGTAAAGAAAGACAAATCGATGTATTTTCTTCACCATTTTTATTTTTATTTTTTTTCTGCCGTATTGTAGCTGCTTATTGTGTAAGAGAAAACATTAAAATGATTATATTTAAGATAGATTTCTCAGGTGTCTAGAAGCGTTTCATGCTTTGTCTATCAAAATATATAGTTCTTTGCATCTATTGATCGCTAAAAGGAGTTAACTACCAGAGGATTGAGATCTGGACGTGTTGAAGTCGTGTTCTCTGAACTAATAATCTCGTGGTAAACGGTATGGTTGCTTATCTAACGGTGGTTGATTTATTGTCGGGATATAAATCTGCAATAGAGATGAAATGAAAATATGTAATTGTTAAGTGCAAGGCCCTCTCGTTTTGGCTGCGTCATCACCAGCTCAATTTGTGCTCCGACTTGACTCCCGAAAAAAAGTGTCCTCACACATAGATACAAATATAAACATTTGGAGTTAAATTGCTCTAAGAAAAATAACATATCCGAAAATCGTCATTTCTGAATATATTAAAATATATAACTTCGCTTAATTCAATGATAAGTATGATGAGTTAATATCATAAGCTCCATCATAATCATCATGCTCAAAATTAAGTAAAATTAAGCCTTTTAATGAAATAAAAACGTTTACTCTCTCCACTAAAGTATCATTCAAAACAGTTTTCCCCAAAAAGGGTTAAAAGAAATAAAGAAAATGGAAATTTCCATTTTCTTGGGATAACTTGCTTCCAAGTGCGCCAGACGCCAAAATATTTCCCAATTCCTAGATTATTACGACAAAAATCTGTTTGAAAGCACTGATCTTTGCCTATCTATCTACCCATTTCTC
>NW_028234423.1:24144035-24154035 GCF_977035675.1 Penaeus japonicus | reverse complement strand
AATTCACTGCCTGTTCCACTTCCTATTCCACTGCCTAACTCACCACCTGTCCCACTGCTTAATTCACTACCTGTTCCACTTCCTATTCCACTGCCTAGCTCACCACCTGTTCCACTGCTTAATTCACTACCTGTTCCACTGCCTAACTCACCACCTGTTCCACTGCTTAATTTACTAAATGTTCCACTTCCTATTCCACTGCCGAACTCACCACCTGTTCCACTGCTTAATATACTACCTGTTCCACTTCCTATTCCACTGCCTAAATCACCACCTGTTCCACTGCTTAATTCACTACCTGTTCTACTTCCTGTTCCACTACCTAACTCACCACCTGTTCCACTTCCTATTCCACTGCCTAACTCACCACCTGTTCCACCGCTTAATTCACTACCTGTTCCACTTCCTATTTCGCTGCTTAATTCATTATCTGTTCCATTTCCTATTTCACTGCCTAACTCACCACCTGTTGCACTTCCTATTCCACTGACTGACTCACCACCTGTTCCATCGCTTAATTCACTACCTGTTCCACTTCCTATTCCACTGCTTAATTCACTACCTATACCACTTCCTATTCCACTGCCTAGCTCACCACCTATTCCACTGCCTAACTCACCACCTATTCCACTGCCTAACTCACCACCTGTTCCACTGCTTAATTCCTTACCTGTTCCACTTCCTATTCCCCTGGCTAACTCACCACCTATTCCACTACCTAACTCACTACCTATTCCACTGCCTAACTCACCACCTGTTCTACTGCTTAATTCATTACCTATTCCACTTCCTATTCCCCTGGCTAACTCACCACCTGTTCCACTGCTTAATTCACTACTTGTTCCACTGCCTAACTCACCACCTCTTCCACTGCTTAATTTACTACCTGTTCCACTTCCTATTCCACTGCCTAACTCACCACCTGTTCCACTGCTTAATTCACTACCTGTTCCACTTCCTATTCCACTACCTAACTCACCAGCTGTTCCACTGCTTAATTCACTACCTGTTCCACTGCCTAACTCACCACCTCTTCCACTGCTTAATTTACTACCTGTTCCACTTCCTATTCCACTGCCTAACTCACCACCTGTTCCACTGCTTAATTCACTACCTGTTCCACTTCCTGTTCCACTGTGTAACTCACCACCTGTTCCACTTCCTATTCCACTGCCTAACTCATCACCTGTTCCACTGCTTAATTCAATACCTGTTCCACTTCCTATTCCACTACCTAACTCACCACCTGTTCCACTGCTTAATTCACTACCTGTTCCACTGCCTAACTCACCACCTCTTCCACTGCTTAATTTACTACCTGTTCCACTTCCTATTCCACTGCCTAACTCTCCAAGTTCCTCTGCCTCAATTCACTACCTGTTCCACTTCCTGTTCCACTGTGTAACTCACCACCTGTTCCACTTCCTATTCCACTGCCTAACTCATCACCTGTTCCACTGCTTAATTCAATACCTGTTCCACTTCCTATTCCACTGCTTAACTCACCACCTGTTCCACTGCTTAATTCAATACTTGTTCTACTTCCTATTCCATTGCCTAACTCACCACCTGTTCCACTGCTTAATTCACTAAATGTTCCACTTCCTATTCCACTGCCTAGCCCACCACCTGTTACACTATTTAATTCAGTACCTGTTCCATTTCTTATTCTACTGCCTAACTCACCACCTGTTCCACTGCTTAATTCACTAATTGTTTGACTTCCTATTCCACTGCCTAACTCTCCACTTGTTCTATTGCTTAATACACTACCTGTTCCACTTTCTATTCCACTGCCTAACTCATCATCTGTTCCACTGCTTAGTTTACTACCTGTTACACTTCCTATTACATTGCCTAACTCACCACCTGTTCCACTTCCTATTCCACTGCCTAACTCACCACCTGTTCCACTTCCTATTCCACTGCCTAACTCACCATCTGTTCCACTGCTAAATTCGCTACCTGTTCCACTTCCAATTCCACTGCCTAACCCACCACCTGTTACACTGCTTAATTCACTACCTGTTCCACTTCCTATTCCACTGCCTAACTCACCACTTGTTCCACTGCTTAGTTCACTAAATATTCCACCTCCTGTTCCACTGCCTAACCCACCACCTGTTATGCTACTTAATTCACTGCCTGTTCCACCACCTGTTCCACTGCTTAACCCACCACCTGTTCCACTGCTTAATTCACTAAATATTCCACCTCCTATTCCACTGCCTAACCCACCACCTGTTACACAGCTTAATTCACTACCTGTTCCACTTCCTGTTCCACTGTGTAACTCACCACCTGTTCCACTTCCTATTCCACTGCCTAACTCATCACCTGTTCCACTGCTTAATTCAATACCTGTTCCACTTCCTATTCCACTACCTAACTCACCTACCGGTGCCACGGCGTAATCACTACCTTTCCACTGCCTTAACACACACACCTCTTCCACTGCTTAATTTACTACCTGTTCCACTTCCTATTCCACTGCCTAACTCACCACCTGTTCCACTGCTTAATTCACTACCTGTTCCACTTCCTGTTCCACTGTGTAACTCACCACCTGTTCCACTTCCTATTCCACTGCCTAACTCATCACCTGTTCCACTGCTTAATTCAATACCTGTTCCACTTCCTATTCCACTGCTTAACTCACCACCTGTTCCACTGCTTAATTCAATACTTGTTCTACTTCCTATTCCATTGCCTAACTCACCACCTGTTCCACTGCTTAATTCACTAAATGTTCCACTTCCTATTCCACTGCCTAGCCCACCACCTGTTACACTATTTAATTCAGTACCTGTTCCATTTCTTATTCTACTGCCTAACTCACCACCTGTTCCACTGCTTAATTCACTAATTGTTTGACTTCCTATTCCACTGCCTAACTCTCCACTTTGCGATTGCTTATTACACACCTTTCCTCTATCTATCGTTCCACTGCCTAACTCATCATCTGTTCCACTGCTTAGTTTACTACCTGTTACACTTCCTATTACATTGCCTAACTCACCACCTGTTCCACTTCCTATTCCACTGCCTAACTCACCACCTGTTCCACTTCCTATTCCACTGCCTAACTCACCATCTGTTCCACTGCTAAATTCGCTACCTGTTCCACTTCCAATTCCACTGCCTAACCCACCACCTGTTACACTGCTTAATTCACTACCTGTTCCACTTCCTATTCCACTGCCTAACTCACCACTTGTTCCACTGCTTAGTTCACTAAATATTCCACCTCCTGTTCCACTGCCTAACCCACCACCTGTTATGCTACTTAATTCACTGCCTGTTCCACCACCTGTTCCACTGCTTAACCCACCACCTGTTCCACTGCTTAATTCACTAAATATTCCACCTCCTATTCCACTGCCTAACCCACCACCTGTTACACAGCTTAATTCACTACCTGTTCCACTTCCTATTCCACTGCCTAACTCACCACCTCTTCCACTGCTTAATTCACTACCTGTTCCACTTCCTATTTCACTGCCTAACCCACCACCTGTTACACTGCTTAATACACTATCTGTTTCGCTTCCTATTCCACTACCTAACTCACCACTTGTTCCACTTCCTATTCCATTGCCTAACCCACCACCTGTTCCACTGCTTAATTCACCATCTGTTCCACTACCTGTTACACTGCTTAATACACTATCTGTTTCGCTTCCTATTCCACTACCTAACTCACCACTTGTTCCACTTCCTATTCCATTGCCTAACCCACCACCTGTTCCACTGCTTAATTCACCACCTGTTCCACTACCTGTTATACTTCCTATTCCACTGCCTAACTCACCACCTGTTCCACTGCTTAATACACTACCTGTTCCACTTCCTATTCCACTGCCTAACTCACCACCTGTCCCACTGTTTAATTCACTACCTGTTACACTTCCTATTCCACTGCCTAACCCACTACCTGTTATACTTCCTATTCCACTGCCTAACTCACCACCTGTTCCACTGCTTAATTCACTACCTGTTACACTTCCTTTTCCACTGCCTAACCCACTACCTGTTCCTATGCTTAATTCACCACCTGTTCCACTACCTGTTATACTTCCTATTCCACTGCCTAACTCTGTTCCACTGCTTAATACACTATCTGTTCCGCTTCCTATTCCACTGCCTAACTCACCACCTGTTCCACTGCTTAATTCACTTCCTGTTCCACTTCCTGTCCCACTGCCTAACCCACCACCTGTTACACTGCTTAATACACTACCTGTTCCACTTCCTGTTCCACTGCCTAACTCACCATTTGTTCCACTTCCTATTCCATTGCCTAACCCACCACCTGTTCCACTGCTTAGTTCACTACCTGTTACACTTCCTATCCCACTGCCTAATCCACTACCTTTACCATTACCCAATACATCATCTGCTTCATTGCATAGTCCACTGCCTTGTTCACTATTTGTTCCATTGCCTAATTCACCATCTTCTCCACTGTCTGCCACACTATTTACTACACTGCCTAATTCACTGTCTAATCCAATACCTGTTCCACTGCCTAATTTACCACCTGTTCCACTGCCTAATCTATCACCTGCTCCGCTGCTTAATCCATTACATGATTCCTTGCCTAATCCACCACCTATTTTGCTGCCTAGTCCTCCACCTGATCCATTACATGATCCCTTGCTTAAGTTATCACCCACTCCACTACCTAATGCACCACCTTTTCCACTGTCTAATCCATCCATATTTTTATGACTTGATCCACCCATCTTCATATTACCAGATTCAAATATTTTTACATCAGCTGATCCACCTTCTGCCTCATCAACCAATCCCTTCTTTAATGCACCCATTTTCCTTCCATAGCCACTGACAGCACCATATCCCCACTTCATCTTGTCCTTTGGTCGGAAGTTTACTGGTTCATACAATGCACCCTTGTTCTTGTAGTCCCAACCACTTGCAGCCTTCATTCTTAGCTGTTCTGTCCTGGTCCTTGGATAGCCGTAGCATCTTCTACTTTGGTTCTTTGATTGATATTTCCTTCTCTGGTATTTTAGCCACCACTTCTTGCTGACTTTACTCTTGCCACTTGATTTCTGACCTTTGCCATACCGATATCCATAGTATTTCCTGTAGCAGACTCTCGATGGGTATCTCACCCTACTCTTGCTTGGATTTTTACTTCCGTATTTCTTCACATATTTAACTCCTACTGGGTACTGCTTCCTATTATAGATTCTGTACAATCTTTTTTTTCCGACATTCAGATTTTTGCAGCGACTGGATTTTTTACCTCCTCCACATCTGCTCCTGTACCGATATCCCATTCTCTTCAAACAGTAAACTCCCACTGGATACCTTCTTCCATAGGGCAATACTCTATTCTTGCACTTACTGCGTTGCCCCATGCCCAAGATATCCTTAACTCTTTGCCCTCGTGATTCCAGTCTTCTCATACACCAACTTCCATAACTCCTACTTCCACTTCTTTGGCCATAATTCAGAACAGCGTGTGCATTCAAATTTGGGCCATGTACATATCTCTGTCTCGTTGCTTGCTGTAGTCCATTTCGACACTTAGAACACCAACTGCCAGCTGCTTTAGCACTTGTTTCACCCCAAAGGCTGAGGCTCCAAGCCACTGCCAGTATCAACAATATCTTCATGGCAGAGACCTGTGGAACCATAAGAAAAGTCATAATCAACCTTATTTTTTTCAAAATGGTTTTGTGCAATTTCTAATAAATACCTGAATTGGAGTTTTCCGGACATTTATAGCCTCGCCCACCTGATGTTATGTCATGCTCCTACCACTCTGTTGGGGATAGACACAGAAAAATTATATATTACAATTTTTCACCGATGTTGATTTTTGGTTACTTTCATCAAACGTCTATTTATATGTACTACAATTATTTGATACTGGTAATTATTAGTAGTATAAAGACCATCGAAGCATATAGTCATAATCGAAATGCACGCGAACTAAATTAAAAAAACAAAACACCTCTCTATCCCGTCTTCTTTTTCTCTCTTTTCTGGTTTACTCCAGATGGTGTTTACACTACATATGAATACCAGTAATAAAATTATTCGTAGTAGATGTAATTATACGATTGACGTAAGAAACTATGCATCAACATCGACCGAATTTTGTAGTACAATGTGTTCGTGCCTGTTCTCAGCGGGAACGGGCATGAGTGGCGGAAGCATGAAGGTCTGGGATCTCTGATTCGGGTATAGTTAACGTTATTCCTTATCATTATTGTAATTGTTATTAAAGTCATTGTTACTACAATCGTCATTATTTATATCAAAAATATTTTCACTATAAGCATCATTGTAATTAGTACTGTTTTTTTTTATCATTACCATCACTATCAGTATATTATCAATATGAACTGTATAACTTTTAGCACCATTATTACTATAAAAATTACTAAAATAGTTTCATGTTCGACGAAAGTTAGAGTCTGTTAAGGGAAATTAACTTTTAAAACATACGAAGATTAAAATAATTTCACCGACATTTTATCCGTAAATTTAGCACAACCCATATTCCCACTGTTACCTAAATTATTCACATATGTCTACGTTTCTCATATACTGATTTGGCGTCAAAATTTGTCATACCAAGGGGGGGGGAGCTCAACCCCCTGGACAGTAGAGCTGAAGTCAGTTTGATAAAAAGAACGCTCAGTGTACCCGTTCCCACTGGTGCTCCTGTAAGCTATGACCCGCCTTGCATTCTAGGGAGGTAGCCATTGTGGTCTTAAAACTCCTTCCTAGGTGTAAGGTCGCCGTCAACGTCCCGGCTCATGACACCTGTCAGTGCCAGCAGAGACTAGGGATATATTAATTTGCCATCCTTTATAAGTTGGTATAAGATAATCAAAAGAGAGAGTTATACAAAAACGGCGAGCTTACACCAAAGGCCATCTGCCAAACTGCCCGCAAACAACCGAGGCAGCACTGCCTAAACTGGGCAAACACAGCTCAGCCTAACAACCATAAGGCAATATGAACTGCCAGTACAACTCCTCTTAACTGATTCACCATGGCTAGAATCAGAATAAAAGTTAAAAGACCTAGCACCCCAAATAGAAGAGCACAATTATGGCAATGCATTGGGCAGTCCAAATTAATTGTCCTCAAAGTAGATGACTATAAAAATGCCTACTTTGTGATCGCTAACGACCAAACGATCGAGAAGATGATGTCCAAGGAATGCAAAACCGCTTTCCTCAAACACCACTTCGAGATCCACGATCCACCTGAATATGATGCTATGAGGACGGTCGTTATAAGAAACATCGACAAGCAAATAGCTGAATTCAGTGATGAGGAACTCAGGGAGAGCATAGAAAGAGAAAATGCATGGGCAAAGATAGAACAGGTGATCAAATTACCTAATGCCCCTTCTATCATAAAAATAAGATTCGAAACCACACAAATGGCAAAAAGAGCCGCAGAAAGTGGCATCTTAATCTTATTCCAATCTATGCCTCCCAGGTTTATTGAAAAAGACATCTTCATTAACCTCATACCTTGCTATAGATGCTACAAATACGACCACCTCATCAAAGATTGCAAAGAGCTGGAGAATTACAAAGCTTGCTCTGAATGTGCCTCCAAAGACCATACATATAAAAATTGCAAAGAAAGCACGAAACAATGCCTAAATTGCAATGGAAATCACTGAACACTAGCCACAAAGTGTCCGACACGAAAGCAAATTATAAAAGAAAGGACCAAAAAGCAAAGACAATCCGTGAGAAGACAAATCACCAATGATATCTCCCGCCAAACTACCTATGCAGGGGTAACAGCGGCAGCATCCAATTATACAGCACGAAGAAAAACAGCCACCATGAATTCGGAAACAATGCTATGTTCTCTACCACCAAATGCAGCTGCCTGTATGATGAGTGCCATAATATTCGCATACACCCAGGAAGCTAGAGAACCAGGCAGTTTCCAGAAAACAATTGACTTGATGTACACTTTAAACAATCTACCCAAGGTCAGATTTCCGGACCAAGTGTATGCAACAGAAACACTTGGCGTGTTAATAAACAAATAATAGTGTACCAAAGATGACAAACAATAACGAAAATGACGAAATGGATCACGAAGAAGGAAATAATAAGAGGAATAGAGAGGTCACTCCAACCCAGGAAACATCATCAAAAACGAAAAAGTTAGCAACAAACAAGCAAACACAGTGGTGATGAGGAGTACCATTTACCACCTCCAATCGAGCATCACCCAGAACAAAAACAAAATCAAGCCCCACAAGAGAGACAGAATGCTGCAAGATATATAGAGACCAGGTTGCAAAGATTGCCGGAGATAAGACTGAGGGCAAGAGAGGAAAGTATCGGATATATTCCCAGACGAGCGACGCACAACGATATAGTCGAATTAATTCAGTCAAATATCATTAAATATACATACCTCCATCAAGATATCTTTGATGACCAACTTATCAAGGATAACATTACTAACAGGAAAATTGATCTCACAGCATACAGAATACAGTATGTCAGCAATCAAGCTTTCGATGGAATTGAAAACGGAACTAGAACAGAACAGCAAACTGCCAGGAAATCCTCATCAGACCCAGATATTATATAAACTTTTCTACTTCCTACATATCATGACCAAGAACAGATATAAAATTATTCAACAAAATGTCCTAAACTGGCGTACAAGGAGACATGAACTCTCAAACCTGTACTTAACAGAAGACCCAGATATAATTTTGATCAACTCTCATTGCCTACAAAATGATGATAGGATTAAGCTATATTGGTACACTGTTTACCAAAGAAATATACTAAATGAAGGAGACGCCGGAGTTGCTATTGCCATCAAAAGAAATATAAAACATGGAATCATTGATGACTTTAACGAAGATTTTCTCGCAGTGGAACTCCAAACTGATCGAGGAAGCTTCGTTCTCGCAACGGCATACATGCCACCCAGACGAACCCAGTTCCCATACCCGGATCTGATGAAAATAATGAGAAAGAATACTCCGGCATACATCATAGCTGACTTGAATGCTCGACATCGCTCACTCGGTCAAAACAACAACAATCTAATGGGTAGTGAGTTGATCAATCTGATAAACCGTAACATTATCACTCACATTGAGCCAGACTTCGATACTTTCGTAAGTCCAAGAGGAAAAGGCAGACCAGACATTATAATAGGAAACAAGAATGTGCACATGAATTACGCCATCCAACAAGGTCCACTAACCACATCGGATCACATCCCAATAATCTTCACCTTGGCAACATCACCTATTATGATTCCGCAAAGAGAAAACCTTAATTTCAGAAAGGCAGACTGGGAACTTTTTAAAAGCGACATAGAAGAGAGCATGAACCAATCTACAGAGGGAGAGTATATAGTTAATAAAGAATACTTAGACTCTAGAATAGACAACTGGTATGCAACTATTGAAAAGGCAATGAATAAAGCCATTCCTAAGAAAAAAATTCATAACACTACCTCACCCATTAACAAGCGACCATCCCAAGCTATTACAATGGCGATACAGTAATATCTTAGAGATTAAAGAACATCTGGGGTGGACTCCACTCTTACGCAGCCAGCATAAACAACTCCAGGAAGAAATGAAAGAAGAAAGTAAAACATTGTTCACGAACCATTGGAACAAACTCTTGGAAGAAACAGAGATAGAGTAAAATAATCCAAAATAATTCAGGAAAAAATATAAGGCAACTAATGGGAAGTAATCGCGAAGAGATATCTTATATATTAAACACCAAAAATGAGAAAGTTTTTCACGCCCAAGAAAAAGAAGAGGTTTTCCGAAGATACTGGGAAGATGTCTTTAATATCAACCCCAATGATAATCGGAACTTCAATATTCAACATGAAAATATGGTGCAAGACTATCTCTCAAACAACATACATAGACTTCTCCCCTACAGGGAAGCACATGCAACCAGACTTGATAGTAACAACCCTCTCACAAGACCTATCA
>NW_028234423.1:24131535-24136535 GCF_977035675.1 Penaeus japonicus | reverse complement strand
ATAAACTTGTCAAAGTCAAAAAAAGTTGCCGGAGCCCTACTCCAGCACCTCTGCAAGTGGATGATGGGGGTGGGGGGATGAGGGGAATGGGGGATGATGGCTTGTGGGTTGGTTGTGGCAGGAAAATATTTATATCACGTCTCTGATAAGTTAATAATATTATGCTTTTTCTTCATTTATTGAAGACTGAGTAGTATTTATTTTTTTATACATTTGAAAAGTAAACAGGTTGGAATTATACCTGTACAAACTGGAAGAAATAATTTAAACGAAACAAAATTACTAACCTACTGCTTTGGATGGGAATACTCAGTGATGATGTTCATGGCTTTAGCAATAATTCATTGGAAAGGTATTTTTTATTCATAAAATAGTATGCTTTTTGAGACTATGTGCAGGATCATGGATGCCGCATCCCCCAAGATTTACACCCATTACTGAGCTGTTCACAAGTTATTCCTATTAGTACTGCTGAGTGTAGGAGGGGATTCAGTTGCATGAACCTGATAATAACAACACGTTCAGGCATTCTCATAAATCATTCTAGTTCAATGGAATCGTGAGCCATGTGCCATTTCATGGCTGCTGTATCACAGATCTGCTGATCAGAAACTGATAAATACATAGCCTTTTTTTCTTTATTTAGTTGTTAATTATATTTCACAATAATTAGTGAGTGCTAACACAAAATGTGTATGCATATGTATGTATATCTATCTATCTATCTATTTATATCTATATATACATATATATATATATATATATATATATATATATATATATATATATATATATATATATATATATATATATATATATATATATATATATATAAATATATATATATATATATATATATATATAAAAATATATATATATATATAAATATATATATATATATATAATATATATATACATATGTGTGTGTGTGTGTAGTATATATATATATGTATATATATATATATATATATATACATATATATATATATATATATATATATATATATATATATATATATATATATATATGTATATATATATATACATATACATATACATATATATATATATATAAATATATATATATATATATGTATATATATATATATATATATATATCAGTACAAATTAGCATGGCATATTATCATTCATATAGGTAAAGAGTCACTGATAGATAGAGAAGATGATCTTTAGGGGAAATCTCATGAGTGAAGGAATCCAAAGTAGGATAGATGCCAGAACTTTTTTCTATTTTTTTATTCTTTAGATGTTCAACCACGGCTGGGTGTGCTTTCTGTTATTTTCTCGACTTATGGCATGAAAGATGAGTCAATACATAACATTAGGAAATTGATAACAATTATCATTTGGTATATGTAATCATAACTGAAGGAATAAATAGCTTGTAATAACAAAACAAAAAAAAAAATGCAGAATGAAAGTGAAAATGCCCATCGTAGAGGGGTCAATATTCACACACTCATTACTGCTATACAGCCACCTATCATAAAGTTCAAGAGGCTGCCAATAAAAAACAATAATTATTGTTAACATTTTTATTTATCAAGTGCATGTACATGTAACACATAGCTTTTAACTATCACCTCAATAAAAAAAAAGTTAAATATTAACCACTCCTAAATTTTCATAATCAATTATGACTTTTCTTCCAAAAATACAAAATCATTAAAAAATAATAATATGAGTTAAAAAATACAAAAAAAAACACTTTAATTATTTCTTGGCGGGACAACTTTAGCCACTTTTCTCATCTCAGAACGACACTTACACTTCATCCGCGTCCACGAGGCTGGAACGAGAGGATGTCCCTCCTCGCAATAGGCTGTGACAACCCCTAATTCTGTGCCAGCTGTTGACAGTTCATAGTTCCTTACATCACCAAGGGAGAGCACGGTTGCCAGGATGATGTCATTGGGTCGAAAAGAGTTGTACATCTCCACCTGGAATTCGGCAAAAGGCAGAACCATAAGTAAATCAATGAATGACTAAAAACTGAAGACTGAAACCTCTCAGATTAACTTCTCCTATAACCTACACACAATACACCATATTCAACTGTATACATAATATCACATAATATAACGGCCTCAAGCAGGGGCCAACTCACCAAATCTATTTGATGATCGCGGACATTCTGTTTCCTGACCGTTCCTGACACCGGTGTGTGCAGTAGATGAAATCCTACGCACAGAATGGATACAGAGGCCTGGTTTGGGTTCACTGTGAGGACGCGGCAGGTGACAATGCTTCCAACCTCTGGCATTACTGTCCCTTGGAGACCCAAAGATACCTGTGGTGAGTCAAGTTACAAAATGTTCATATTACATTACATTCAACAGTAAATTCAATTTAAGAGGAGTGAGAATTAAGAATACATAAAATGGTTGTATTCATATGGTACTCCAAAATCTTCTGAGATAAAACTCATAGTCACAGAAACTCTTAACACATGTACCTTGAACACATTATTCTTAATTACATGTAAATGTGCACATGCAGTAACACACGCACACATGAAAGAAAGAAAGAAAGAGACAAGAGAGACACAGACAGACAGACAGACAGAGACAGAAACAGAGAGAGATAAAGAAAGAAAGACGGACTTTCACAGAAAGTAAGTGACGACTCTGCTCATCTTTCTAACGTTCTTCTACTGACCTTCACCACCTGCAGGCCCGCTCTTGGTTCCACAATCACTCTCCCGGCCTGGGAAGCGTAGATGTACTTGTTGAACAGATAAGTTCCATCCCCAGCCACATGACTGCTCGTTGCCTCACATATTCTCTGGCCAGGAAGAGTTACAATGTGTCCGTTTCCCTCCTTCATTTTCGCCTGTAATGGAGTTGGATGTTGAGATTCGAGAAAGTGTATGGAATGAGCATATAAGAATTTGGATAATTACTAGCTATGAACAAAGAAACTGAGATGTAATAGGAAGATTGTAAGTGACAAAGAGGAATTGGCTTGAGCAACATCATAAAAATGTTTTGTTTTGAAATAAAATTATTTAAAACTGAAACCAAAAATCTAGAAAAAAACATACAAAATTATACAAAATTAATCATGTAATGAATAATACTGTGTAGATTCCTTACAATTCATTTGGACCCCCATATGGAAAAAGCAAGAGATAATGGGGAAGTTACATAATAAGCGACAATGGATGACAAAAGGAAAACAGAAACACAATATATACGACAATTCATTATTATCACATATGACTAAATTAGCAGGGAGCAGGGAATTATATCATTCACTGTGACAATTGTTACAAATAAGAATAAAGAACATCCCAAGGCAAATTTTTAACCTGTACTGTTCATTTGCTAGACTATCTTACCATGCTTTTTGTCTTCTTACTTTAAAAAAATAAATTCAAGTGTTAAAACCTGTTTCCTACAAGAACCATACCAACACAGGTGCTTTTCAGCTTTATCCTTTTTTATGGCAATTCTTCAACTTCACAACCAAAGTCTAACACATTTGATGCATTGTCACATAGTGTGTGTTGATATGAATAGTTGTCAGCATGAAATGAATACATCTCTAGTTTTCCCCTTTCTCCTGAATTGGATCTAATGTTGTTGATCAGAAAAATGAGTATGAATGTTTGCAATTCCTTCCATATGTATAAAAACATGATACAACTGAGCCAGTTTCTTGTACGTCAAATCTACTCTATTAAATCAATACATTTTGGCTGTATTACTGACAAACAGCATTCACATAAAAAGTATTTCTACAATTACCAATATGTCCTTGCAGTGTTATAAAACAGCCCTAAATTAACTATATGCATTTATATCATATCATAGACAATGTTTTAATATATGAAGAAGCTAAATTAATTTGGTACTGATGGACTGCTTATGAGGTCTGCTGTCCAGTTATAGTAGATTTAGTCAACTGGAACCAACTATGTTAATGAATAAAAATCAAACAGATGAGGGGGGCACCAAATACAACAGGGGAATTGATAGCATTAAATCATGGTCATATCACACAAAAAAATCCACAATTACTACTTGTAACAACAAGCAAAACTTCCACATATATTCAGGTAACACAAAACTCGACATGGTGCCACATTCAATGATAAACTGTTGAAACCTGCAAGATCCATATTGCTAGAAAGTACTGCAGAGATTGTTGGCCTTTGCTAGGTGTGACAGATGCAACAATTCCTCGATGCCATGCCACTTTAATTACCATTAAAATGACCACCACAATTGGTTCCCGAGGATTAAAACTATTATACTTAGACCATGTACATTAAATGCAATTCACCAATACCAAATTCCTTATCTACCTGCATGTAATCTCTAATAATATAATCTCTAAGAATTAATGAAAATAAACATGAGAATTACAACTGGTCACAAAGATATCTGTATATCTAAACAGCTTCAACTCTTTCTGTAATTATAGATATTGGAAGAATACACTACAGTAAGGTGGAGGAGATAGTCTAATAACATAAAGTTTCCAACATATTAAAATCCACAAAATATATTTCCTATTGACTTACCTTTAATGGACGAGAACACAATATATATTTATCTTCCCAGGAAACCAAATTTATCTCTCACGCCTTAATTACGAAGATGTGCTCATTTCTATCTGTTCGTATCGATTCTTTAGGGGCTTTTTAGTGTGCTTATTATCCAAATATTTTGTACTAAACCATAAAGCGATTTGCCGCAAACGTTTGTCTGTTTTGTTTTGATGAGCACGTGCTATCGAACACTGCTTGCGTCCGAAAGCCTGTACTTGGCTCGAACTTCGACGCACGAGCCTCCTCTTCTTTTTTTTTTTCTTTTTTTTTATTCTTGACTTTTACGTTTAAGACTTTATGTATGGTGAATAGTACGGTATGTGTTTGCCTATGGAGAGTAGGGTGTCTTTTCATTAGCAAGTGGAAAGAGAATGTATGATTTATAATGATAAAATTAGCACTCTCTATCTATCTATATTTCTTT
>NW_028234423.1:24111535-24119035 GCF_977035675.1 Penaeus japonicus | reverse complement strand
AATGTAAGGAACTGATGCTATAATCTTATTAAAGCCTTCAGGAATGCGAATCCGTTAGGAATACATATAAGTTGTAACATTCCAGTGACCATACAAATTTAAATAAATATAGAAAATTTGCGGAAGATGGAAATGTGACACAGAACCCTAGAGACTTCTATCTAGAACACATTACTGGTAAAGGATTATGGAAAAAGTTACTGATAGATCGTAATGAAAATTTATGGGCTGGTTGTCCATGGCTCAAGGACGAATTTTGGTAGATTTCGGTGGTGATTCGAGATAGATGAATGGATTTTGAGGTAGATTTAAGGTAGATTTGTGGTGAAGAGTGGGTCTTCACGAGTAGATTAAGATATTATTTTAGGGCAGGTGAGGATGTATTGAGATAAGTAGATCAGTGAAAATTGTAGTGGTAGAATGAGAGGTAGGCGTAAATTAATTGAAAACTTAAATTCGAGTTCGGTTAACAGTAAATCATGAGTAGACTTGTGGTAAAAGGTGTTTATTATCATGAATATGGTTATTAAAGAATAGATCAAATATGTTTCTTTTTTTAGGTAGACGAGGGAAGATTAAGAGTGACACATGAGTAGAACTTTTGGATAAAGTATTGTGGATTTTTCTTTTTTGTTATCATTTTCAGTATCATTATGATTATTGTTATTACCATCATTATCATAATTATCATTATTATTGTATCATTATTATTATATTTATTATAAGTATTACCATTAATTACATTATTATCATTATTATTAGCTTTATTGTTATTATCACTATGATTCTCATTATCATCATCATTATTATTATCATCATCATTATTATTACCATCCTTATCATTATTATCATTACCATTATTATCATCCTTATCATCATCATTATTATTATCATCATCATTATGATTGTCTTTATCATGATGATGATTATTAGTATTGTCTTTATCATTATCATTGTTATTATTATGGTTATTGTCTTTACTATTATCATTATTGTTATCATCCTAATTATTATTATCACTATCACCAACATTATTACCATCATTATAATTATCATTAATATTATCACCAATCCTAGTTTACCTCCTTCTCTCCTCCTCCCCTCTCCCTCACGCCCACCTCATAGGCTTGCTTCGGTCTCGACTCGCCAGCCGAGCGGATTAGCCTCATGTCCAACATGCTCTTTCTCTCGTCAGCTTTGGTGGTAGTTACGCGAGTCAGCTGTGATTGCTTACTGAAATCAGTTGGGCCGTGTCCTTTCCAGTCGAGTCAGCTGTGATTGCTTACTGAAATCAGTTGGGCCGTGTCCTTTCCAGTCGAGTCAGCTGTGATTGTTTACTGGCATCAGCTGGGCCGTGTCCCTTCCAGTCGAGTCAGCTGTGATTGCTTACTGAAATAATCTGGGCCGTGTCCCTTCCACTCGAGTCAGCTGTGATTGTTTACTGAAATCAATTGGGCCGTGTCCCTTCCAGTCGAGTCAGCTGTGATTGTTTACTGAAATCAATTGGGCCGTGTCCCTTCCACTCGAGTCAGCTGTGATTGTTTACTGAAATCATCTGGGTTGTGTCCCTTCCAGTCGAGTCAGCTGTGATTGTTTACTGAAATCAGTTGGGCCGTGTCCCTTCCACTCGAGTCAGCTGTGATTGTTTACTGAAATCAGTTGGGCCGTGTCCCTTCCAGTCGAGTCAGCTGTGATTGTTGACTGAAATCATCTGGGCCGTGTCCCTTCCAGTCGAGTCAGCTGTGATTGTTTACTGAAATCAGTTGGGCCGTGTCCCTTCCAGTCGAGTCAGCTGTGATTGTTTACTGAAATCAGTTGGGCCGTGTCCCTTCCAGTCGAGTCAGCTGTGATTGTTTACTGAAATCATCTGGGCCGTGTCCCTTCCACTCGAGTCAGCTGTGATTGTTGACTGAAATCAGTTGGGCCGTGTCCCTTCCAGTCGAGTCAGCTGTGATTGTTTACTGAAATCAGTTGGGCCGTGTCCCTTCCAGTCGAGTCAGCTGTGATTGTTTACTGAAATCAGTTGGGTCGTGGCCCTTCCAGTCGAGTCAGTTGTGATTGTTTACTGAAATCAGTTGGGCCGTGTCCCTTCCAGTCGAGTCAGCTGTGATTGTTGACTGAAATCATCTGGGCCGTGTCCCTTCCAGTCAAGTCAGCTGTGATTGTTTACTGAAATCAGTTGGGCCGTGTCCCTTCCAGTCGAGTCAGCTGTGATTGTTTACTGAAATCAGTTGGGCCGTGTCCCTTCCAGTCGAGTCAGCTGTGATTGTTTACTGAAATCAGTTGGGCCGTGTCCCTTCCAGTCGAGTCAGCTGTGATTGTTTACTGAAAACAGTTGGGTCGTGTCCCTTCCAGTCGAGTCAGCTGTGATTGTTTACTGAAATCATCTGGGCCGTGTCCCTTCCACTCGAGTCAGCTGTGATTGTTGACTGAAATCATCTGGGCCGTGTCCCTTCCAGTCGAGTCAGCTGTGATTGTTTACTGAAATCAGTTGGGCCGTGTCCCTTCCAGTCGAGTCAGCTGTGATTGTTTACTGAAATCAGTTGGGCCGTGTCCCTTCCAGTCGAGTCAGCTGTGATTGTTTACTGAAATCAGTTATGCCGTGTCCCTTCCAGTCGAGTCAGCTGTGATTGTTTACTGAAATCATCTGGGCCGTGTCCCTTCCAGTCGAGTCAGCTGTGATTGTTTACTGAAATCAGTTGGGCCGTGTCCCTTCCAGTCGAGTCAGCTGTGATTGTTTACTGAAATCAGTTGGGCCGTGTCCCTTCCAGTCGAGTCAGCTGTGATTGTTTACTGAAATCAGTTGGGCCGTGTCCCTTCCAGTCGAGTCAGCTGTGATTGTTTACTGAAATCAGTTGGGTCGTGTCCCTTCCAGTCGAGTCAGCTGTGATTGTTTACTGAAATCATCTGGGCCGTGTCCCTTCCACTCGAGTCAGCTGTGATTGTTTACTGAAATCATCTGGGCCGTGTCCCTTCCAGTCGAGTCAGCTGTGATTGTTTACTGAAATCAGTTGGGCCGTGTCCCTTCCAGTCGAGTCAGCTGTGATTGTTTACTGAAATCAGTTGGGTCGTGTCCCTTCCAGTCGAGTCAGCTGTGATTGTTTACTGAAATCAGTTGGGCCGTGTCCCTTCCAGTCGAGTCAGCTGTGATTGTTTACTGAAAACAGTTGGGTCGTGTCCCTTCCAGTCGAGTCAGCTGTGATTGTTTACTGAAATCATCTGGGCCGTGTCCCTTCCACTCGAGTCAGCTGTGATTGTTGACTGAAATCATCTGGGTCGTGTCCCTTCCAGTCGAGTCAGCTGTGATTGTTTACTGAAATCAGTTGGGCCGTGTCCCTTCCAGTCGAGTCAGCTGTGATTGTTTACTGAAATCAGTTATGCCGTGTCCCTTCCAGTCGAGTCAGCTGTGATTGTTTACTGAAATCATCTGGGCCGTGTCCCTTCCACTCGAGTCAGCTGTGATTGTTGACTGAAATCATCTGGGCCGTGTCCCTTCCAGTCGAGTCAGCTGTGATTGTTTACTGAAATCAGTTGGGCCGTGTCCCTTCCAGTCGAGTCAGCTGTGATTGTTTACTGAAATCAGTTGGGTCGTGTCCCTTCCAGTCGAGTCAGCTGTGATTGTTTACTGAAATCAGTTGGGCCGTGTCCCTTCCAGTCGAGTCAGCTGTGATTGTTTACTGAAATCAGTTATGCCGTGTCCCTTCCAGTCGAGTCAGCTGTGATTGTTTACTGAAATCATCTGGGCCGTGTCCCTTCCACTCGAGTCAGCTGTGATTGTTGACTGAAATCATCTGGGCCGTGTCCCTTCCAGTCGAGTCAGCTGTGATTGTTTACTGAAATCAGTTGGGCCGTGTCCCTTCCAGTCGAGTCAGCTGTGATTGTTTACTGAAATCAGTTATGCCGTGTCCCTTCCAGTCGAGTCAGCTGTGATTGTTTACTGAAATCATCTGGGCCGTGTCCCTTCCACTCGAGTCAGCTGTGATTGTTTACTGAAATCAGTTGGGCCGTGTCCCTTCCAGTCGAGTCAGCTGTGATTGTTTACTGAAATCATCTGGGCCGTGTCCCTTCCAGTCGAGTCAGCTGTGATTGTTTACTGAAATCATCTGGGCCGTGTCCCTTCCAGTCGAGTCAGCTGTGATTGTTTACTGGCATCAGCTGAGCCGTGTCCCTTCCAGTTGAGTCAGCTACGATTGTTTACTGGAATCAGCTGGAACTGATCACCCCCCCCCCCCCACCTTCCTCCCATCACCCCATAGCTTAATGCAGATGTTCCTCTACAGGTATACTTTAATACGTCTCTTCTTGGCTATGGGACTAACTTTGACTATGGTAGTTGAGATAGGGTAAAGGTAGATTCGAGTCTCGCTTTTTTAGGCATCTTTCCTTATATCAATATTTCAAACGTATTAGGACTGGCAAGCTCCAAACGGTCGATGTCGCGGGGTTAAAAAAAAAAATCTTATCCTCTAAAATGCGTATTAGTTCTACATGAAAACGCCGTAATCCATTTAAAGAGATAACAGACCCCAAGGATAATGTCCCCACGGCAGAAAAATCCCCCTGTGTCTTTGTTGCGTCACGCCTTAACCTTGTCCTTGCCAAAGGAGGCAGGAGATTAAGGGAGGCCATTTCGTGCCAATTGAGGGCATTTCCTCCTTTCTGGTTCGTGGAGGCATAGTGGGTGTAAGGTGTGTGTGTGTGTGTGTGTGTGTGTGTGTGTGTGTGTGTGTGTGTGTGTGTGTGTGTGTGTGTGTGTGTGTGTGTGTGTGTGTGTGTGTGTGTGTGTGTGTGTGTGTTCGTGTTTGTGTGTGTTCGTGTTTGTGTGTGTGTGTGTGTGTGTGTGTGTATGCGTAAGTATGTGTGTGTGTACGTGCGTGGTGTGCGTGTGTATGTTAAGACACCTTAAATAAATGCATTCATACAGAACGAGAGGAGGAGAGAGTGTGAGGAGGTGAAAAAGAAAAGAAAAAAAAAGACAAGAGAGAAGTATAGGAGATTCGTCCGATTACTAATCTCCTTTGTTTACTTCACCCAATCATTCGGCCAAATTATTTTTAAACCTTTTACCTTTTTTCTCATTCTTCACGACAACGTTGCCCATTGTAGCAAACAGTCCAACTTAATCACTCTACCGATTATGTATTCCTAATAACCAGTTTCAAATTGATCAAACTTTCTTTCACTATTATTCCGCCTGATTAAACTTTCCCAGAAAGAAAAACGAAAGAATACGAATAACTTCACAGAATATACTTTCTGTGAATTTATTATTCTAAAATACAGGACAAAAATGAAATGACGTTAAAATATATATGACAGAATGGAAATCGATATAACTCATGGAATCATTAAAATTCACTGAAATGAAACAAAATAAAGTGAAATGAAACGAAGCAAAGTGAAAACAAACAAAATAAATTAAAATGGAACAAAATACAGTGAGTACATGTCAAACTCAATCATAATAGTCTATAGTTTTAAGTAGTCCTATAATAATGGAGACACAACAACCCCTACTACAACTATTGCAACCGAAATGGCACCAGGATGAGATGGGACTACGTGAACCTCCACCGCGGCAACGGGCTACCCGCGTTTGAGAGGTTCTTCCGCGACGGAGCGACGGCCGAATACGTTAATCCGGCTTTTCCCACCAACTCCTTCCCAAATTGGCACACCATTGTCACTGGTGAGGCGCTGTTTCTCTCTCTCTTTCCTCTCGTTTTCGCTTGCTTTCTTTTTCTTCTTTCTTTTTGTTTCGCTTTCTATCTCACTTTCGTTTGCTTTCTTGTGTTTTCTCCCTCTTTTCCTTTTGCTGTCATGTGCTCTCTCTCTTTTTCGTTCTCTTTTTTTTTTCTTTTGCTTTCTTGTACTTTTTCTCTATCTTTCAGTCTTTTTTCTCTTGCCTTCTTGTGCTCTCTCTCTCTGTCATTCTCTATCTATCTATCTATCTATCTATCTGTCTGTCTATCTAGCTATCTATTTCTCTCTCCCTTCCTCTCTCTCTCTATCTATCTATCTATCTATCTATCTTTTTTTCTTTCTCTATTTGACGTTTTATATGGTTTATAGCAATGTATTCATTTGCCTAAAGAGAACAATAAGTGTGCGTGCGTACATGCATTAGTAAGTGGTGGTATACTGTACGTAACATGTACATGACATGTAACTTTAATTATTACGTTTCCTCTTCGAAAGGCATCTTTCTATATGTCTTTGATTGTGTGATCTAGGAGCTGAAAATAGTGGTATATCGCTCTCCTAAATCTGAACTCTGTATGCTTATTATTTTTCCGTTTTTTTTTTTTTGGTACTATGTGTAGTTCAGTTTGTTGATATAACTGTAATAAAAAATAATTGTGATAGATACTTGTAATAATTGTAATCGATATGTAAGCCCTAAGAGGGATGAAGATGTTACCTCATTCTTTTGATGAGGTAACTCTCGCTCTCTCTCTCTCGCTCTCGCTCTCTCAATCTCCCTCTATAATTATTTTACCCTGTATGTCTTTCACTCTCGCTCTTTTTTTTAATTCATTTTCTCTGTCTGTCCCTCTCTCTCCCTCTCTCTCCCTCTCTCTCTCTCTCTCTCTCTCTCTCTCTCTCTCTCTCTCTCTCTCTCTCTCTCTCTCTCTCTCTCTCTCTCTCTCTCTCTCTCTCCCTCTCCCTCTCTCTCCCTCTCCCTCTCTCCACGTCTCTCTCCCTCTCCCTCTCCCTCTCTCTCTCCCTCTCCCTCTCTCCATCACCCTCTCCCTCTCCTCTCTCACTCTCTCCCTCTCCCTCTCCTCTATCTCTCCCTCTCCCTCTCTCTTTCTCTTTCCCTCTCCCTCTCCCTCTCCCTCTCCCTCTCCCTCTCCCTCTCCCTCTCCCTCTCCCTCTCCCTCTCTCCACGTCTCTCTCCCCAGACCTAAACATTACCTGCTTCAACTCTCAGGTCTCTTCCCTGAGAGTCACGGAATCGTAGGAAACTACATCTACGACAAGGAGGACTCGAGGGTCTTTTCCATAGACGACCTCGAGGGCGTGAAGGATCCTGCCTGGTGGAGCGACGCCGAGCCCTTCTGGATCACGGCGACGAAGAACAAACTGCAGACGGCCCTGTTCTTGTGGTCTAGGTGAGGCTTCTGTCTGGGTTTCGTTTTTTTTTCCCTGGGCTTCGTTTTTTTTCTGCTTAACCCTTGATTTCATAACTTAATTTACTTCGTATTTTCGGTCTTTCCCGTTCTTTTTTTTTTGTTTTTGTTTTTGTTTTTTGTTTACTTTTTTTAAACATGGAGGTTCAACTTTTCCTTTTTTAAACTTTTTTGTAACTTCGCATTCTCATCATTTCCACATTCTTAGCCATGCAGGCTCATTTTTTTCTTTTTTGAACTTTCTTTAACCTCGTATTCTATGTTTTCCTATTCAACCTTTTTTTACCTTCTTAGCCATATAGTTTCATCCATTCTTCGACTCTTTTAACCCCGTAATTTCTCCGTTTTATTTAGATTTTTCTAAACT
>NW_028234423.1:24104035-24106535 GCF_977035675.1 Penaeus japonicus | reverse complement strand
ATTTGGGAATTCATTTATCCATAAACCTGTTAGGTATAGTAGTATAGTTGTCACTTTTACTGCAATTAATTTGGGCAACAAGTGCATCCTTTTATACCACAACAATTTCACGAGATATGTAGAAGAATCGACAGAGGTATTAAAATGCAAACATCACGGCCTTTCTTGGCACTGTCCTATTTTCACACAGTTTGCTGACCAATATAAAAATGCGAACAGCATACCGTGTTCTAAGGCTGCCACCCATCCAAGAAATCGCTTCGCTGATCAGGCGAGAAGTGTCCCTACAACGTGATAAGACCGTTGGCGAGACTGAAGAGAGATGAGTCAGTTAACTTACTCTTTTCTCAAATTTTCCCTTAATTTCCGGGTTTTTGGCTTTAGATTTCAGTGTATATAAAAGCATTTTCAAAACGTGCAGACATTTTTTTTTACCAACAACGAATTAGTATTCAATAACCACCAACTATCAAACTTTTTTTCCTACGGCGAATAAAACATCCATGATATACACGTAAATACGATAACCTGAATACAAACTACGCGTATTTTCATATCAAAGAAAAAAAAGAATTCCATTAGATATTTGTTTTAACCTTTCCATCATTCTGTTTCTTTTCACGTCATATTACTCGTGAGGCATTAGTGTCCCGTCGAGGGAACACAATGAAAGAAACATTGTCCATTGCTTAACCTAACAGACACGCTCCGAGATACAAACAAACACACAAATAATCACGGACATACTCTTATATAGGACAGCTAACAAAGTCTAAACTTATCCTGATATCCACTCACAAATTTAGATCGTTTGAAAGGAAAAATCTCGCCATTTATTAGCAATCCCTCGATGAGAAGCGTCATTCATTTTTAAAAAGATGCGGATCTCGAGTTTCGTTTTTCTAAGACGTTACGCCGGTTACTGGTGCCTTACAGTGTAGCCAACGGTACTCTGCAATGTTTTCAATACCTATATATGAGAAACAGGTAGAACGACAAAAGAATTAATTAACACAAACGGGATGTTTGACACGATATGGGATCTAATACATGTTCCATTCACGTGTGAGATATAGTCCTCAGTTGAATTGCAATAATGATGAATTAATTTTTAAAATCTGAGTCATGCAAAAGAGAAAGGTTAGAATCAAGTTTTGATTAAGAAAACACCGGATTTAATGTAACTGTTGCTAGACCTTGATCCTCCTTCTGTGACCTGACCTAGCTCTTGCTCCTATGATCTGTCTATCCACAGTTCCTCCCTCACCTGACCAATACAGGACTTTCCAGCTCCTAGTCCAGAAGGTCGCAAGGGCGAACATCCCCAGAGGAAGCAGGAAGTATTATATCCCTGGTCTTACTGAGGCCACAAAAGACCAATACCAGGAGTACATCCAGGCCTTTAATGAAGACCCTTTTGCTGAGAGCACCCTGGAGCTCGGAGAAAGCCTATTGGCTTCAATAGGCAATGACCAAAGGGAACGCTGGAGAGAAGTCATAACTAATATCGATATGACTCACTACAGCAAAAAAGCCTGGGACACCATTAAAAAGCTCAACTCAGAAAAAAGTGCCCAGCCCAGATTTGCTGATGTTACCCCCAACCAAGTGGCTCACCAACTCCTCTTAAACGGGAAACCACTAAACAAAGTCAGGGGACATGTTAGGAAAATGAAACAGGACATGAGCCAAGTCATGCATGACAGCAATGAACACCTCGAGCCTTTCTCATTAGGAGACTTGAATCTGGCCATGTCACATCTTAAAACTGGTAAAGCCTCTGGAGAGGATGGGATCACCACAGAGATGGTTCTGCACTTTGGAGAAAAAGCCAAAGCATGGTTACTTTCTCTGTACAACAACTGTGCCACATCCTTTAAGACTCCAAGAATCTGGAGGAGAGCCAGAGTTGTAGCTTTACTCAAACCAGGGAAAGAACCAACATCGCCAAAAGGCTATAGGCCAGTTTCCCTGCTCTGCGTTCTATATAAACTATACGAACGCATGATAATTGCATGCATACAAGACACAGTTGAAGAACACCTTTCAGCAGACCAAGCCGGATTTAGACCAGGCAGATTTTGTTGCAGTCAAGTGCTAAATCTCACCCAATACATTGAGGATGGGTATGAAAGAAAATACACCACTGGAGCTGTGTTCGTCGACCTCACAGCTGCATACGATACAGTGAACCATAGGGCTCTCCTTCTTAAGGTTGCCCAAATATTGCGGAATACCACCCTGGTCCGTATTGTTGAATCACTCCTTATCAATCGTCTATTTTATGGAAGGAAGGAAGAGCAGGTGGTACACCCAAAAGAACGGGCTCCCACAGGGCTCCGTCCTGGCCCCGCTCTTATTCAACATCTATACCAATGACCAGCCAGAGTACCCAAACATCCGCAGGTACATATACGCAGACGACCTCTGCATTGCCACCCAATCACCTTCCTTCAGTGAGATCAAAGGAAGGCTATCAAATGCTCTAACAACACTTTCC
>NW_028234423.1:24091535-24094035 GCF_977035675.1 Penaeus japonicus | reverse complement strand
CTTCATAATTACCGAACTGGGCAGCGACACTGTAATTAGAAAATTAAAATATAACGGTCTGTGGCTTTTGCAGAAATGTTTTCTCTGCCAAATCGAAGCCAAGGCACATCCTGTGTTCTGAAAATCACACAACCGGATGTATCCTTGAATTAAGTTATCGGATCAATATATTTTCACCTTAAACGTCACCCCATTTCTTTTCCCCTCCTCATTCCCTCCCTCCCTCTCTCCCATCCCTATTCCCTCCTTCCTCCTTCCTACTCCTACTCCTCCTCCTCCTCAACCCCCTCCCCCTCGTCCTCCTCCTCCTTCTCCTCACCCCCACCATCCTTATTCCCTCCTTCCTCATATTCCTCCTCCTCCTCCTCGTCGTCCTCCACCTCCCCCCCAGCCCCGCCCCGCCCCCTAACCCCCATGTCAGGTCAGAAGGAAGCGTCTCCGCAAGACCTTGAAACCAATTTCTAACCTGACGCTTCAGCCCAAACATCGTTCTTCGTTCTTCGCCGCAAGTGTAATCTTCCAAAATAAGGTCTAAATATATATATATATTTTGTGCTGCGACGTCGAACTGACAGAAATTGAGTGGGTGTGACGTTGACAGAGGGGGGGTATTTTCAATTATAAATCAAAAGGAAAGTGTTGACAGAAAAAGAAGAAAAGCTTCGATATTTTCGCAAACGTGAATACAGGTACGGATATGAGACATTTTGAGTGTGACTTTGTAATTTTCTTCTTTGATGTATTTCATCGGTCTTTTCTTTTGGTGTGTTACTGAAGAGGGAGTTTTCCCTCGTGTGGTGTGCGGTATCGACAGGATATTAAAGTGTCCTGTTCTTTCCGATTAAGCAGATAATTAAGTGTCACGTCATCCATTGTAACTTGACATAATTATTTTTTCCTTTGTTGGTGATTTTTTTTTAGAAAAGTTCAAATTTAACTATATATGTATATATATGTAAGTGTATATATATATATATATATATATATATATATATATATATATATATATATATACATGTATATTTGTAAATATATACATATATACGTATATGTGTAAATATATATATATATATATATATATATATATATATATATATATATATATATATATATATACATATGTATATATATGTGTGTGTCTGTATATATATGTATATATAAATATATATATATGTATGTATGTATGTGTGTGTAAACTATATATATATAACTATTATATAACTATTACACACACACAACACAAATTAAAATAATATATTTCCTGCGGCCATAAAAGAAACAATGAGAAAGTATATCGGGAAAATGAAACCTAAATATCATCTAAAATATATAAGCAGGCAAAAAAAATGAAAAGGCCACTTTCAATTAAACATGGAATGAAACGTAGAAAAAGAATATATATCATAAATACAAGAAAATAATATAAATCCTAGGGTTGGCAATCCTGGCCCCGTCCAACGCGCACAGCTTGGCACGCCTGCTTGAAGGAAAACAAAGCTTGACAATTAGAGGAAGTTAAAGGTGTCTTCTCCTTCCTTCGCGTTTAAACCTAAAAAGGAGGATAAAAACGGGTGTAAGTGTGTCCTAAGGGCGGCAGAGGGGGTTATCAGTGTGGCGAGTGCGTGTGGAGGTCATATTACAGGTGTAGGTGTAACGTTTCACAGTGACAGGGAAGAGAGAATCACCTGACTTGCCACCGCCAGCCAGGACGTTTCCAGTCATGTTAGAGCCGTGTCAGTCTGTCTTGTGTCTGTCTCGCCTTGCCTCTCGCAGACACAGGTAGTGGTCGGGCAGAGAGTGTGTGATCGAGTATTGTTTCGTTGCTGATTCATTTTAATGGCCGAATTTATTTTATTAAAAGGGAAAGGGGTAAGGTGCTGGGTTATTGCAAGTGACACTCGTTTTTGCGAAGTTTTCAAGTGATTTTGAAATCATGATTTTCGGCTTCGGAAAAGTATATGGAGCGTAGGAACTCTGTTAGAGAGAAGGTGTTTGTTTGATGGATTTATATACAACTTGAAAATGTAATGACAAGTGTTTCTCTCTTGTGAAACAGTCTTTGGTTTCAAAAATGTTGACTTCACTCAAGAGAGAGTGTGTGTGTGTGTGTTATCAGTAACGTGTTTCGAAGTCCATGCATCTGTGTAAAACTTTGTAATGCTGAGAGAATAGTGTTATAGTCAAGTTTACTGATTCATTTCTAAAATGACAAGTCTGCTGTACTATGACATTAAATATATAAGTCGATTTACTACTATTGCCTGCACTGGTGTATTTATATTTAGCAGGTTTTTGGTTGATTTGATACTCAAGGACATTGCAGTTTATGATGGAAACTTTTATATAATTGTATTGTATAAAAGAATATTATAGTAAATGTGTGTTTACAAAGGAAATTTATGAAAATTGCAAAGCAATATGAGGAAATTGCAAAGAGTGATTGAGTGATTCATCAGCTTTTGACTGTGAGATTTATGCAGCTGTAATTTGATTACAGAAA
>NW_028234423.1:24061535-24069035 GCF_977035675.1 Penaeus japonicus | reverse complement strand
CGTCGTCCCCAAACTGCTGCAGCTCGCGTCGGAGATCCTGGACAGCGGTGCCTCGGCGAGGGAGGCCAAGAGCACAAACGCGGTGGTGGAGAAGGAAGTGAGCAAGCTGGAACTAGGCAAGGCAGCCCTGGCTTACGAAGTCATCCTTGGATTGTTGCTCACTCTGCAGAGCTGTGCATGCCTCCGAGTCGAGTACAAAGACGTTTGGCAGTGTCTCACTCTACACAAGATATTCCTTCAGAGTAATGGACCAGAGATCATCAAAAAGCTAGTTTTACTCAAGCATCACCTGTCGTTAGGGAAGCGCTCGGAAATCTTACAGAATCTCAGTAAATTGATCCTTTATATGAAGTATTGGAGGGAAGATGTTTATCACGCGGAAAAGTGCGATAAGAAGAACCACAGGTATTGTGAATACGAGGCTATGCAGAGCCACCACTCTCAGGTATTTGGAGTCAATTCGAGTTTGCTCAGTGGAATCGATCCCAGTTCTTGCATGATTGCTAATTTCGCCTCCATATTGATCGACTGCTTCTCATTTAGTGAAGAAATTGAGATACACGCCTGCTCCATCAAGGCTTTATCCAAATGCGGATTGTGTTGCTGCATGAGCACCGGGGCTGTCCTGAGCAAGCTCCTGCAGAGCCTGAGCTCCGAGGTGCCTCACGTTGTGTCTTACCTCACCGTCTTTATCGAAAACGTGGTGTGGCGCGACCTGGGGGGGATGACTCTGAGGGACGGCGTTCACTGCATCTTTTGCCAGACGCCGGAGTACGTGGGCGGCGGACTCAACCCCATAACGGCCGAATACACGCTGGAAGAGTCCTTTTCGTCGACCTTCAGCTCGCGTGGGATTTCGGCGTTTAATTCGGCGAAGAAGTGCTGCAGTCAGAAGGCGGATGACTCTGCCGCCTCCTCCTCGCACTGGGAGGGTGTTGCTCTCTATAAAAGGCTCCTCTTTTGTAAAAACGTCAGTTCCAAAGTTATCGTTCACATAACGCGACTCCTGTCCCGGAGCAGCATCGGAGTCAAGTTGGAAATGTGCGAATACCTCGTCATCCCAGCTTTGAAGCAGATTTGCGAAAAGGGCATTGCTAATTACGAGAGCAGCGGCAAGGATAAAGACGTGTTAGTCGGCCTCCTAAGGTGCATCAGACTAACGCTAGCGGAATCGTGTGATCCGAAACTGACGCAGTTTCTGCAGGACAGCGGCCTGTCTCTGGTCACGGCCTGCAAATCCATCCCGGGAGTTAGAGGCGAAGCCTTTGCACTGCTTTGCAACATTGTGAAGAAAGAACTGAAGACCAAACCCGGCATGCCAGTGATGTCAGACACAGACGAAGAAAACAATTTCATTTTCACCAAATTATTTGAAGCCGAGGTCTTAGAGCACGACGAGTTCTGGACTGGCTATTTCAACATGAAGGTCCGCGAGGTGAGGCAGAGGTTCTTCATCCACACCCAGCTGGACGTGTCCACGGCAGCTGACGACGGCGGTGCCACAAACCCCGCCCTCAACCACAACAGGAACGAAATAGTCAGCCGGGAGAAGGCAGAGGCCGAGGGTGACGTCACCACGGCAGAAGAACAGGAAGAGGAGGAGGACGGCGGCGAAGAAGAAGAGGCGAGGGATGTCAAGGAAGCTGTTTATATAGGTAATGGTTCGGATGCAGCCAAGGTCGAATATAGGGAGTTCGAACACGAAAAGGCCGCCTCTCCCGTCGCCAATGAGTTTGTGGAAGACCATGCTGACCTTGAGAACTTTAAGGTAGGTTGAATGTGGCATTGGTTATAATGTGGGCTTGTTGATTGGCACTCCTGAGTTTCAAGCCTCGGGTGTTCGTAATGATGAATGGCTATGGCAGTGATAGGTACACACTTAATTATTGTTTTTTTCCTTATGAAATTTGGATGGTCCAAGACGAAAGAAAACTAGCCATTTCGCAAGCTATCTCTCCATTTTTCTCCCAGTTTAAATTTTACGGTAGTCCCCCTCTCAGCCGTGCCAATCTTTTCGCTGACTGACTTTCGCCCTCGCCGATGTAGCCCCAAAGATCTGACTCCTTCGCCTTCTTCTTGTGGCACCGCAGAACATCGACAGCCAGACGCTAGCCCTCAAGTATGCCGGCCTGGGCGAGTTATGGAATGCTGTCACGGAGGTCCTGCACACGAGCTCCGAGTTCCAGGCATACTTAGCCGCCTCAGGCATCCGCTCCCTGGTGGCGCCCTTGCTCGTCAACATCACGCAGGACCTTGCGAGGGCCTCCTCGGGTTGGTGCTTGGGCCGTTACGCCTCGTCGGGGCGAGGGCGGGGAGGGACGGGTTTGCATTGGCGGGCCCTGAATGTGTGTGCGTGCGTGCGTGCGCGCCTATGTGTGGAATTATTAGAATTATTTCAAGTAGATGGAGAGAGGAGAAAGGAGGAACGAGAGAGAGTGAGTGAGTGAGAGGGAGAGTGAGTGAGTAAGAGGGAGAGTGAGTGAGTAAGGGAGTGAGTGAGTGAGTAAGGGAGAGAGAGAGAGAGAGAGAGAGAGAGAGAGAGAGAGAGAGAGAGAGAGAGAGAGAGAGAGAGAGAGAGAGCTAGGCCAAGGTGCCAAGTTATGATGCCTAGTTTGGTAATACAAGTATGATGTCAACCTTCCGTTTGGAGTATGTATAATTGATTGACCATGCCGTTGCCCTTCCCCCTTTTATAATGTCCGTGTTCCTCCCGCGCCCTCACAGGAGCCCTGGGTCTGAGCAGCGTCGTGCTGGAGCAGCTGTCCGTCACCTTCTCGCTGATGCACTCGCTCCTCACCTTCGTCATTGTCACCTACCCGTATGCAGGTGTGGCCAGCGTGCAAACGTTTATTACACTGCGATATTCCACGTGGCATAGTTGAAAAGATCCCAAACACGTAGCTTCATTCTGACAAAAAAAAAAAAAAATCACGTAGTGTATAACTGCATTAGTTTATTTTTTCTTCTTTTTTTATCTCCAAGGTTTGCATGTGGATACACTTTTGAATGAGTTGAGGTCGCCGTTGTTACGTTACTCGCCCCGTACGTGTGGCGACGTGAAACACCTTGTGTCTGTCATGCTGCAGTGTTGTGTGTTGTCCTCGTCAACAGGAATAACCTACACTTTACCTCACACAACACAGGTAAGTGACAGCTTGTTTTGAGTTTCCCTTTGCTTTCCAAACAGCTGTGAGCAAGCACTGGTTTCTGTGATGCTTGGATGTGTTTACCTTTAGTTTATGTAACGAAACCACTCACGCATCTGGAACTGATAGACTTATTTTTGTTACATGCATTTTAGAGAAACAGGTTATTTATTTAGATTCAGTTAAGGCAAATATTTATTACATCCATTCCAAGCAAAGTGGTTAGATAGATGTCTTTAGATCCATCTTAAACGAACGGAATAGGCTCGCGTGCCCTCCGCAAAGGCAAATAAGTCAACGCGTATGACCAGCAGGCCCTGGAGATGCTGGACGAGGAGCCGGGCCCGGTGGGAGGCGAAGGGGACCAGCACCCGGGCGAGACCGACGGCTACGAGGCCGACACGGAGCAGCTCGCCAACAACACCTACCCTTCGTCGGCCAGGTGAGTGGACTCGCGCAGCCTCAGAAGGGGTCCCCTCGCTGCTGGACTAGGGCCAGCGGAGAGCTCGGAGGAGGAGGAATTCATTTGTAAATACTGATATGTAACATACCGGTAATTCAAGATACAAGTGTATGATTATCCATTTCTAGCCCTAAAAGGGCGCAGGTGCCAAGTGCGACGCGTCCAAAAGGGCTTTACTTCAGAGCTGTAAGCTGCGCGTGACATGTCATGGCCTTTCTAGCCCTCTTTCAGTCGCTCGTTCTAATGCCAGAGCTATTTTCGGGTTTGATATTTTTTCTTGTTTTGTCAGATTGGGAGTTTTACATTAACCGTGTGACAGGTTTTGTGTACACAAATTCTTCTATTGTAAAGATATCAGCTAATTTTGTTCTACTAGAGTTTATGAAAGTAAACAAACACGAAATAATAATCATTACGTGAAGTTAAGGGGAAGGGAAAGTGACCCATGCGTAAGGATGCGAGTGTTACTGCAATAACAGGGGGCGGACTGGCACAGGGCCACATAACAGCCGTTATACATGTCGGCATTTCAGACAGGGATTTGGCATCTGGGTGTACTTCGTCGCTCTCTGAAGCTGGCGCTCGGTAGAGACCGACAGCGCGACACTCTCCCCTAGCGTCAACCACGCCGTGACACCCGTCGTCAGGACCTAAATTCCATCATCAGTAGTGCTGACGACGGGTTATTTTGTGAATTGAGTGTGGTTAGGTTACTAAGGGGTAGAATTTCTGTATCATATTTTTTCTTTTGGAGTTATTGGAAGATTTGTGTCGGGGGCCCTCTGGAAACACATTTCCAAATATGTCTCCCAAAAGACGAATTGTAATTTATCTGTTCTGATTTTTATATTTCCTTCCTGCATACCGCTAAGTGTCGCTTTGTCTCCACCTAGATCCTGGCAACAGGATGACAACTTGGAGTGCCCCGAGCTGGTGCTGCTGGCGCTGGACCTCATCATCAACCACCACGAGAAGTTCCTGGAGACGCGCGAGGAAGCCCGAGAGGAGGTGACCGCGGCGCCGGAGGAACACGACAAGCAGGAGAAGCGCGCGCCCGAGTCGCCCTCGAAGAAGAGGGGCCAGAACCGGAGGCGCTGGAGCAGGAGGAGGCGACTCAAGGACGGATCCAAGTCCCCTTCGAAGGGGTCAGGAGGCCGCAGCGTGTCGGGCGACAAGAGCACGTCCTCGGCCTCGTCGGTGTACCACAGCATGACCTCGGACGGCGACACGGGCTCCGACACCGCGACCTCGGCGGACGGGGCTGAGTGGGCCAGCGACCCCAAGCCGGAGGTTTCCGAGAGTGAGAAAGTGCCGGGGAAGCCGGGGCTGAGTGCGAGTGCTAGTGTCGAGAATGATTCGTGCGTTGAAAATGCCTGTTCAACCAACTCGTGCGAGAACGCGTCCTCGCAGTCGGCGAACGAGTGCAAGGCGAGGGCGAGGGGCGCCATGTGCCAGTCCGCCTCCCAGGACGAGTCGCTCTCCAAGGGCATGTCGTGGTCGTCGGGCGAGGCTACGTCCCCGCAGCACACGGTCCACACGGGGACGTCGTCCACCTACTCGTCCTGCTGCGAGAGCGAGATGACTCACAGCGCGTCCCTCACCCAGTGTGTCCACGCCCTCCTCCTCCTATGCCGCTCGTCCGCCAACGTGTGCCGCAGGCTCCACGCCCTCGGGTTCCTCACCAGCCTCCTCAATGGATTTACGGATCTCATCTGCGCCAACAGTGTCATCTACCAAGGTAGGTTTCACGGTGCGTTCGCTCTCTCTCTCTCTCTCTCTCTCTCTCTCTCTCTCTCTCTCTCTCTCTCTCTCTCTCTCTCTCTCTCTCTCTCTCTCTCTCTCTCTCTCTCTCTCTCTCTCTCTCGCTCTCTCTCGCTCTCTCTCGCGCTCTCTCTCTCAGAAGCGAAAGAGAGGGGAGGGGTATTACCTTCGCGCTCCCTGTGTGGCATTCTCCAGCGATCCACCTCGACCGTAATCCCCGGGGGCGAGCGGGAGGCATGTCGAAGACCGAAGCCGAAGGGGGAGATGGGGAGGGGGGGGAGAGGGGAAGGGCGTGGGGTTGGGGTTGGGGTTAGGAGGGAAGGACATGGGGGATGGGGTAGAGGACGTGACACCCGAGGTCAGAGATTGATCGCGGGGCTGTCGCTTCCTCTGCTCTTTGGGGCCGAGCTCTTGGAAGGTCGCGCCAGAGAGCAGTCTGTTCTTACGCTGTGGCTGTTTGTTTGTTACCCGTTTTGTTCCTCCTTCCCTAACAATGTTTCTTTCGTTCCTACTTCTCTTCTTCCTCCTCCTCCTCCTCCTCCTCCTCCCCCCCCTCCTCCTTCCCCTTCCCCCTCCTCCTCCCCTCCTCCTCCCCCCATCTCCTCCTCCTCCTCCCCTCCCCCTCCTCCCCCCATCTCCTCCTTCTTCCCCCCTCCTCCCTCTCCTCCTCCTCCTCCTCCTCCTCCTCCTCCTCCTCCTCCTCCTCCTCCTCCTCCTCCTCCTCCTCCTCCCTCTCCTACTCCTCCTCCTTCCCCCCATCTCCTCCATTTCCCCCCCACCTCCTCCTCCTCCTCCTCCTCCTCCTCCTCTTCCCCCCTCCTCCATTTCCCCCCTCTCCTCCTCCTCCATTTCCCCCCACCTCCTCCTCCTCATCCACCTCCTCCTCCTCCTCCTCTTCCCCCCTCCTCCATTTCCCCCCTCTCCTCCTCCTCCATTTCCCCCCACCTCCTCCTCCTCATCCTCCTCCTCATCCTCCTTCTCCTTATCCTCCTCCTCTTCCCCCCTCCTCCATTTCCCCCTTCTCCTCCTCCTCCTCCTCCATTTCCCCCCACCTCCTCCTCCTCCTCCATTTCCCCCCACCTCCTCATCCTCCTCCTCTTCCCCCCTCCTCCATTTCCCCCTCCTCCTCCTCCTCCTCCATTTCCCCCCACCTCCTCCTCCTCCTCCTCCTCCTCCTCCTCCTCCTCCTCCTCCTCCTCAGCATTAGGGTTATATATGCTCTCCGAAGCTGTGCGTGATGCTGGGGGGACTTACTATGATCAATGATAATAATGATTATATTGATGATGAGGATGATAATGGTAGTGAAGATGGCAATAAGGATGATAATCACCATAGCGAATGATGATAATGATATTGATGATTTTTGATCGTGAGAGAAAATTGGAATACGATACAGAAGTATTGTTTAACGTTCTTTATCTATCCATCTATCAATGCCAGTATCTATATCGTATCTGTTTTTTTCCTTTCGATTGTACTCCGTGAATTCCTATCTCCATCTTCGTATATTTTACCTTTTTTTCTCTCTTATGTATTATATTAATAAATTGAACCAGCCATGTTTCCTATGACTCAAGGGATATTAAAACTCGCAAAATTAATTTCCTGTCCTGAACTAGATAGAAAAAAAATCTAATTACAGTTTGCGCGCGAGATGAAAACGAAAAGGTTGCGGGAAAATGACGTTTGAAATTAGTGTTATTTCATGTTTTGTTGTATATTATTATTATTGTTATTATCATTGTTATTATTATTATTATTATTATTATTATTATCATCATCATCATCAACATCATCATTATCATTATTATTATCAGTATTTTTGTTATTGTTTTTATTGTAATTTTTATTATTAAGGTTATCATTATTATTGTTATTAGTTTTACTATTATTGTAATTATTATTATTATTATCATTATTATAATTATTATCAGTATTATTACCATTATCAATATTATTGATATTATCACCGTCATCATCATTGCCAGGCATTGTTATTCTTATTCGTATTATGCGTTATTATTATTATTACTACTACTACTACTAGTTATAGTAGTAGTGTCCTTATCATCATTATTAGCGATAATATTATCAACTGTTATTAGTTATTGTTGTTATTATTAGTAG
>NW_028234423.1:24049035-24051535 GCF_977035675.1 Penaeus japonicus | reverse complement strand
CTCTCTCTCTCCTCTTCCTCTCTTTCTCTCTCGCTCTCCTCTCCTCTCTCTCTCTCTTCTCTCTCCTTCTCTCTCTCTCTCTCTCCTCTCTCTCCTCTCTCCTCTACTCTCTCTCCTCTCTCTCTCTCTCTCTCTCTCCTTTCGCTCTCTCCTCCTCTCTCCTCTCTTTGTCTTCTCGTCTCTCTCTCTCTCTCCATCTCTCTATCCTCTCCTCTCCTCTCTCCTTCTCTCTCTCCTTTCCTCTCTTCTCTTTCTCTCTTTCCTCTCAGCGGACTCTCTCTCACTCTCTCCTTCTCTCTCTCCGTGTGTTCTCTCCTCACTCTCTCTCACATCTCTCATCTCGCTTAGTCTTCTCGTTCGCATTCTCCTCCTCTCCTCTTCTCTCTCATAGCTCTCTCTCTCTCGCTCTCTCTCTCTCTCTCTCTCTTATTTTTCTTCCGTTCTCCTCTCTATCATCTCTCTCTCTCATCTCTCTCTCTCTCATCTCATCTCTTCCTCTCTCTCTCACTCAATCTCTCTCTCGCTCTTAGTCTCTCTCGTTCTCCTCTCTCTCTTATTCTATCTCCGTTACATCCTCGTCGCTCTCTCCTCCTCTCGCGTCCTTCTCTACCCATCTCTCTCTCTCTCTCTCTCCATCGCTCTCGTCTCGTCTCTCTTAGCTCCTTTTCCTCTACTCTCTCATCTCTCTCTCGTTCTCTCCTCCTCTCTTTGTCTTCTAGTTAGCTTCTCTCTTCTCCCCTCTCCTCTCCATCTCTCTATTCTCCCTCTCCTCCTCTCTCCTCTCTCCCCCTCACTCTTCACTCTCTCTTCTCTCTCTCTCTCGCTCTCTTACTCTCTCCCTCTCCTTCATCCACCCTCTTTCTCCCTCTCTCTCTCTCTCTACTCCTCTCTCTCCTCCCTCTCCGGCCCTCTCTCTCTCTCTCTCTCTCTCATCACTCTCTCTCTCGCATCTTACATCTCTCTCCCCTCTCTCCTTTGCTCTCTTCTCGCCTCTCTCTTCTTTCTCTCTCTCTCTCTCTCTCTCTCTCTCCCTGTCTCTCTCTCTCCTCCTCGATCTCTCCGTCTCTCTCTCTTCTCTCTCTCTCCGCTCTCTCTCTCTCTCTCGCTCTCTCTCTCGCTCGCTCCTCGCTCTCCTCCCTTTCCTCGCTTTGTCCCTTCTCGTTCTCCAATCTCTTTCTTTCTCTCTCTCTCTCTCTCTCTCTTTCCTCTCTCTTCTCTCTCTCATCTCCTCTCTCTCTCTCTCTCTCTCTCCTCTCTCTCTCTCTCTCTCTCTCCCATTCCTCTCTTTGTCTTTCCTTTCTCGTTCTCCTTCTCTGTCTTTCTCTCTCTCTCTCCCTCTCTCTCTCTCTCTCTCTCTCTCTCTCTCTCTCTCTCTCTCTCTCTCTCTCTCTCTCTCTCTCCTCCCCCTTCCCTCTCCTTCTCCCTCCCTTATCCCTTCCCATTCTCCCCCCCCCTCCCTCCCTTCTTTCTTCCTTCCCCCCGCCGGAACATGATCGTACCGGCTTATTGTCATGCGATATCCTAGCACTTAAGGCGGAAGCGTTGTTGAGTGTACTGAATGATCATCAAGGGGGGGGGGGGGGTCCGTCATATATCATTAATCAACATTGGAAGATAGTGCTTTCTTTTATGTGTGAATGTGTATGTATGTATGTATTTCATTAGCATATAATATGCTTCGTGTATTTACTTATTGTCTGTACATACCATTAATCTTGTGACCAGAAAAAGTCCGTTTGTTTCCTGGCTTTCAGCTTGCACCTTTATGGTACACTTCAATGGAATATATATTGGCACCCTATTATGAATGATCTCGTTGATATTACTTCTCCCTCTATTGTAGCATTTGATGTGACGCAACAGATATTATATTCGATGGGATATTGGTTTAAAAAAAAGAAAGAAAAGAAAATCAGAAATATTCCTTTCTTGCTAGTATACGTATGCACACATAAACACACTCACTCTCACTCTCACTCTCACTCTCACTCTCACTCTCACTCACTCACTCACTCACTCACTCACTCGTACCCACCCATCTACCCTCATGCACACACTCACATGTACACCTGTTTAGTTGCGTGGGTCAATGTTTGTGCGTGTATGTTTGTGCTGGTATGTGTCAGTGCAACTGTGCTTGTGTATATGTAGACTGTTTATATTTATGAAAACGAGCCAAGACAATATAGTTGAATAAAGGTAATCACATTTAGCGTCTTCAAAGGGATTATGGAAACCGGTCGGTCGGGGCTCCGGACTCCCCCAAACAGGTGTGACGACACGTGCGCAGGCGCATTGGGTTACGCCATTCGAGCTGTGCATTGCGGTGCGACGGTTATTAAATCTGTCATACCGTCTACCATAATCTTGGAGCAACTAAAAACGAATTGAATTCACGGTCTCCGGCGTTCCGTATGACTGGGGATAATCACCGCGGTTATTTTGCCAGGACCACAAACCAGATCGGGAGTTCGTTTAGAACGGAGTAAAAAGGAAAAGA
>NW_028234423.1:24034035-24036535 GCF_977035675.1 Penaeus japonicus | reverse complement strand
ATTGTGATTTTATGTTTCCGGTTCCTTGTGCAATTTTTGATGTGATTGTGTCTGCAGTTATGGCAAAGGAGTGATTTGCATGCCTTTGCAAACTAAGGGAAAACGTGTAATATTAGATTTCCTCTCTGTTGTTTCAGGTGCGTGTTATTGCTGTGTTGGTAAAGTGTGTCCTGGGCGGCGGGTAAGTACTTATATAAGTTGTTTTTGTTTTTTTTCGTTATTATCATCATCTTTGGTTTTATTATTATTGTTATTGTTATTGTTGTTGTTATTATTATCAGTATCATTACTATTATTGCTATTATTACTATTACTATCGCCATCTTTGTCATCATCATCAGTATTATTTATAATCACCTTTTGAAGAATGGAGAGGAAAGATAGTATTGGAAGGAAAATTAAAGAAATTTTTCAAAGATAGAGAAGTATCGGGAGGGGATTAGGGGAGGGGGGGAGATAGAAGGAACAGCCAGGTCCCTCGTGTCCTCGAGGATGGCTGGTTGCACATGCAGTTGCGAATGTTGCGAGGGTCATTGATCCCCTGGGATGGAGGTCGGGTCACGCGCGTGCGGTCGGCCGTTCTGTGTCGTCGGTGGCTCATCGTCGTCCGCCCTCGCCCTCCCGCGGGTTCGGATGCCGGGCTCTGCGTCGTGGCTCTCCTGTCGGTCGGCCCTGTGGCTCGTGGCTCGAGGCTGATCTTGCGGATCTTGGCTCTCGTCGCGACCGTGGCTCTTGGCTCTTGTCGCTCTTGTGTACCTTGGCTCTGGTTGCTCATATGGCTCTTGTTATTTTTTTTTCGTTCCTGTGGCTCTTATCTTCTCGTATGTTTTTTTATCTCTCTCTCTCTCTCTCTCTCTCTCTCTCTCTCTCTCTCTCTCTCTCTCTCTCTCTCTCTCTCTCTCTCTCTCTCTCTCTCTTATCCTTTGTCTTTTTCAATATATAAGAAAATCATCCAGATCATTATCGTCATATCAATCCTCATGATTCCACGAATTATTATTTTTTTCTTTTTCTTTCTTTTACCTCAACAGTTCAGTATTTCAAGCCTTGTCTTCCGCCATGCTGTATTACGCCATGACTGCTTTGGAGCGGCTCTGCTTGTACCTTGCGTTCCCTGTAGTCGTGCCTTTTCTGGGCTTATTGGTATCACTGTTGTTATGGTCATCATCATTATTATTATTATTATTATTATTATTATTATGATTATTAATTATTAATTATATTTTATTGTTAGTTTGATGTTTTTGTTGTTATTATTATTGTTTATGATATTATTATTTTTTTATTAATTTTATTATGATCATCATTATTATTTTGTGTTGCTGTTATTATTATTATTATTATTATTATTATTATTATTATTATTATTATTATTACATTCCTTTCATGTTTCTTGACCTTAATGGATGAGGATACAGATACTGAGCGAGACGATTGAAAATGATCTCACACAAAGGGTCATCCTCCCAGTAAAGCTGGAGTGTGGGCTGTTACTGTAAGATTTTTTTTTTTTTTCACAATTACACTCATACTCCTGTGTAATGGGAAAATATCAGTGTTCATTCTTCCAGCCGTTTCGTTTGCCTCGGTAAAAATGATTTTTTCCTTCTACTTCTCTTTCTCTTCCTTTTTTTTATTCATATATTTATTTTTTCTTAAGGATTAAGGTGGCGGGGTATTGAAGTTTTCCTTCATTTCTTGCAAGGATGTATGTGTGTGTGTGTGCGCACTTATTCTCATTGAAGAATGCGTGATGGTGGGAGATGGCGGAGGTGAAGGTGGAGAGAGAGAGAGAGAGGGAGAGGGAGAGAGAGAGGGAAGGAAGAAATAAAAAAGAGACGAAAACAAGAGACGAAGAAGTCTTACGACAGATGATGATGCGCAGGTAGTGGTTAGTCCCCCCCTCCCCCCGCCCCCTTCACCCCATTCCATCTCCTCCCCCTCCTCCCTTTCCCATGTCCCTAAAGGCGGGCTATCTTTCTTCGCCGTCATTAGTGCCTCCTCCTGACCCTCTCGCCGCCCTAGGAGGGGCTTCCACGGCGATCGCAGCGCCTCCAGCTCCTGCCCCTCCGAGTCCCACGAGGCGACGGGACATTTTTCTTTCTTTTCTTTTTCTCCATTTCATTCTTTCTTTCTTTCCTTCTCTCTTTCTCCTTCCTTTGTTTGTCTCCTCTGTTTTTCTCTTTCTTACGGTATTATTTTTCTACCTTTCTTTCTCTCTCTCCCTCTCCCTCTCCCTCTCCCTCTCCCTCTCCCTCTCCCTCCCTCCCCCCATTATCCACTTAGCGACCTTCATCATCATCATTATCATCTGGCCCTTTGCCCTCGTAAGTATGCGTGTGCCCCCCCCCCTCCCCCGAGTACTTTGACCCCCCCTCCCCTCCCTACCCCTATCCCCTGCCTCTCCCTCTCCCTTTTTTTCGTATTGATTCAGAGCAGTTTCAACTTGATGGTGAACTAGCATTCTTGCCTTGGGTGCAGAGTCTGTGTTGTGTGTTGC
>NW_028234423.1:24024035-24026535 GCF_977035675.1 Penaeus japonicus | reverse complement strand
TGTTCTTACTATCATAATTGTCGTCATCATAGTCATCATTATCATCGCCGCCATCCTCATTATCATGATCATCACCATCATCACCATCATCATCATCATCATCATCATCATCATCATCAACAACATTATTATCATCGTCCCTATTACTCAAGATCATTGCCATTGCTTTTATTAAGCAAGACGGGGTTTCACCTAACACCCAAAACCTAGATGGCACACTTTCTCCAAGCACCAGCAGGAGAGAGAGAGAGCCTTCGGTGGCACCCATCATTAGAGAGCGATGGCACACGGCAAAGTGCCGGCGAAGAAGGATGCGCAGGCAGGACGAGAAGAGGAAGGTGACTCATACCATGATGACCCATTGTATACGATGTGCCCCTGTGCCAGTAGGGATGCTTTGTGCTGTGGCACTCATAGTCGTAAGCGCAGGATTACTCATAGTCATAGGCGCAGGATTACTCATAGTCATAGGCGCAGGATTACTCATAGTCATAGGCGCAGGATTACTCATAGTCATAGGCGCAGGATTACTCATAGTCATAGGCGCAGGATTACTCATAGTCATAAGCGCAGGATTACTCATAGTCATAAGCGCAGGATTACTCATAGTCATAGGCGCAGGATTACTCATAGTCATAAGCGCAGGATAACTCATAGTCATAAGCGCAGGATTCCTCCCTCTTCCCTACCTCTTCATGTTATCTACATTGTGGATGGTTATAGTTTTCGCATTTGTTCACGAAAGTGCACGAGTACGAAAAAGATTAAGTGTTTTTTGTCCTCCCCTAAGATACTCCTATCACTGAGTATAAAGAAAACATTGAGCGGATATGGACCCCTATACTACAATTTTAGTCAACTGCAGCATTGATAGAGCCAATACAATAAAGCACAACACATGGGAAACAACAATGGCTCTAGTTTTACAATAAGTGACTGAAAGAGAAAGAGAGTTTTATTTCGCTCTGAAATAAAACCATCTTGGAGACTGGGCAAGTATATCTACGCCCGTCTGCAGTTGGTTGATATTACAATTATTTTTGGTATCATTAATTACATTAATAGTAATAATTATTACTTCTCGACCTAGACTAGAGATTCTCAACCAAGGGGGGAGGGGGGGGGGCGAACCCAGAGGGGGAGCGTGAAGCGAGGAAGTTCTCTAATCGTTTGTAATTCTCTCAACAACTAGGTCACCCGAGTTTAGAAATCAAAGCATCTTTGGCAGTGTGGGTAGTTTCATAGATATCTCGCGTTGGGCATAAGTGCGAGCCAGAGGTTTATGCAGTTTATGGGAAATGTAATCTTGATGCGGTCATTGATATGAGAGAGAGAGAGAGGGGGGGGGTGAGGAGAGGGAGAAAGAGAGAAGGATGGGGCGGGGTGGAGAGAGTGAGAGAGAGCGAAGCAAGAGATGCTAAGAGATAACAATGCTACTTGGATCATTCCCTTTAACATTATGCCTATGGCTCTCCATCTGAATCAAGAAAAGAACGTGGAATAAGAACACAGAATGAATAAAGCAGATGAACTGAGAAAAGATTATAAAACTCGGGTGAGGAAATGCACATCGTTACCATAGCGCTCCGAAGGAAAGGGCTTTTGTACTGTAGGAAATACAGTTATGAAATACCTTGCGTATCCCTAGTCGACACTTTTCCCTCCGATAACCCATGGGATGATAAGACTAAAGGCATCGATGATCCATCGATGAGACAGAAACACATCCCTTGCTCCTCTGTATAGAGATGGCTTTATTTAGTGTATATTTCCCCCATGGTATTTTCTGTTATTTTCTGTTATTTTCTGTTATTACTCGCTTTGTTTCCCTTCAGATAGCAACACCAAAGATAAAACACCAATGCACTTGAAAGTCATCTAGAGTTCAAGGCGAAAAGACCTACAAGAATCGCGTCTGCAGTTGAGAATTGTTTTTTTTTCTCTTTATCTCTCTCTCTCTCTCTCTCTCTCTCTCTCTCTCTCTCTCTCTCTCTCTCTCTCTCTCTCTCTCTCTCTCTCTCTCTCTCTCTCTCTCTCTCTCTCTCTCTCCCTCTCTCCCTCTCCCTCTCTCCCTCTCTCCCTCTCTCCCTCTCCCTCTCCCTCCCTCCCCCGTGCGGTCAATTCTAAATCGCTTCAAATATATCAGTTACACAGAGTAGCCAGAGATGACTCGAATGCACGCACTCACGCATGAAAAAAGATGACGGTTAAGCGCGGAGTAAGTAATGACAAAAAAAAAAGAATATGCGGGGGGAGGGAGATTAAGGAAATGTTGCTCTAGGAAGTTCGAATTGATTTCACAGGCCGACTGCAGTTGCTTTGGCCTTCTTGAGCCTGGCCGGGGAGGTTTCTAGAGCGCATCAGGTATTCGTATTGCTTCACCCAGGGCCTTGCGTTTTTTTTTTCGTTTTATTCTTCTTATTCGTCTTCGTCTTGTGGTTCTTCCTCTTCCTCGTGTCCTCCATTATATTCTCCTTCATCATGATCGTTCCTATCATTA
>NW_028234423.1:23986535-24016535 GCF_977035675.1 Penaeus japonicus | reverse complement strand
CCCACCGTCATGTCCCTCATCATCATCTTCGCCTTCATCCTGCAGTTCTACTGGACAGTCATATCTTTCAACCTCGCCAGTGGTGTGTCCGGCTCCTCGACCACTACCACGACCACCACAACTACGACCACCACGGAGGCATCGCGGGTCGTTGCCGAGGCCAACGTCGCCTCCGTCGCCACAGTGAGGACACAGACGGTGACTCCCGCCCCCGCGCCAGAGTGGAGATACCTGGTCCGCGACTTCGACCTGCCGAAGTGGGTCCGCATGCAGAAGCTGGACGTCAAGGACTCCGGCGTGCAGTATCGGAAGACCCGGAGCGCCCCGCTGCAGCGCCCCTGGATACAGCCGCGCAAGAGCCGCAGCCGGGTCACCGATGGAGACTACTGGCCGAAACAGCAAGAGTGGCTGGAGGAACTCCACTGGGGCGAGGACCATCGCTGGCCGCCGACGACCACCGAGGAGGCGCCACAGACAACGACGGATCCGGCCGAAGAGCGGGGCGAGGACACGGATGTCCCGGCGCACCACACCGTTCCTCGCCCCGCCGAGACGGATGTCCCATGGGCGGCCTCGGGGAATGAGCCCGTCAGGCACCCCGGCGGCCACGGTGGCATCGGACGCCCGCAGATGCCCATCGACTATGACGTGGACACGTCGCTACCGAAGCCGCTCGATCTGTCGTCACACCGTCTGGTCCACTACCCTCTGGACGAGAGCGGCGTGAAGATGGAGGGCGCGGCGGCCGACCTGCTGCACGCGGCCGAGCGATGGGGCAACCGCCTCAAGAACTGGCACGTCCTGGGCAGGGACGGCGCCGAGATGGTGACGCAGGCCGTGCTCATGATGCGCTGCGCCATCGGAAGCGTGGGCTTCTGCGCCAAACTCGACCATTACTTCCGGCGCCAGCACGACCTCAACCTCGCTGCTGCAATGATGAACGACCACCGTAACAAGGAGCAACCCTCGTACGACTACGACAGTTACTACGAGGCACCGGACTACGACTACCGCGACTGGCACCCGAAGGTAAAGAAGGTGTCCAAGGACCGCGGGCCGGGGCGTCTGTACCAGCCGGAGGTGGTCGAGGAGCAGAAGAAGACGGAGGAAGACGAAGACGCGGACGCCAAGGACCAGCTGCAGCGACGCCACGACCAGCATCAGGTCGACCAGGACGACGACACGCAGCGCCAGGACCAGCGGCTGACGGAGAGCGGAAGTCTGATGAAGAAGTCGTGGAACATCTACTTCTTCATGTCCGTGATGGCCGTCCTGGTGTTCCTGATGGACGCCTCCTACCGCATCCTCCGCCTCGTCAGCGTAGGGGCGTCTCGGGCCTTCCACGACCCCCACTACGACCTCCTCGCCACACTGTCGGCGGCCATCCGGCGTTGGGACGACCAACCCCACGATCTCTACTGATCCGTGTCTTCAAGAATCAGCGATCAGAGCGAATACCTGAATTAACCTTAGAACGCGCACAGGAACAAACAATGACGTTTAAACGCACGTAAGCCTAGTTACTCCCGTGTACGCGTGGCCGTAAACACTAACGCAAGAGGCAAGGGTCGCGCAACAGAAGGCCACGCCAGACAAATGTTTTCGGCAAAGAAATATTCATAGGAAGCCAGACAGCGGAGATGATTTCTGGCTTTACAGTGAGTGCGCGCGCGCGAGGTGGCGTCTTCGATGGTAGACGCGAACGTGTGAAAATAAATTGTTGGATGAAAGATTTATCCACCGCGACAGGACACGAAAGGAAGACGTAGGGGCTGACATGATCGCCTTTTGAGTGGAAGTGAGATTCATGGGACTCTTAACTGTTAAGAGATGGCAGTTGATAGTGTTATTATTGTTGCTGTTTTGTGTTATTGTCATTTTATAGGCTAGATTTGTTTTTCTTTCTTTTGCGAGTTCCAAGTTGCATCGTATGAATTTATTTGTATGCAGAAAGGTATATATTATATTTTCATAATTGTTGTATCATGATTACTGATCATATATACATAAATCTATTATATATATATATATATATATATATATATATATATATATATATATATATATATATATATGTATGTATGTATGTATGATGTAGGTATATATATGAGATAATTCAGTCATACCTTTCTACATTTGTCACAATTAACTTACTAGAATACTATAACTCCGAGGAGATTTCAACGCCGCTAATAAGTAGATAGTGATCGTACTGCTGCCTTTGCTTAATGTTGACATGTTTCTTGTCATTTGAGATTAGCAACAGGATAGTTAAAATATTATGTTATGTAAACAGATTATCATCATTATTTGCTATTGTTGATATTATTATTACCATTTATTATTGTTATTATTATTACTATTACCATTTATTATTATTGTTAATATTATTATCATCGTTATTATTATTATTATTATTATTATTTGGTTGCATCGGAATTAGCATCACCATAAGCTTACAAAATGCAGAGTAATTTATGATCGTCCTAACTGTAACTTATCATTGTCATTGGCATTATTAGAAATAGTGTGTGTTTAATGTAGGGTTGAGTTGCATCATACTATTTTCTTCATTTTGTTTCTCTTAAGAATGTTTTGATATCTTTAAAGTTTATTGAAGACTGTTGTAGTATATGTGTTATTTATGCTGTTTTTTTTTCATTGTTTAGTATTGGCTGTTGTTAGAACTGTTACATTTGTTATTATTATGTATGTTTGTTATTGGTATTTTTGTTATTATTGTTGTTTTGATTATTATCATAATTCTCATTATTAGTAGAAGTATTGTTAATTGCTATTACAACTGCATTACTATTTTTCTTATTATGCTGTTGATGATTATTTTTTTTTATTATTATTATTGTAATGATTACCATTAATATTATTAGATTGTTATTTTTATTGATATTATTAATGTTGTTTTTGCAAATGCCACTGTTATCATTTGTTATTATTATTATTATTATTATTATTATTATTGATATTATGATTATTTTTTCTACATTAAGTTTCAGTCGTTGTGCATTTTTTTTTTTTACCATTGGTTTGTGTTTTTTATGACATACATTATATTAATTTTGCTTAAGCTGTGTTAGTGCTTTGCTTTCACCGTTCGTGACAACAGATGTGGAACTACCTTTTTTTCAACCCCCCCCCCCCTCTCCCACTCCCACTCTCATGAATGTAAATGAAGGCGACGTCGCTCTGACCTCTGATCCTGCTCTTTTGTGTTTTATTTCTCTTCTTTTCTCTGTCTTTTTAAGTCTTCGTGATATATATATTTTTTCTAGTTTACATTTTTTTCGTTTTTCATTTCTTTGTTGTTGTTGTATTTATTTTCTTTTTCTCTTTGTTTTCTCTGCGTTGCTGTTTATTCTCTTGAGTTGTTTTCGTTGTCTGTTAGCTGCTTCTTCTCGATCTCTTTATGTCTCCTCTTTTCTTCTCGCTATCTCTCTCTTTCAATTTTCTTTTTCGTTTTTTTCTACGTCCCGGTACGCCTTTTGTTTGGGCTTTGTGGATGTTTTTTATCATTAGTATCTCTCTTCTCTTGTTTTCCTCTTCTTCCTCTTCCTTTCTCCTCTCCTTCCTCTTCCCCTCCCCTTCCACCTATCCATTCATCTTGTTCTTCTTGTTCTTCTTCTTCCACTTTTCGCTCCCCCTTCCCCTATTCCTTCCTTCTTTTTCGTCTTCTTCTTCTTCTTCTTTCGCCTTTCGCTCCCCCTTCCCCCATTCATAAATTCTTCTTCTTCTTCTTCTTCTTCTTCTTCCACCTTTCGCTTCCCTTCTTCCCCTTTCCTTCCTTCTTTCTCTTCCTCTCCTTCTTCTTCCACCTTTCGCTCCCCTTCCTCCCTTTCCTTTCTCCTTTTTCTTCTTCTTCTTCTTCCTTTTCCGCCTTTCGCTTCCCTTCTCCCCCTCTCCTTCCGTCTTGCTCTTTCTCTTCTTCTTTTTCTTCTTTCTCTTCCTCTTCCTCTTCTTCCTCTTCCACCTCTTTCACCTTTCTCTCCCCCTTCCCCCATTCCTACCTTCCTTCTTTTTCTTCTTCAATTTTGTGTCCCCTTTATCTGGTTCTCAAGTTGTTGTCATGAGCTGTTTATTAGATTTTTCCCCTTTTTTCTCCAGTTGTTGTATTTTCCCTTTATTGATTGGGCGTTCATTTGCATATTTGTTCCCCGCGGACCATTGCAATATTGATTATTCTAGATGTTAGAGCTACGCTTTTTATGTAGGATTTTGTTTGTTTGTTTTTTTATATGTGAATTTAACTGTATCGGTTTACGAAGAGCGTTTTTGTATATGTAAATAAATTTTGCCATATTATGTTTAATCGATTTCTTGTGCTGAAATATATGTATGCTTTTTTGCGCGCTTTTTGAAAAATCAATTGTTGCCAATGTGATATTGCTTTCGCAGCTTAGCAGTGTTGCCATGTGCGTGCTTATTGTAGATGCAATAAAATTAACCGCCTTAACTGGTGCTTGTCTGATTCCTTATGGGGTTAAAGGGGGGAAGAATTGATGGTTGTTGACGGAGTGGAATTTTTTTTTATTAATCCAAAGGGAAATGTCTGGAAATGGTGATCTTGAGAGAGGGATTCTTTTATTTATTTTCTGCTCCAACTGTGTGTGTTGTTTTATTATTAGATATATTATTTTCATTATTATTATCATTATAATCACTATCATTACATATACATATCTAATGATAAAAATGGTATTGATATTAATAATATATATACGCATTAAATGTATCATAGATGGTATCAACACCATCCTTATTGCAGTCAGCTTCGAAACCTACCATCGTTATCCTGCGTCTCCTTTTTATGTATTTCTTCTTGTCTTCCCTTTCCACGGTGAGACGCGGAGCTTAGCCCTCCTTGCGATTAACCCTGCCTTGCAATGTTGCAGGGAAGAGTGTTCCGGAGATGCACTTCGGGTGGTGAGGGACTCGGCGGGACCGGGAAATGGGAAAATCTGATACATGGGAAGAAAATCGGAAATAGCTTTAATAGCTTTATTATGAGTCTTCCGGAAATATTGATGCGATTCTGGTCTTTACGGACAACATAAATGGAGTGGGTTTTGAGCGGGGGAGCGGAGAGGGGGAGGGGGGGAGGCGGGGAGGCATTATAGCAAAAAGATCACAACTACATAAAGATAAAGTGAATAGGTAATGCTTGAAAGAGTGGCGCAAGTATGTGTAACCCTATTTGTGTTTGCAGAGTGTCTGTGTGTGTGTGTGCATCTGTGTGTGCATGCGCGTGTGTTGAAAGCCGTCCCTCCACCCCCACCCCCAACATCACAGGCCTACTCACTCCACCCCCTTAGGCCTACTCACTCACCCCCCCCCCTCACCCCCTCCACCACAGGACTAATGAAACGAGCGCTCGCCCCGTTCTCGCGTATCCGCAAGTGATTAGTGCTGAGAGTTCACGGGCGACGCTTCCGAACGCGCCATAATTAACGTAATATAATATTTGTCACACCTTTACCTCCTCCTCCTCCCCCCCCCCACGGTGTGGAAGGAGGGGATCCTGTCTCTCTCACTCCCTTTACCCCCCTCCCCCTTGGTCTCTCCCACGCCGTCCTGCGCGCCGACAGGATTTGCGGAGGGGGAGAGGGAGGAGTATGAGGAAGGGGGAGGGGGGGGGAGAAGAGGAGGAGGTGGAGTTAGATGTGGAGGTATAGAAGAAGAAGAAGGAAGAGGGGATGGAGAGGGAGAGGGGGAAGAAGAGAAGGAGGAGGGGAAAAGCAAAGGGGGAAATAAGTGCGATGATTTCTTGATTGGGGAATATATATATATGTATATATATATATATATATATATATATATATATATATATATATATATATATATATATATATATATATATATATATATATCTTGATTGGGGAATATATATATATATATATATATATATGTATGTATGTATGTGTGTTTGTGTTTGTGTTTGTGTTTGTGTTTGTGTATATGTATATGTATATGTGAGAGAGTGCGCGCGTGCGTGTTTGTGTGTGTGTTTGTGTGTAATTTTGTTACTTCTTATATAAGCGTTTATTTGTAAGACTCCTGACTTAAGTGAAATCACATAAAGCAAGTGCGTTGACTTGACAAATTATAGTAATATAAAGGAGAATGTCTTTTCGCCCACTTTCCTGGTATGTTTTCAAATCCCTCTTCAAATGATCAAATCATCCAAGATTAGACAATTGAAGATGATCTTATACACCCAGTAATTGTCTCCCAACGACTTGTTACCCTTTCTTCCTATCTAAACTCAAAACGTATCTTAATCTCAATTGAATGATTTAATTATCTTAAGATAACTCGTATTTTTAGTTCCACGTTTTTTTTTTTCTTTCGTGTCTTAATCATACTTAGAAACTTAATCTTCAACAAAGCCTATTAGACGTATCCTAATCATGATTAAAAAAAAATGGGATAAAACATATATTCATCGTATGTGACTCATAATTTAAATCTAGAAAAAATAACATACGATATGAATTAACTTCAAAGTACGAAGTTGCCGCCAAAAGAAACGGTACAAAATCTTTCGCGGGCTTTTGAACCGTCATGCGCAGGGGTTCGTTTCACAATACCTTTTGTTTCATAGTCAGCTTCAGGTAGTGTTCGAAACTGTTTACTCATATGCATGACGGGGCAGTCTTTAAAAGCTTTTGCAAGTTGCATGACCTAGAGAAGTTAACGATAATGGTTAGAAGAATAGAATGATATTAATCTTCATGATAACATTTGATACTTAGAGATAAAGCAGGGTTTTTTTGCATGACGTTGAAATGTCATACACCTGTTAATTTAACATGCTGAATGATAAGTAAATTTATAATGGCAACAATAAGAATAAGAATGATTCAAAAAATAAAACTAGGGCAATAGTTCTTTTTAAGTTGCGTTGCAGTATCATAAGCCTCTTTATTTTTTTCTGAGCTATTGAGTAAAGAATAAACCTGTTATTTTCATTAGTTACCCAACTTTATCTATAACAATAAGAATAAGAATAACCATAATAATCATGACGATGACGAGAAAACAAAGAAAGATCTTTCGGGGAGGGTGCGTGATGTGCGAAAGTAAATCGTAATCTTCGTTCGGGTGGCTGATCAGACCAGGGGACTTAACTACCAGAAAGGTATCAATAAAGGTAACAGAGTATCTCGTTACTTGCTTCTCTTGGCTCTTCCTCGTGCCGGGTGGGATAGGGCCGTCGGCGACCGTTAATAGAGAAGTGGCGTGTTTGTTGTTTCCGTTTGTTTTCCTGCGGGACTGCTTCGTCAAACTTCCTTTTTTTTTCTTTTATTATTCTGGTTTTCTTGTTTTCTTCAAATAATGCGTCCCTCTTTTCTTTTTGTTCTTCGTGTTCTTTGGATTTTATTAATTTTCCTCCTCCTCCCCCTCCTCGCTTTCCTCCTCCCTTTCTTCCTCCTCCTCCTCTTCTCCCTTCCTCTTCCTCCTCCCCCTTCTCTTCCTCTTCCCCTTTCTCTTCCTCTTCCCCCTTCCCCTTCCCCTTCTTTTTCTCTTCCTCTTCATTCCATTTCTTTCGTCTCTCTTCTCCCATCTCCCTCTCCCTTTCGTTTTTCCCTTCCTATTACTACTACCACTGTCCTTTTCGTGTAACGCTGCCGCTGTTTCACTTATGTGCTCGTGTGTGTGCTTTTGTGTGTGTGTGTGTGTGTGTGTGTTCCAGTGTTTGTGTGCACCATTAGCGAAGGTGGAGAAGCAGTTGATTACTAGATCCTACACAATTTAGCCCCCGCAAACACATACACACACATGGGAAAGAGAGAGAGAGAGAGGAAGAGGAAAGGGGAAGTTATCCGGCGGACACGATTTGTGCGTGTCTCCCCTGCTTAAGGAAAACGGAACGGCGCAACCGCACAGCCGCGACCGGACCGCAGGCATGGGAGCCTACTGTACACACGGGCAAACGTACATCCAATATGTTCATGTATATGTTAAGAGGATATAACGGGGTGCGGTTCCAGTCTACCCCTTTCGGTGGTATGGGGAGGGGGTGGGGGAGAGGGAGGGATGGGGAGGGATCATGCGCGCGCGCGTATACGCCGGTACGAAATGGCGGTTTTGCCGCGCCGCAAATTTGATTGGTTTCTGATATATTTATTTCTTGCTAAAGATTTTGATTTGGAAGAAATGGAAGAGAAAAATGTATTTCTATATTTTATGGAGTTTAATATATTTGAAATATTATCCCTTCATATTTGATTCACTCTGATTAATGATGCAATAAAATATGATTAGTATTGTATTTTTTTCTGTTAACATCAGTTCGCTGTGAACGAAATTTTAAAGGGGGAATTTGGGTGGTATTGATGGCGAGTTTGAATGACAGTGAGAGAATAGAAAGAAAAGAGGAAGATTGTAAAAATGAAATTGATACGTTGAGCAAGGAAAGAAAGAAAAGGAGAAATTAGGGAGATAGAGGAAAACTGAGGGAGCGAAAAATGGGAGAGTGAAAGGACGATGAGCGAAAGAAAAAGCAAGAAAATATGATAAGAGAAAAAAGACTTAACACAAGGAAAAAGAGCCAAGAAGGAAAATGTGAGAGAGAGAAAAAGAGGAGAGGAGAGGGAGAGAAGGCGAGAGAAAAGTAAGAAAAAGATAGAAAGAGACACGAAGGAGCGAATAAGAGAGAGAGACGGGAGAGATGGATAGAGAAAAATATAAAAAAAGATAGAAAGAGACACGAAGGGGCGAATGAGAGAGAGAGAGAGAGAGAGAGAGAGAGAGAGAGAGAGAGAGAGAGAGAGAGAGAAAAGAGACGTGGGAGGGGGGGGAAGGAGATTAAGCAAAGACGAAAGAGGCGAGGCAGAAAGGGGAAGCGAGCGGGCGCAGCCGTAGAGAGATTAATGGCCGTGTGCATACCTTAGGAAGCCGTAAGAGTCGTAAGCGTACCGCGCGACGGCGTTCGGAATAGAGCCTCCTTCTTCTTTTTTTTTTTTTCTTTTTTTTTTTTCTTTTTTTTTTTTTGTTGCTGTTGTTAATGGGGGGAGGGGTGTTTGTGGTGGCGTTTATTATTTTAATGTTTTTTTTTTTCGTTTTTTCTTTTTTTCTTTCATCGTGTCGTTCTTTATTTTTGTTTGGGACTGTGACATGTCGTTATTGAAAATTACATATTTTTTATTAGCAATAACAGGGTCATCTCTATCTTTTCTTCTCGCACTCTCTCTCTTCCACTTCCTCCCTCCCCTACCTCTACCCCCATCACCATTATCTTACTCTCCTCTTTCTCATCTTCCATCAACTCCTTCATCTCCTTCTCTTCATCTTCATCTCCCCTCCCTCTACCCCTCTATCCCTCCCTCCCTCCCTTCGTCCCTCCCTTCGTCCCTCCCTTCTTCCTTCTCTTGCACTTCCGTTGCCAACCACACGGCGTCCATTACCCTATCGGAAGAGCGCCACCGACGGCCCTTTTCCCCCACCGACGGCCCTTTTCCCCCCCACCGACGGCCCTTTTTCCCTCCACCGACGGCCCTTTTTCCCCACCGACGGCCCTTCCCCCCCCCCCCACCGACGGCCCTTTTTCCCCACCGACGTATTTCTATATGGGAGCCTACTGTACACACGGGCAAACGTACATCCAATATGTTCATGTATATGTTAAGAGGATATAACGGGGTGCGGTTCCAGTCTACCCCTTTCGGTGGTATGGGGAGGGGGTGGGGGAGAGGGAGGATCATGCGCGCGCGCGTATACGCCGTTTTGCCGCGCCGCAAATTTGATTGGTTTCTGATATATTTATTTCTTGCTAAAGATTTTGATTTGGAAGAAATGGAAGAGAAATGTATTTCTATATTTTATGGAGTTTAATATATTTGAAATATTAATTTGATTCACTCTGATTAATGATGCAATAAAATATGATTAGTATTGTATTTTTTTCTGTTAACATCAAACGAAATTTTAGGTGGTATTGATGGCGAGTTTGAATGACAGTGAGAGAATAGAAAGAAAAGAAAAATGTGAGCAAGGAAAGAAAGAAAAGAAAATTAGGAGATAGAGGAAAACTGAGGGAGCGAAAAATAAGAAAATAAAAAAGAGCCAAGAAGGAAAATGTAAAAGAGGAGAGGAGAAAAAAGATAGAAAGAGACACGAAGGAGCGAATAAGAGAGAGAGACGAAAAAAAGATAGAAAGAGACACGAAGGGGCGAATGAGAGAGAGAGAGAGAGAGAGAGAGAGAGAGAGAGAGAGAGAGAGGAGGGGGGGAAGAGATTAAGCAAAGACGAAAGAGCGCAGCCGTAGAGAGATTAATGGCCGTGTGCATACCTTAGGAAGCCGTAAGAGTCGTAAATCTTTTTTTTTTTGTTTTTTTTTTTTTTTTTTCTTTTTTTTTTTTTTTGTTGTTGTTAATGGGGGGGGGGTTGTGGTGGCGTTTATTATTTTAATGTTTTTTTTTCGTTTTTTCTTTCTTTTTTTCTTTCATCGTGTCGTTCTTTATTTTTGTTTGGGACTGTGACATGTCGTTATTGAAAATTACATATTTTTTATTAGCAATAACAGGGTCATCTCTATCTTTTCTTCTCGCACTCTCTCTCTTCCACTTCCTCCCTCCCCTACCTCTACCCCCATCACCATTATCTTACTCTCCTCTTTCTCATCTTCCATCAACTCCTTCATCTCCTTCTCTTCATCTTCATCTCCCCTCCCTCTACCCCTCTATCCCTCCCTCCCTCCCTTCGTCCCTCCCTTCGTCCCTCCCTTCTTCCTTCTCTTGCACTTCCGTTGCCAACCACACGGCGTCCATTACCCTATCGGAAGAGCGCCACCGACGGCCCTTTTCCCCTCTGCCGACGGCCCCTTTTTCCCCCCCACCGATGGCCCTTTTCCCCCACCGACGGCCCTTTTCCCCCCCCCACCGACGGCCCTTTTCCCCCCCCACCGACGGCCCTTTTCCCCCACCGACGGCCCTCCCCCCCCCCCCACCGACGGCCCTTTTTCCCCACCGACGGCCCTTTTCCCCCACCGACGGCCCTTTTCCCCCCCACCGACGGCCCTTTTTCCCTCCACCGACGGCCCTTCCCCCCCCCCCCACCGACGGCCCTTTTCCCCCACCGACGGCCCTTTCCCCCCCCCCCGCCGGCCCTCCCCCCCCCCCCGACGGCCCTTTTCCCCCCCCCCCGACGGCCCTTCCCCCCCCCCACCGACGGCCCTTTTTTCCCCCCGACGGCCCTTTCCCCCCCACCGACGGCCCCTTTCCCCCCCCCCACCGACGGCCGTTTTTTCCCCCCCACCGACGGCCCTTTTTCCTCCCCACCGACGGCCCTTTCCCCCCCCCCACCGACGGCCCTTTTTCCCCCCCGACGGCCCTTTTCCCCCACCGACGGCCCTTTTTTCCCCCACCGCCGGCCCCATCCCCCCCCCCCCACCGACGGCCCCCCCCCCCCCCCCACCGACGGCCCTTTTTTCCCCCACCGACGGCCCTTTTTCCCCACCGACGGCCCCTCCCCCCCCCCCCACCGACGGCCCTTTTTCCCCACCGACGGCCCTTTTCCCCCCGCCGACGGCCCTTTTCCCCCACCGACGGCCCTTTTCCCCCACCGACGGCCCTTTTTTCCCCCCACCAACGGCCCTTTTTCCCCACCGACGGCCCTTTTTCCCCCCCACCGACAACCCCTTTTCCCCCCCATCGACGGCCCTTTTCCCCCACCGACGGCCCTTTCCCCCCCCAGACGGCCCTTTTCCCCCACCGACGGCCCTTTTCCCCCCCACCGACGGCCCTTTTCCCCCCCCCCCGACGGCCCTTTTTCCCTCCACCGACGGCCCTTTTCCCCCCCCGACGGCCCTTTTCCCCCCCCCCGACGGCCCTTTTCCCCCCACCGACGGCCCTTTTCCCCCACCGACGGCCCTTTTCCCCCCCACCGACGGCCCTTTCCCCCCACCGACGGCCCTTTTCCCCCACCGACGGCCCTTTCCCCCCCCCACCGACGGCCCTTTTCCCCCACCGACGGCCCTTTTTCCCCCCCACCGACGGCCCTTTTCCCCCATCGACGGCCCTTTTCCCCTCCACCGACGGCCCCTTTTTCCCCCCACCGACGGCCCCTTTTTCCCCCTACCGACGGCCCTTTTCCCCCACCGACGGCCCTTTTCCCCCCCACCGACGGCCCTTTTCCCCCACCGACGGCCCTTTTCCCCCACCGACGGCCCTTTTCCCCCCCACCGACGGCCCTTTTCCCCCACCGACGGCCCTTTTCCCCCCCCACCGATGGCCCTTTTCCCCCCACACCGATGGCCCTTTTCCCCCCACCGACGGACCTTTTTCCCCCCCACCGACGGACCTTTTTCCCCCCCACCGACGGACCTTTTTCCCCCCCACCGACGGACCTTTTTTCCCCACACCGACGGCCCCTTTTTCCCCCCACCGACGGCCCCTTTTTCCCCCCACCGACGACCCCTTTTTCCCCCCACCGACGGCCCCTTTTTCCCCCCACCGACGGCCCTTTTCCCCAAATCGACGGCCCTTTTTCCTCCCCACCGACGGCCCCTTCCCCCCCCCCCCCACCGACGGCCTTTTTTCCCCCCCACCGACGGCCGAGCGAGAGACGCCTTCCCTTCACCTCGCCTCACGATCGCAGTCCGAGCCGTTTCCGTCGCTACCGCCATCACCGCCGCCACCGCCGTCACCTCGCTTCCGACCGTAAATCTGCGGACGGCGTGAATTACTCGCTCGTGCGCTATTTGCATGCCGTTTGCGCTCGTTCCGTCGCGTCGGCCGGCTCGTTTCGTATCGGCGGTTAAAGGCCCGGCCGGTTGCAGGTGCGGAGCGTTTACGAGAAAGACGGCGGCGTTGTGTATGGCGCCGGTCTGCTCTCGAAGGGGGACCGGTGGCTAGAGGGGGGGGGGACGGACCTGAAATTAGTACTTTATTATTATCATGATCATCATCATCACCATTATCATCAATATTTTTTTTGATTATCGTCGTCATTATCGTTATCATCGCGACTGTTGGAATTACTAATTATCGTTAGTAGGCATGGCAGTGCATAAGCGTGTCGATTTTTTCCCTCCAATTTTGAATCATGCGCGGGTTCCATATTCTTTTTTTCCGTTTTTTTCTCATATTTTTGTGCGTAGGTCATATATTATATCACGTCTGTTTGTATAGTTCAGGCAGTGATGTTTGTATATATAAGGAAAATTAGGATATTATGATATAAAATATGAATAGTGCGAAATGATTCTGCTGTTAATGGTAAGAACCAAACCATGGTAGCAGGAAAGGTTATTGTCATTATCACTATCACCATCTATTATTGTTGTCATTATCCTCGCTCAAATCACCACTACGGTTATAATCAATTATGAATTACTTTTCTAATCCAGTTCATTCCTTCTCAGATGTGGTTGGAACGGTGGTGGGCGTGTGGGCGGAGGTTGGCCGATGGAGTCTCACGCCCACGGAATTGTCTCAGTTCCTGGCGCTGTTCAAGGCACCGAACCCGCCCCTGGTGAGTGACCGCTTGTCTTTTGTCGAGGTGGTGATTCGTCTACTGACTGCGAAAACTTATTGTGATATATATATATATATATATATATATATATATATATATATATATATATGTATATATATATATATGTGTATGTTTATATATACAAAATATATATATATATATATGTACATAAATATATATAAGCATATACATAAATATATATATATATATATATAGATATATATATATATATATATATATATATATATATATATATATATATGTGTGTGTGTGTGTGTGTGTGTGTGTGTGTGTGTGTGTGTACATTTGCAGTTCTTTTAACTTATTTATTACTGTTTTGCAACTATTATGTTCTCTCATAGGAAATAGACTTTTTCAGGGATAGTTTCCTATATAACCGTGTCCGCTCAATGATTAGATACATCAATCGCGTACTTTAAGAAACTAATGCGAACTTGCTCCATTAGGGAAAAAAAAAGTTTCTCTTAATTTATTCGCGTTCAATTAAACACCAGCGACGCATTGTACTCACACACCCGTACTCAACCCTCCAGGAGACGTTGCTGCGCGCCCTGTCGGGGGTTCTGGAGGGCAGCGGGCGCGAGCCTCAGCACGCCCTCCCGTACCCGTGCCCAGGGGCGTCCACCACCTCGGTGTCGCCGCCCCTCGACGCCTCCCACAACTCCCTCACCGAGAGCCTGGCGTCCTTCGTCAACATCCGGGTCCCGTCGTCGCCTGTCGTCGAGGCCATCACCAGGCTGCACGAGAGTCACTGCAGGCACGGTAAGACCTTATGCTCGCTTCTCTTTATTCTTCTCGTGTATTTTTTCTATTCTCTTCTCTTGTTTTCTCTTCTTTTCTCTTCTCTTTTATTTTTTCTCTTCTCTTCTCTTTTTTTTCTCTTCTCTCTTCCCTTCTCTTCTCTTTTTTTTCTTCTCTCTTATCCTGTCTTTTCTCTTCTCTCTTCCTTTATCTTCTCTCTTCCTTTATCTTCCCTTTTTTCTCTTCTCTCTTATCCTGTCTTTTCTCTCCTCTTTTATTTTTTCTTTTCTCTTGTATTTTCTCTTTTTTCCTCCTCTCTCTTCTCTTGTGTTTTTTTCTCTTCTCTCTTCTCTTCTCTTCTGTTTTTTTCTCTTCTCGCCTCTCTTTTTTTTCTCTTCTTTCTTCTCTCTTTTCTCTTTTCTTGTATTTTTTCTCTTCTTTCTTCTCTCTTTTCTCTTTTCTTGTATTTTTTCTCTTCTCTTCTCTTTTTTCTCTTCTTTTTCTTCTCTTCTCTTTTCTCTTCTCTTCTCTTCTCTTCTCTTCTCTTCTCTTCTCTTCTCTTCTCTTTCCTCTCCTTCTCTCCTTCTCTCCTTCTCTCCTCTCTCGCTCTCTGTCTCTCTCTCTGTCTCTCTCTCTCTCTCTCTCTCTCTCTCTCCTTCTCTCCTCTCCTTCTCTCCTCTCCTCTCCTCTCCTCTCTCTCTCTCTCTCTCTCTCTCTCTCTCTCTCTCTCTCTCTCTCTCTCTCTCTCTCTCTCTCTCTCTCTCTCTCTCTCTCTCTCTCTCTGTCGTCCTTTAACTTAACAAATTTAATTTTGAAATTTCCTCTTTCCCTCTCTCTAATATCATATAAACCCACACATGAATATATAAACATGTATGTTAGTATATTCAAGATAACACCCAAATTATGTTTCAATCTATAATCCACACCCACATTTCTCCTTCAGGGATCTTGTCATGTGCTGCCATCTCCTGCGTGGTTTGCCCTGTCCCGCGCACCCTCGACTGGTCCCCCTACAATTCGGGCCTCTCGAGCACCTCCTGGGTGTGCATACGTGACAGGTGAGGTTCCTGGTAACTCTTGGTTTTGCATGTTAGAGAGGTGAGATTCCAGGTGACTTTGGTGTGCATATGCAATGGGTAAGATTCCTGGGTGATTTTTAGGTCTGCATATGTGATGGATGAAATGCCAAAAGATTTTTTGCGTGAATTAAGAGAAGAGCATTGTTTGGAAATGCAAATAATCATTTGAACAGAAAACATACAGACTTTTGATTTTTAGTTTGTCAGTGTTGTTAATATGTAAACAAACTTATGAATGCCCTATTCTCAACCCTTACCCCCCACAGGACAGGGGCAGAATCCAAACAGCGGTGCTCTCCTCAGTCCAGCTTAGTCATGAGCTATGGGTCTGGGAGTTACTTTGAGAATGCTGCTCGGTGCAACTCCAATTTCTCACGTGAGTCACTTTTCTTCTTCCCCTTCCTCCTCTCCCTCCTCCTCCTCCTCTTGTTTTCTCTTAAGGATATGATCAGAATGGAAGGAAAATCAGTCTCAAGATTTGTGTGCTGATCCATTAATGACAGTTCCACCTACAAGTGTCATGTGTATTTATGGTTTTATAAGTAGGGTCTACAATGACAATTAACGAATTTAAAGATCCTTTTCATTACAATTAGGGGGAGCCACATCTACAGTGTCTGTGAGCAGTGAAGTGACCCTGAACAAACTACACATCATGTCGGTTGGGACGCAGCACCTCATGTTCTCACTGTGGCTGGACCCCATCAAAGGTGAGTGTATTGGAGGCAGATAGAGAATGAGGAGATATAACTTTTCATATACTGTGAAAGTTGTGTTCAATTTACTGATAGTGACATACTTTGGTTAGGGAGTTTATACAGCCTTTATTTTGTTCTATTTTCATTATATATTTATCAGCTTTTGAGGTAATGTAAACAAAGTTACAGATCTGAAGATGTATCAGCCAAAATATCTATTAAAAAATTCTTTCCATTTTTTTTCCTCCTTTTGTTAACAGATTGCCTACAGGTGTGTATTTCACGAGAAGTTGATGGAGAGAGCGTACTTCTGAGCCAGGGTGTTGTGGTGCGCGCAGGAATATGTGACGGAGATTGGCATCACCTTGCTTTTTGCGTCCCTACTATCAATGTTCGCAGAGGCGGGTCTCTGAAGGTATGTCCTCTTTTGAGTTGCAGATATACTGTAATTCACATGGAGATAGATTGGGGATATATGTACAGATATGCCATGTTTAGAAAATTATACTTATAACTTCACCACTTTGAAATACATGATAGCAAGATAGTTTGGTATTTTCTTAGTCTAATATGAAGCTTATGAACCTTTCATTATCCAGGTGACAATATTCCTGGACTCTTTGACGTGCCATTCAGTGACACTGATGGTACCTCCTGTAGGCTCCATTAAGAAAAGTTCACCATCGTACCTTTTGCTTGGACACACGGACTACTATTCAGCTGAGGTAGGTCTTGAGAGCTGTTTTTATTGTGTGTAATCTTTTGTATGTTGTACTTGGTAGGGAAGCTTTTTCATGGATTTTGGTTGTTATTGGTTGATGGTACATTATTTATCTCAAGTTCTTAGATTATAGATATTGTGGTAAGGTTTGGAAATGAAAGAAGGATGATAGTTGTAATTGTCTTTCACAGGGCCCTCAGATGTGCCAGTCAATGGATGAATTAGACCCCCTCAGCTTGCACAGGACTCGAAGAGGGAGCCTTTGCTATAGCCATTCCCATAAACTCCTCATGGCCAATACATTCCTGTTCCGTGAGCCCATCCTGAGTCGTGAATTGTGTCTCTATCTGATTGCGCTTGGAAAGGACTGTACAAGTCTTCTCCCACTCACTTCCAAGGATGAGAGAGTATTGCTGATGCCCTTCATCACACCCAAGCTTCTGACAGCAGGGATGGACCTGTCTGTGATATATGGACGTATGGAATCTGTAATTAGACCAGCGCAGGAATGCTTATTGCTCCTCCACTCAGCTCAGGAGCCTTCAGAGTTCTTGTGCTACAAGCCACATGTTCCAACACTGCAAGGTAAGAACACTTTTTTTTCATTTTTAATTATTATTCCTTCTTTTTTTTATAGCATTTTTCTTTTCTGGAATGCCATATATACACCAAACTTTTCTATAAGAATTAAAGAAAATGTGCATTTGCCTCCACCAGATTTCGGGACCCACTACCCAACATGTTCCACACAAACAGCAGTCATGTTTGGAGATCTAAACCCTGTGAGAAACCAAGGTCCTGACCTCGCACTGCTGCAGATGGGCGGGATAGCCCATCTTGTCTACCTGTGTGCAAGGGTAGAGTACCAATATTGTTGTCATCATAAGCATATCCAAAAAGAGAATTCTTGTAGATATGTTGATATGCCAATAAGCTTTATAAATCTGTCAAAACATTTAGTTATTTTGCTTATATTTGTTTTTCTAACATCCAGATGGTTGAAGTGAGGGGAGATGAAAGAGAACAAGCTGAAGCTCTCACACTTCTCTTACAAGCAGTTCACACTTCTCCTCACTTAGCTGCTCAGTATGCTGGGATCCGGGGCAACTCTCTCATGTTCCGTATCCTTATGTCGCCCCTTGCATCTCCAGGCGTGCAGGTCATTAAGGTATGGAATAGTGAAGTCCTGTTCTGGAAATGCTTGCTCCACCTTTTTTTCATGGTATCTAATTTTGTTAAAGATCTTGATTTGAACTTCATCTCATTTGATTACAGGCTCTAGTTGATGGTTGTACTTATCCAAGTGTGGTGCAGTACTTAGCTTGCCGTGATGTGTACACCATCGCCCCGCATGTGCCAGCAATGCTCGTAGACAGAGAACTTATGGATTCCCTCATTAGCAACTGGAAGACTTTCCTTGGGAATTGTTCTGAGAAACAAACAACCAAGTATGAAAACACTTGTTATTTATCTCTCTCTTTCTCTCTCTCTCTCTCTCTCTCTCTCTCTCTCTCTCTCTCTCTCTTTCTCTCTCTCTCTCTCTCTCTCTCTCTCTCTCTCTCTCTCTCTCTCTCTCTCTCTCTCTCTCTCTCTCTCTCTCCCTCTCTCCTTCCCTCCCTCCCTCCCTCCCTCCCTCCTTCCCTCCCTCTCTCTCCCTCTCTTGCTCCTTCCCTCCATCCCCCTTCCTCTTCTCTCATCCTCTCATCATCTCTTTGTTTGTTTTCTGTCTTGTTTCTTTCTTGATCATTTTGAAAATTATAATGGTTCAAAAAAGGAATTAATATATTAGATAAAATTATTTTCATTTGTTATACTCTAAAAATATAGTTAATGTGTAAATGCCTTCTTCAACCATTTCCAGGTACTGTGTGGATGAGAATGGGGAGAGGATAAGTGTGTTAGGGATATTGCTGTCAGTGCTGAAGGTGCTGGTGGCGGAGAACCAACCGTATCGAGACTTTAATCTCTCTCAGTTGAGGGACATCGATGCTCTAGACAAGATTCTCTTCATGTGCAAGGTTGGGATGATTGAAAGAACAATTTTGTCTTGTTTTATTCATCAGTGTATTTTTTTTTCAATTTTTGAGAAAGGTAGATATATGAATGCCAAGTAAATTTTCAGTAATTTATGTATATTTTCCCTTCTTATTTTCTAAATGTCTCAGGAACTGGAGCTAACAACGGGTTCTCTGGATGGCTTGTGTTCAGCTGACCTGGTGGTGAGCGTTGTGACAGGTCTAGTGGGAGGACTAGGACCTGGGTCTTGGAGGAATGCAGCCACAGGTCATGCACATGGGTTCTCAGCCCAGGACTCATATTCCTCAGGCTTTTGCTCAGGTCCTTCAGGAGTTGGCATGGCAGCTACGCCCACAGGTTGGTTCAGTTTTGAGGATGTGTTCACTGAGTAGAGTTATGATTGGTACTATAAAGATTTTGTGGAAGAAGACTGCACTTTATGTGGACTTTGGAAACAAGATATCATTCTTCTACTTTTTTTTCCCCAGAGTTTAAGGTTACATAATTTCAGAACTGTTTTAGTGAGTATAGTATTGCAATTTTTAAAAATCATACTTGACATGCTGTCTTTCAGGAATTACCTCCTTTGGGATTGGGTCACCTGGAGTCCGTGTCAGGGATGTGGCAGCTGTTTATGGCTTCTTGTTGCTCTCACATCCTGCCCACCTTACCTATGCAGCTACAGAACAACACACAGCATACTACCTTCCACAGGTTCCATCTTCAACCACCAGTAGACAAGGTGATGAAGTTCTCTTTTTATTCTTCCTTTCATTTACTCTCTTTGCTAAGTGATTGTGGATAAAGCATTATCCTGACTTAATCCCTTAAAGTGGTGGCAGCGTCAGCTGCCGGGGATGAGATATTTTGTCGTGGCTATCCTCCCGGCCGGGCATATAGCACTTGGCCACGGCCAGTGCGGGTGCACAGCCAAAGGCATTAAGGCTTACATGTTTAAAATAGCCCGGCATTTCAACCATTTGGAGCCAAAACAGCCCCGTCATTAACTGGTTAAGAATGGAAGATTTTAGTTATCACTGAGAGAAGAATTGTTGTAATGGAACACCTTGTGTGTTTAGAATTAATCCATCCACAATGGGATGTTTCACAATGTCGGATCACTTTCTTTCTGCATTTTTCCTCTTATCGAAATTACAAGCTATTCATTCTCTCAGTTGTGTAACTAAGGCATCATACCAAATGCTATTTAATATCACTTTGCTAACATTTCATAGACTCGTATATCATACCACAAGTCAATAAAGCAATAAAAAATGGATACAGTGTCTCAAAATCCCCACCCCAGGCTGAACATCTGAAGATTTGGCCCATCCTGGAAGGGTTAATGATTAGGCTTAGATAAAATACCTAGCACCTAGATTAGTAGCTAGATTAGTAATAAGATATAGAAAAAAAACTTTCAAAGTAGTGAATTCTCAGCTGAGAAGAGACTTACAAAATAGTAATTCATACTGTATTTTTCCTTGCCAATAGGATCTCTTGTGGCTATTGGGGTTGATCTGGCAGCTGAGATGACGGACATTCCCAGACCCAATCAGGAAACCCAACGACAGGTTAGTTTGTCTTCTCATTTTTAGTGTTGTTATTACCCTTTTTTCTTTTTTTTTCATTATTGTTATAAGTATTATTTTTATCATGATCATTATATTTGTTATTGTTTTATTAATATCATCATCATCAAAGTTATTACTTTCATTTTTATGATGATTATTATTATTGATAGTAAAAATTTTGTTGTTACTCTTGATATTATTATTTCCTTATGTTTTCCCACTCAAATCATAGCTCCTTAATGTAAAGTCGAAGTTTCTGTCTAAAAGTAACCAGAGTAAGGTCAGACATTTATAAGCATGCAAAAATGTTATTAACTATCCCTTATTTGCCCACTCATTCACTCTCAATGCCACTCCATCTTGCCCTCAGCAGACTGGAGACTGGATTGTTATCGGCACCAAAGATCCAATGCTGAAGTCGCAGTCAGTCAAGAGCAGCCCGAAGAAGAGAGAACCAGAGTCCTCCAACAAAAGCTCTTCCCCAAGCTCGGGGGAGGAAGAGAACACGGATGTGGTGGACAGTGTGAGCAACAGCGAGAGTGCCAGCGATGCGACCATGCCAGAGGTTGAGGATCAGGTGGATGGCCAGGTGATCCGACAGATCGAGATGGCTTTCTCCCCTGTCGTTTCAGTTGGAGAAGTTGCCCCCACCAAAGAAGAGGATGAAAAGGATGTTGATGATGGGAGCTGCTTGACAAAGGGGAGAATTAAGGACATTGAAGTCGAAGTGGGTGAGGAGAAGAATGAGAAGGAAACAGAGATGTTGGATGAGCAGAGTCAGTACAGTAGCCCAGATGAGTCCTCTGGGAGTGAGGGAACAGAAACAGATGACAGGATTCTGGGCAAGACAAGCCGTTGGACTGAGGATGTGATGGACACAGATGAGGACGACAGTGACGAGGAAGACGAAAGCATAGATAACGACGACCATTCATGCCTGACGCAGGTGGTGGTTGGATTGCTGGAAATGCTGGAACTGGTGTTGAAGTATTCCTCTGACACCACAACCAGGACACTGTTGGCTGAGGCTTTGTTCATGGATCAAGTGCTGATCATGTGCAATCACCCTCAGCCCATTATTAGGTGTTCTGTCTTTAAGGTAATTTTTTCTCCTTTTTTTCTCATTGTTTGAAATTTTAACAAGTTAAGCAGTGATAAATACACTATTAATTGTAATGCATAAACTATTTTCAATGCTTTTTGCTTGATGCCAGAACACTGATGAATGATTGTGACTCCTCATTCATATCTCCAACAGCTGTTCACAGTGATACTAGACAGGTGCTCCCCAGAGGACATGGTCATGCACCTGCGTCAGAATGTCCCCTTAGTAATGGCACAGCAGTTGCACAAACACAACACGATCGCCACACAGCTGGTCACTGCTGCGTTCTCCCTTGCTCTAGGGCGATCATTTACCTTTGAGGACTATGCCATCGATAGTGACCCAAGCCTTGCTCTTCCTAATCAGGTAGGAGGATTACTTTTTAGGTGCATATGGGGAGGGGGGGGATCAATTTTAATTGATGGTATGAGAAGACATTTTTGTCAGTAAAGTGTTACACTTTTGACCAAAATCCAATTCATGCTTGCTAAATTATATATATATATATATATATATATATATATATATATATATATATATATATATAATATATATATATATATATATATATATATATAAAATATATATATATATATATATAATAATGAAAACTTTCATTCAAAGATTTTACTAGGCAGCTGATTAATATAGTACTTTCAGGTTCATAAGGTAAAAAGATAAAAAAGATAAAAAAAATATTTTAGTTATACTTTATTTATAATAAAATTAAAATGTCTTACTGATTGGTGTATTGGAAGTTCCATTCAGACCTTGAACTTCTAGTCTCAGCCCAAAATAGCATAAGAGAAACCCCAAAATGTCAAATGATGACATCTTCCAAATTGGAACATAGTGCTCATCCACCTTTCCTAATGCCTCTGCATCACATCATCAGGTGGTGCTCTTCGTCCCGCTGATGGCTCTGTTGCCGCACTCAGCCCAAGACATTGCTCTGTGCCACAACTCCCTCATGGTCCTGCTAGACCTCCTTCACAAGGTTAGTTTATCAGAGCCTTGGAGACTGTATTAGAAGTATATCTTTGTCTTATACAATTCTTCATCATCTTATGTATTCCTCATGGCAGATATGAGAACTGTTGAGGAGAGTGATGGAATGCAGTTGCAGCCTCTAATATCATGGCACCCACTAGACTTGCTGGGAGGCTGTTTTATGATTAAAAACATAGGTTATCTGGTTTACATTCACCAAGACATCTGTTGATCATTACATAAGCTCCAGCTTTCCTCAGGTCCATTTGATATTTCCAGAATACTGAGCTGATCATCCCGCTCATCCACAAAGCTCACTTTGTGGACTCACTCCTTCTAACCTTGAAGAAGTCCCTGCATGACGACAACCTTGGCACTAATGACATCACGGGTGAGAGCGAGTGCGAGGTCTTAGTGTCTGACATTACTGAAATCTTCTCCTGGATCATCAACTGCCTTGTAGCATCACCTCAACATAAACACTTCATGGTGGGTACTGTTGTGGGTAAGGGGACTGACTCCTTTGCCATTCATATACATTATTGGAAAATAAGTTTTGCATTTGTTATCATTAACCATTGCAGACAGGAATAGATTTGCTTGCCCAGCCCCCAGGAAGGGCACTAGTGCCACCTGTGCATCACCCCAGAAGGGTTTTATTTCAGTGCGAGGAAATTTCACATATCACAACCTTTTACGCTCTCTTCCATTCACTTGTTATGATATTAGAGCCACATTTGTGTTTTACTGTATTATGAGACTTATACTTGCTGTATGACAGGCTTTATCAATGTTGCAGTAGTCTAAAATTGTAGTATAGGGTCAATATCAGCTTATGTTCTTTAAACTTGGTGTGATAAAAGTATTGCAATTCTATAGGAGGACAAAGAGAACTTTTTTTTTTTTATTCATGTACTTTCATAAACAAATACAAAAGAACTAGCCATCCACAACTGAGATTACATGAAGAGATGGGGAAGAGGAAGTAAACCTGTGTTTAGGACTGCAAGTGCTGCAGCAGAGGCAGCCAGACTGGCACAGGGGCCCATTGTAGACACTGGAGATGGTCTGGGTCATCTTCTTACTCTGCTTACATATCCTACATCTCTCGGCATCTTGTTGTGTGTCATCACTTCTAGCGCTTGCTAGAAGACCATGAATGGGTTCCATTTATTCCTGTTAGTGCTAAGAGAGAGTGGTGCCATCTAGACTGAACCTATTTTGCTGAATATTACTGCAATTATAGTAATTATAATTGCAATGGTCATCATCAGTTATTATTCATAGTACAATAAAGAAACAATGATCCACTCTCCCCCAATGTCAAAAATGCTGTGAAGACTATTGTCAGATACGTTATGACGTCCACTGTCAGGCTAAAGCTCATGAGTCGCATATATTATGACACCTGTCTGCAATGGATTAAATTGTATGATAAAGGAATATCCTAGCTTTTTTTATCAGAAGAATTGTTTCCCATCAGAGAAATATAATCCCCATTTCTTTACTCCAGCTGAGCCTTGAGGTGCTTCACCAGCTTAATCTTTTGTGTCGAGGAGAAGCAGCCCAGTGTGGAGGCCAGGCCAGCTGCGTAGGGCACCTGCGCAGCACAGAGGCAGCTCTCTTGCAGGTTGCTCTTACACGTATTCAAGCAACAGCCTCCACACACCTGCATTCTATTGGGCAGGAATTCAATAATAGTATCAGAGGTATGCTTTAAAATAGTTTTTAAGTTGATTGCAAGAGATGATAAATAGCAGAATTATGTCCATTATATCTAATATTTTCTGTTATTTCAATTTTCTTTCTCTTACAAAGCATTGCAAGCCATTTTTTCATGATGACCATTGTTATATTTGCAGAGGAAAAGACCTTTGCAATGTCAGGATCTTCCAGTCTACACAACATCAAGCTTTTTGCCACCATGGCAGCTCGAGATGACAGTGATTCAGGCGTTGGATCTGTTCTGGCCAATTATACAACTATTCCCTTGACACATAGGTCAGATATGCCTTTGATTTTATTCCAGTGAGATTCCAGTTGCTCTAAGAGATGATAAAATATGGAGATAGTTCTAATACTGATATTCATCCTCTCCTCCTTTCTCCCTAATGGTAAAATATGGTAGGTACTATTATGTTACTGACATTACATTACATTATTTCTCTTGTTTCAGCTTGCACAACATCGCTGACCAGCTGTTCATGTCTCAGAGCCGCAGCTCTCCTTCCCTCGCTCTCAGTAGTACCAAAAAGGAAGACAGAGTTCTTGCACATTCCGAGATTGTCGACAGATTTAAAGTTCTGTTGCAGAAAGCTACAGATTTTGTATTCATGTCTGGTATGGGACAGTTTATCTCTAGTGTTCATTGATCAGTTCTGTGTTAATCTATCTGTATATATGTGAAATAAGTTAAACACTCTGAAGGTATTGTAGGTTTATATTACTTGTTTTCCTAGATTCATTATGTGTGATTCTGTATTTTTCATCATAATGTAGCTTGGTCATCTGTTGAGTCCGTGGGCAATGAAATGCCATCTGGCGGTGCACCAGAAACCTTCAGCTTGTTCTTGCTCGAGCTCCTCCTAAGCGCTGCTGCAACCATCACACAGCGTAAAGGTGAGACAGAAATCTTATCATTTTACTGATAACATTTTGATACATGCAAGGATTATTTTTTTGTAATTTGAGGACTAATTAATTTGTTTTATTATATTTGATCTTCATTATATAAATTTGATATTTGTAGTTCTGCAGTGAGTCACTCAAGTTGAAAACAATTTTACCCAAACATAATTCCATCCGAACAGGCACGGCTGATCGCACCGGCTGGGAGCGTGTAGTGTGGGGCTGCCAGGATATCTTGAGACTTCACCTCACCCACCTTCTGGCCCTGGTCACATCCCCTAGGACACACCTCCACACCCGGCTCAGAGCTGCCCAAGCACTGGCCACCCATACGCGAATACAGCCCGTTCTCTCATATGCAAATAAAGCAAACCCGCAGGTAATTGGTCATTTGGGTTCAGGTGCTGAAGAGTAACTTTTCTCTCCATGCTTCAAAATAGAAAGGATGACATTAGCATTTTACTTCATTGCATTGATTTCATGGTAGATCTCATAAATAAATTCCATAAAATCTTGGGAATTTTTCTCCCTTTATTCTCAACCTTTTTGCTCTTTTATATCTTCCAGTTACTGTACAAAGTTGGAATCTTTATGCATGAGCTGCGGTACCAGAATGAGAGCAAGCTCGATGCAGCAGCCATTAAGTGTTGTGAACTGGTTCTTCAGATACTGGAAGACTGCGCTGTGCATGTTTTGCCTCCACCAGAGGTAAGGAGTTTTTGGTAACATTTATTTTGTCTTTCATTATTTGTTTATCTTGCTTGAACTAAAGGATGATCTCAAGGAAACCATTCTTTGTGTAGAGAAAGGTTCATGTGTCTTCTGATTTTTGAGCCGTCCTCTGGAGGGAAAGTGAATCATATCCAATTATCTTCTCAGAGTTCAATTAGAAACCATTTAACAAATTTACCAAATATGCTCACTGTGAGATTTTTCAAGACCACTATTTTTCACAAATTTAACACTTCATAGAATTTGACAAACTTTGCTTGTACACACAACAACAGAAAAGCTCTTTCTTTACCAAAGCTTACCAATTTCTTCTAAAATCCTATTTTGCTTTGTAGCTATACCCACCTCATGGTGCCATGAAGGAGTGGAGTGTAGTAATTGAGGAGAAAAAGCAGTGGCAAGATGAGGCAGCAAAGATAGCGGCCCTGATTGTCGATCGGTGTACTAAGCAAGACAAGCGGTGAGTGGTGATGGTGTGCTTTCCTTACTTTTCAGATTGAAGTTGAGGGCCAAATGTTTCTTTATATGATGTAAGATTATGAGATTTTTTCATTTGATTTTTCTTTTCTTTTCTTTTTTCAATGGAGATAAAAAAAGATAGGGTAATCAAAATCTAAGGTTTTTTCATGTGAATAAATAATTTCTCCGATTTCACAGACTGCTGACGAAAAACAGCCAGATCTATGAGTCAGTAGCAGGAGAGTGCAGTCGCCTCACACGCACAGTTGTGGACCGTCAGAATGTAGAGAGGAAAGTTGTTCTTGGAGGCATCAAGCACTCGCAGTGCCGCCACGTCCACTTGACTCACCGGTGGAGAAGCTTGATCGACCTCCTTACACATGAGAGAGCCACTTGGCACTTCCCTGAGGCTTATCCAAGGTAGGAAGATGTTGTCATGTAAAGTTTGATAAGAAAGTGTATGAAAGTATTTGGCATATTACCATGAGTGCACTTTCAATAAGGAAGGGGTTGATCATACAACAGCTATGTGTGGGAATTAGTGAATTACAGGAGAGTCTGTAATATGTAAATAGAATATCTAAAGGGAAATTCTACCAAGTTGCTAAATACTAGTTCAGATAATAGTTAAGTCAGATTGGGGTCTAGATAAAGTCATTATATTGGTATGATAGAATATAGTATTAAATCATTTTAGCTGAAGATTTTTTTTATGTTTTTTCTGTTTATAAACCACCAACTAAATATTTAAAATGGATATTATGACTGCCACTGTATCAACAGGTCTTGGCAGCTAGACCAAACTGAAGGCCCAATGAGAGTCCGCAAACGGCTCAAGAGAGGTCGCCTTAATATACAACCTCGTTACCTCATGCCTGAATATAGACAGAAATTAGGTGAGTTTTGAGTTTATTCATATATTTCCCTTTCTTTTCTCTTATCTTCTCTCCTCTCCTCTCTCCTCCTCTCCTCCCCTCCTCTCCTCTCCTCTCCTCTCCTCTCTCTCTTTTTTATTCTTTAAGATATTTCAATGCAAGACATGTATGAATACAGCTCCTATCTTGAAAATTGAACTTACATAATATTTCCCTTTCCATCCTCTTCACTGCAGACATAGAGAATAAACTAGCTCCATTAGAAGCTGTCCTTCAGGGATCAGAAACAGAGTCTGCAATGGCAGTCATGATCGAGCGACTTAACGTAAGCGAACGCATCATCCATATGAGCAGCGCGTCAGTCGTCTCTCCAGGGATGGAACAGCGAGGGGAAATCCTCATTAGTCGGACTGCCATGTATTTTGTTGGAGAGCAAGTTACAATTGACATGAACCAGGTATTATCATTATATGTTTCTATCTTGTTTTTACTTTTGTCCTAATTCTTTCTTTTTAGGTTAGTATCATCTCAACCTTCAAGGCCAAAGTTTGATGATTGTCTTTTTCCCATCCTTTATTAGGGGCCAACAGTTCCATATTTTAGTTTCTTAACAAATGAAGTGATATCAAGTCATGTGCAAGCCCATCTCCCTGCCAGGGATGCAATATCACGTCATGGCTTTTTGTGTGGTTGGCACAGTGGGCAATTTGGTGAATAGCCCGAGGCATTAGGCCTGTGCATTTCGAAATACCATGACGTTATGCACTGGGGGAGCCAAAACCGTCCCATTATTATCAGGTTAAAACAAATCATACCTACTTGATAAAAATTCAGAAGTAAACAAGGATGGAAGTCTAATGCTGCACAGACTGATTTTGTGAGGAAATTAGAGCAATATTTGTATATTTACAAATATCACTGTACATGATCATCAGGGTTATTATGTTATTCCTCTGTGTGTGTGTATGTGTATGTGTATGTATATGTGTGTTCAATGTGTGTGTGTGTTCATCATTTAAGAAACCAAGAAAAGATGCCTGTGATTAGCTAACACATTATCTTAATGCTCCTTCTGCCAACAGTGTGGGAGCAGCAGCGAAGTTGTGTCTGTGACGTGGCCCCTTGACAACATTCGTGAAATCCACATACGCCGTTTCCAGCTCCAGGACTGTGCATTGGAGGTCTTCCTGACGACTGGCCACTCTGTGCTGCTGGCTTTCACCGACACTCAGCACAGGAACCAGGTGGCTTATCAACTTGACTTGTTTATATATTTCTTTTATTAATCACTTATAAAGTATTTATTTTAATTTGAATCAGTGATTAGAGGTGGTGGGTGCATATGCATACAAAGAAATATTTTTTTAATGAGTTAAATTTTGAATATGATTTTAACATGATTTAGAGATTGAGATGCACTCACAGAATCTATTTTCTGAGTTTGTCATTTAATAGAAAAAGGAGAGGAAATCAAAGTAATTGCTTTTTGGTCTCAGGTCATCGGCATCTTAAGCACATCTGACCTTCCAAACCTTTCAAGCAAAGCAACCTTACCTGAAGTCACCACACAATGGAGGGAAGGTAAGAACCCATTAGAATTATCTGTTTTTCACCACCAGATCTTCATTCAAGGGGAAAATTGCAAGATGATTTTCTCAACCACTGGAAATCACAGCCAAAAACATTAAACATCTTATCAGAATGATAATTTATTTTTTTTTTATTGTGTACTGAAATATATAAACTTTAATCTTGTTCTCCCTCATTTTTTCCACAGGCCATATAACAAACTATGAGTATCTGACGCAATTGAACAAGCTGGCTGGTCGTTCCTTCAACGACCTGATGCAGTATCCTGTCTTTCCCTTCATTCTCTCTAACTACACTGTTGAAATCCTGAACCTCAATGATCCAGCTGTGTACAGGTAAGTTGTCACAAAATGTAGTCATAATAAATCACTTTTATTCCAACATGCAATGGTCTATACATCTAGGCACTGATGGTTGAATCATCATGTATTTTGGGTTATCCTATTAAATGAGCAAAGGTTGTCCAGTGGATCATTATTTATTTCTTAATGAAATAGCTGTTACTGCTTTCTCTTTCTTTTTCCCTTTCCTTCTCATTTGATCACTTGATAGTAGCACCAGAGGTATTTCCTTGTAAGAAGGCAAAATGAGTCATCTGGATTCATATTTCTCAATCTTCTCAACAGAAATCTGAAGAAGCCCATTGCTGTGCAACACAAACACAAGGAGCAGCATTACATTAATAACTATGAGGTATGTTTGTGTCCTATTTTATTCTTCTTTTTCTTCCTGCTTTTGATACTACAAGTTATGTTCTAGAAATTTTGGAGATCAGACAGAACTGAATTATATCTTCAGACAAGAAAAACTTTTTTATATATGTATTTCTATATTATGTTTCATTGTTACCTTTTTGGTAAACTTCTTGTGCTTATCCGCAAATCGTACTCACTCACACACACACACCACTTAAGAATAGCTTTCCTTTTTAATTTTATCATAAAAGGCAATACCTTCCTATATCTCACAGCTTTAGAAACAATAAAATAAATGATCCATAAGCTTATATATAAATGCACCCTCTCTTTTTAGATAACAAGGCAGATGAGCCAGAACACAGGCGATGGTCCTTACCACTATGGCTCCCACTACAGCAACTCGGGCATCGTCCTGCATTTCCTCGTGCGCCTTCCCCCTTTCACTCAGCTCTTTCTGAGATATCAAGGTAATAGGTCCGAAAAGGGAGAAAGGACTGCTTTCAGTCATGTTAAGGAGCAGTGCTTCTCTCTATCTGTTTTTCTTCTTTTTCTTTATTTTTTTTTCTTTTTCCATCTTAA
>NW_028234423.1:23974035-23981535 GCF_977035675.1 Penaeus japonicus | reverse complement strand
CCGTTCCTGCCATATAGGAGCCTCCAACCAAGACATACACTCGAGAAAAAAGAAGAGTGGCCCAGTCCAGTTATGTGAGTCACAGGAGGAAATGATCTCCAAATGAAATCGGGTCTGACTGAGAATTAGCCCAGGCTCAAAGAATCCCCAGTCACCACAAATGTTTAAGATGTATGGATGGAAAGAATGAATTTACATGGAATAAAACTTTCATGTAGGTCCTGGATCAGCAACTCTCTCTGGTGTCTTGCAGGAAGAGAGTTTTTGCAAGTTTGTTTATACATGACTTTTTTTTTTTTTTTTACTCTTATACTTGTTTCCTATATTATTTAGGATCAGAGTAGAATTGTAAATAAAGTCCATTATTTTAATTGCTTTTCTTCTTTTCTTTCTTCTTTTTACTTTCTTTATCATCTTTTTTTTTCTTTTTTTTTTTTCTTTTTTGTAATGTTTTATTTTCTACAGTATTAGTATTGCTAGTCACAAGGTCGCACTGTAGATTATAATGCCTGGAGGTGTTTCACAGTGACTCCCGAAAAGATGTAGACAAAGTGGAGTGGCAGCAGTTTGCCATGATGTCCCATTCCGTTTGTTGTTTTTTGACGAAGCACAGAGCATCAAGATTTAATGACACTTGTATGCTCTGAGATCTCTCTTTCTTTTTCTTTCTCTTTCTCTCTCTTTTTATTTTAGTTATTGTGAAGCAAAAATATACTTTAAAATCAGCACAATAAGCTATTTCAGTGAGAAATTTTATTTCTTTTCTTTTTAGTAAGAAGCACATGAAAAAAAAAAATGTACTTAATTAGGGTGTAAAGTGGATTATGGTTAGTCTAATCATCAGAATTGAATTTATTTAGACTTGCGAATTATATTTATAAACTGCTCACAGCACATGAAAACTTTTCTTTATCTTGAAAATTTTTAAACGGCAATTGTTCTCTACCGTCCAGTATTTCTTCTAAAATTTTTGATTCTCAAAACTTACGTTTAATCAGGAATGTGTATACCCTATTTATATATCCCCCCCACTTTCTCTTCTCATTTCTTTTTCAAAGTTTTAGGGTAATGGTAGAAAATTTGCACTGATAGGTACCACGATCAGTTGCTATATTAAGTTTTTCCTTTCTTTCTCATTCTGTTGCAAAAGCACACTGAAAAAATGTGTGGTGCTTGTTGCCAGCAGATCTGTTAAGTTATAAACTCATAATGAAAGTTCCAGAGCAAAAGAATGATTTGCAGAAAAAAGCTAGGATTTTTGTGTGCATGTGTATATGTGTGTATTTGTGTGTGTGTGTATGTGTATGTGTGTGTATATGTGTGAGTGTGTGTGTATGTATGTGTGTGTGTGTGTGTGTGTGTGTGTGTGTGTGTGTGTGTGTGTGTGTGTGTGTGTGTGTGTGTGTGTGTGTGTGTGTGTGTGTGTGTGTGTGTGTGTGTGTGTGTGTGTGTGTGTGTGTGTGTGTGTGTGTGTGTGTGTGTGTGTGTGTGTGTGTGTGTGTGTGTGTGTGTGTTCGCACATACTCATGCACACACTAGCATTCACATTCTGCATATATATATACGTACATATATGTATGCAATATTTGTACATATATGTATGTGTTGTGTGTATGTATGTATACACATATACATGTTGTCTGTGTTTATCTTATATTTTTTTATAAGAAGTGGAATAGAGCATTTTCCTGGTCGCAGTGGTGACTATATTGTTATATATATATTTTTGTCTCAAAATTAAGGATTCCTTGCAATTATATTTATTATGTAAGTTTGCATTAACTAGACTTTATTGAAAGGTGGTGCTTCTCATAGATTCTAATTTTGTAATATTTGTATAAATATAATCATTCTGTATATTCCAAATGTTGGTAAAGTTACTTGTCATTTTGGTTAATTTTCTGAAGATAATTCATTGCCACAGATATCAGTCCTTAATCCAGTTACCGACAGTACTTAAAGGGAAGTATTTTTAGTAGTAGATTGTTTTTGCAGAATGATATTTGTACTGTTGCTTAGAATGCAAATCCGTTGTTGATTTGTTACTGTACATATGTCAAAATAGCATTGAGTAGAATGTTGAGTGACGCAAACACTCTCTCACATACATGCACACTCTCACTCTCTCAGTCTGTATCTTTTAGTTTCTGTCTGTATGTCTCTCTGTCTGTGTTTTTAGTTTCTGTGTCTGTCAATCTCTCTCTGTCTATCTGTCTGTCTATCAGTTTATCTCATTTTGTCTATTTGTCTGTCTCCTTTTTTGTCTCTCTCTCTCTCTCTCTCTCTCTCTCTCTCTCTCTCTCTCTCTCTCTCTCTCTCTCTCTCTCTCTCTCTCTCTCTCTCTCTCTCTCTCTCTCTCTCTCTCTCTCTCTCTCTCTCTCTCTCTCTCTCTCTCTCTCTCTCTCTCTCTCTCTCTCTCTCTTCTCTTCTCTCTATATATATATATATATATCTATATATATATATATTTATATATATATATATATATATATATATAAATATATATATATATTTTATATATATATATATTTTATTTCATATTTTTTTTTCTTTTTCCTTTTTTTTTTCTTTTCTTTTCTTTCCTTTTCTTTTCTTTTCTTTTCTTTTTTCTTTTCTTTTCTTTTCTTTTGTTTCCTTTTCTTTTCTTTTCTTTTCTTTTCTGTTCGTTTCGTTTCTTTTCTTTTCTTTTCATGGCCTTTTCTTTTCTTTTCTTTTCTTTTCTTTTCTTTTTTTTTCTTTTCTTTTCTTTTCTTTTCTTTTCTTTTCTTTTCTTTTCTTTTCTTTTCTTTTCTTTTCTTTTCTTTCTCACATATGCAAATACACTCACAGAATCTCTTACCCACTGTCATATCTGCAGGCTCACAAGCACATAAATATATACAGTATATGCATACTCCACACACCAATACATACATATATAGTATATGGTAGCAGTGTACGAAGAAAAATGACAGATATCTTTTTATTGTAGCAAAATAAAATGTTTGTCGCTTGTATTGTGAGGTCATGATACAACTGTATCAACCGTGTGTGCCTGGGTGTTCAGATTAATATATGTCAAGAGTTTTTCTCATTAACGAGTAGCATAAGAATTAAGTGATTCTTCTGTGTTAATTATCATATATAATATATTTTACCATAGAATTTTAGCAGATACATTTTATCATTAGGTAAAATTATGGTATTACGATGTTGCTGTGATAATTTAATGGGACTTCAAAGCCAAATATAGCGTAGGGTAAGGGAATGTGGTGACAGGAGAGAGTCGAAGCAATCTGGTGTCCTATTTATGGTTATTATGCAAAGAGGACCTCGATGATAAAAGGATCGTCTTTGACTAATCTTAGGTAGCTACATCTTTGTGCTGTGTTTAATGCTCCCTTACTTAGATATACTTAAGGAAAGAGCAGATATCTGTGTGGTAATACATTTTGCTCATAATGAATAGATTATTAGTGTTAATACTACAGAAAGATTCAAATACCGAGATATCTGATCTGTAACTTGTAAATTTTAAAATGTCTTTATATACTCATCATTCCAGGGATTGGTATTGCTTTATGAAGTTATTGCATTTAAGAAAAGATGGAAGTATGCTATTCAATCATGTGCCATTATGTTGATGCTGTTAAATGCTGCTTAACACAGTATATGTAGGTATTTAGTGCAAGAAACCTCAATGCAGATTTTATTTATCCTATTTTCTCTTTCTTTGCAAAAGATGCAAAAGTGTGTTATAGATGTTGCCAACATTGCTAATAAAGGTTAAGCCTTGCACTCCTGGCTTCCAATTGTTGTTAAGGAATGAATTTTTAAAGTGCTCTCTTTTTTATGCATTTTAACTGTAGTAGAATGGACAAATATGAAATCTTTTTAAGGTAATAAAATGTTGATGTTGCCAGTTCCAAGTTGTCTGATTATCCCTTTTTTACTCAAAAATTACCCCAAACATTGAGTGCATAGGATGATGGGGTAACTCCCCATACCCTGTAATATTAAAGCATTGGTTTTCCATTCATTATCATCAACTTTCTTCCATTCATAACTTTTTCTCAAGACTATGTAATAAGGTGTGTAATCACCAAATCTTAAATTAAACCATATTTAGATTAATGATCTTTCAATAATTTCATGCATATCATAATGTCATGCACCAGCACTGTCAAACAAAGTACCTAGCAATGCTCTAAGTGGTCTTTTTTATCCAATCATATAATTTCTTTAACGGTTGCCACACCAAAATAAAAATGGAAGATACTTCTGTAGAGATAAAGTGAGGGAAAGTTGGGAGCACACACAATGAAAATCCGGTTTAGGGACAATGATTTAATTGAATGATGCTGTTGACCTTGAATGCCATAACAAGGATATATTTGATATATATATATATATATATATATATATATATATATATATATATATATATATATATTGTTGTGTGTGTTGTATTATTATTATTATATATTATTATATATATATATATATGTATATATATATATATATATATACTTTTTTTCTTTTCTTTTCTTTTCTTTTCTTTTCTTTTCTTTCTTTCTTTCTTTTTTTAGAAATCAAAGTTGTGAACAAAAAATCAGAGCTTGTGGAACTGGCAAGGCAATTCCTATCTCTGATAAGTTTTTTTTTATCAAGGTAATGGAATCCTTTATCCCTTTTTGAAGGCTTATGAACATGCTGCAAGATGAGGAAAAATTATTCACTGATGGTATTTTACCAATCTTTGCCTAAAAAATACTTGGGGATGCGTTCAACTCTCTTTTAACTTCTGAATCTGCAAATTTAAAAGGCAGTCAAAATTTATCAATCAAAAGGCGTTATCTACAGCGGCCTTATCTGCATTTTTTTGAAATTTCACAAAATTAAAGCTCCGCCCACACACGTATGCCTAGCTATTCATTAGAGATCAATACCTATAGGTGACTTTAGGACTGCCAAACGTATCTGTCTGTTAGTCCGGCGGATGTGGTTACTCGCCCTAAAGAAGGTGTTTGCTCCCGCTCCTGCAGATAGGACAACAATGATCATGACAACCCTATGCACAGGTAATAGTGTCTGGGATCTGCCACGCCCAACGGTAGCCTTGTCTTATTATGTGAAGAATGATTTTGGCACCTCCCGTTAATATTGAATGGCACGTCTACCTTGGCCAAGAATCTTCTGCGTCCTGAAGAGCACACTGGTCTGGAGAAGAGCCTCCCAAACTAAGAGGCGTGAAGAGGATACAAGTGGGCCGTGACGTCATATAAAAAATCATTGTTTAATAGGAATTATGAAATCATTCCAAGAACAAGTATCTACCTTGACATATGTGAAAAGCATTATGCTATCAGTCACCCCCAACCCGTTTTCTATGAAATTAGATCTCTGTTTTCCTTAACAGTATTAAGATATAAATACAAGAAAAAATATATAATTTCATGCAAATATGCCGGGGTGTCCTGTACGACTAGTCTAGAGGAAGATATTGCTAGTAGGCAACCTAAGCCTCTATGAGTCAAGAATGTATGGCACTTTGTTCCCCTCTTCGGTACTAATGGACTAGGGTTCCCATGGTAACAATAGACTCTGCCTGAAACAATTAGGCGTGAGACCTGTATGGAACCTGCTCCTGAGAGGCGACATCTCAATCATAGCAGAAGACCGAGTTCGTGTTACGATGCGTTCACAGATACCGATACACCAGCGAATGTGTATGTGTGTGTGCGACTGTGCGTGTACGTGTGCGTGTGTGTGTGTGTGTGTGCTTTTCTTCTGATTTTCAGTTTTCTATATTTTTTTCCCTGTCTCTTTTCTCTATCCCCTCTTTTCTCATTAATACATCCATTTCTTATACATCGTAGCAGGACCAAATTCACATTCAGCGTTTTGAATTATTATGTCAAAGTATCCATAAAGGCACAAGTCAGCAGACGATCATTTTTCCAACGGCTAATCTGTGCCAATCCCAAGACAGCGATACCGGGTTGCCGTTATCTCTGATACATATATCTATCACTTCACTTGATGATGCATTCGTTTTTTACAACATTCGTTCTGATGACATTCTGTTAGCGATGACTTTTACGTTGGCGATTATACAAAGCCTATATTATTTATGAAAAGCCGAGTTATAAGAAATTGAAGACTTCTTTACAAGAGAGACGATTCTCTGGCAATCTTTCTTGTCTAGAAATTTAATTGAAAAAAAGTCCTATTATACCCATTGAGATGCACCGTCCACCATGGTTTTGTTTATTTCTATTTGTTTATTTCTTCATTCATCATTTTTGTAACACATATATTATTCCACAAGTTCCGTTCAGTTCAGAGAGATTTGCGAAGACGTCCCTTCGCCCGGGTATATGCACGAGGCGGCCCGGCTTCTGCCAGCTATGAGTGCTGACTCATCTGATCATCATGACTGAATGCTTGTCGAGGCGACCGGATTGCTTGCAGGCGCTCCAGTTGCCAAGGGTGCAAGCGATAGGCATAGCCGCCTTACCAGCCCGGCGGCTGTCGTCTCTGGGCCCTGCCTGAGGAAGCGAGTGTGCTCGCATTCCATCAGGTAGTGCTCTACTTTGGCGTCCGGCGCGCCACAATGTCTACAGCGTCGCTCATCATGCCCAATGGTGGGGATGATTTGCCACGCACAAGGGTAGCCTAATCTCAGTCTGTGAAGGCTGACTTCGGCACGCCTTGGTATTTTAGGGAAGAGTATCAGCGACTCATAGCCTGTGGCGTTTGAGTACCAGCTGGCCGAGAGGGAGGCTCTCGCTTCCTCTCTATGTCGCTGTAGGGCACCGACCTGCCCTGCAACCATCATTTTACGCCTTAGCAGTTCCCAGCTAGGAAGCACCACAAGATCACTCAAGGGTTTCTTCCTGCCTTCCTCCGCTAACCTGTCAGCTACGTCATTCCCTTCAATACCAACATGGCTTGGGATCCAGTTGATGATTATGCGTCTTCCCTGATCCAGGATTCTCTGAGCAATGGTGAGAATCGTGGTTACCAGGTAAACGTTATCAAGGGGCGTGCTTTGCTGCAGGCTGTCAATGGCGGCCTTAGAGTCTGTGTGTATGACAACATGCCCGTCCGTATGGGCTGCATGGGCTAGGGCTCCCATAATAGCGACAGCCTCTTCTTGGAGCGAGGAGGCATTGTCGGACACCCGCATAGCTTGCGCTATGTCCCTTGCTGCAAAACCGGCGCCTGCAGTGTGGGAAATGGGGTCTACAGAAATATCCGTGAAATAGGTTTTACTACCCGGTGGAGTGATTTCTGCAATATTCCTCTCCGCCTCAGCCTTCAAAATAGACAGAGAGTATTGTCTTTCTCCTTGACAGGTTCATGACAGAATACTCTATCAAGGATCTTGCCCATGGCGGAGGTGGGGGAGGTCCATGCCCTCAACCAATAGTGTCTCCTTGAGCTCAAAGCGTATCAGCACCCTGGCTGTATGAGACAGCCAGGTGTTGTTGGCAAAGAGTTCATGGTTCTGTGCAA
>NW_028234423.1:23954035-23964035 GCF_977035675.1 Penaeus japonicus | reverse complement strand
GAATTTGGTAATCTTATGATATTCAGATTTTATGATGCTAAAACAAAGGGGTTTATGTCCAGTAAACCATCTAAAGAAATAGGCTGAACCACTAAACTTCATACCCATAGAACATGTAGAACATAGAGCAAGCAGCCTTCAGCAGCCATCTGTTACTATTGGGTTTAAAGAAAAAAGCTCTGTTGATTTGATTATTAATATTGTAAAACAGTGGGTCATTATTTCTTATGTATTCTGAACAGAATAAGCTTGGTGACACTCCTTTGCACTGCGCTGCCTATCGAGGACATGCAGAAATTGTTCAGCTGTTGATCAACAGTGGCGCACGCACTGATATTGTGAATAGGTTAGTAGTGTGTCACTTGACTATCTAAGGTAGATTATATTTTGTGTATTATATGTGTATGTATTTTTTTATTTGTATATATGTAATATAATAACAATAAACTTAATATATTTGTATTTATACATTTGTTTATGCATCCATACTTTTTTATTAGTTGTGATCTTTCCTTTGTTTTTATTTTTTCTTTCGAAGTAGACTTCACATTCCAGGCAAATTTACCATCACTGCTTTATTTACGCAGGGAGAAGAAGACCCCCCGCACTCTGGCCAAGAGTGGGACCATCATCACGATCCTAGATGAGTGCACGCAGACTAGCAGTCGTAAATCATCGGGTTTCGACTACCAGGAGTACGGTGCAAATGACTCTGAGGATTCTGACAGCTGAATGGGGAGGCGAATGGGGGTCAGACTGATTCAGATCATGCAGTATCAGGGTGGTATGGTTTTATTTATTTTTTATTAATTTTTTAAATATTTGATTTTTTTTCATTCATTCTTTCTTTCTTTTTAACACGCTGGCCACTTATTGAAAAGGCAAGCCGATTTTCATCTATGATTTATTGAAGTATAAAACTGTGTTCTGAATTTTATGTAAAAGCCCAGGAAAGATTTAACAAGGGCTCTAGATATTCTACCATTTGTCTTACTGTAAATGGATATTAAAATACATGTGTATTTTGAACTGTCAGGGTCTTCCATGTGAACATAGTGCCAATTTATATTGTAACTTTCAGAATAGCCATATATTTTGATATTGAAAAAAAATCTTTATGTAGCTAAAGTGACGTGAGATTAGTAGAGTAGCAGTTTAGTGACAGTAGCTAGAAGAACAGTAATTTTATTATATACAAGAGAAAATAAATTTGATTTGTTATATTATTAATTTGAATGCTAAAGAAGAGGGGTATATATATTGCTATGATTTGTTTGTATTTGATGAGGTGAACATACACTTGAGAGGTTGGTGATAAATTCTGAAGATCATGGTTGAGTTGCAAGTTTTTATCATCGCCCACCAATTAATTATCAACCCTAACCTATTAGTTCTGAAAAGATTATCACCACCAGTCTGTCAGGTGTACATTTGCCTCAATAAGAATGAAACTGAATATGGTAAATATTTAGAATTGTTCAGTGTTGTGGGTTTTGGACTGTTTGAAGTGCCAAGTTTCGATTTGGAAGTTGATGTATAGAAGTATTATTTAAGAAAGAGAAGAAGAGTTTTAAGATCGCCTATACAATATTATGATGTAACCTTGGTAATCCTGGTGTCAAGTTCTGTATATTTTGCAGAGTAATTCCTAGCTTGGTCTTCATTTTGAACTCGAGTGGTACTAAAATTTATCAGATATAAGTATAGAAAGCTCTTAGTGGAAAAATGTTTATTTATGATATTACAATTTTCAGTGGAGAGGTTGCAATAGAGTAACACAACCTAGTATACAATAGCAAACTTATCCAAGGCTTTGTGTGATGTTTGTTGAGAAATGTCATTGTCATATTCCTACTTTTGCAGTAAAGGCAATTAACCCCTTAACCCCTTCACTACGAGCAGTAGAGGACGCTCCCAACGCCACATCCGGGTTGCCGGCTCCCGCCAAATTTTAAACGTCACTATTGAATATGACAAGTTTTAAGCCAAAACCTCAACATAATCATCATGTGTTATATATCAAAATATGCGTAGTTAACCTCTTCCCCCATATGCATGTGACAGGTTATTTACATGGGTTAGGAGGAAGATGGAAAGAGTGACCTTGTTGGGAGGCCTCACTCAGATGACCAAAGAAAACGGTTGAAGTAGTATGGTAAACTAATCATAGTAAGTTTTATGTTTTTACATAATGTTCCATAAATAAATAATAAAATGATTGCTAGCAGGGTGCATCGGTACCTCCCCTGGTATAAGCCAATCCCACTCCTATGTAATAATAATGAAAGTCAAGTAATCCATTGTATCATATACGACCTCTATTCTGAAAGATCTCGCACAGTATCCAGAAGAAAGAAAACTCAATTCCACCAGAACTCAGCCATGACGCAGTATGCGCGTCCTCGGGTTTGTCACGAGCGCTGCGAGGACGCAGTATACGCGTCCTCATAGTGAAGGGTTTAATGACGGATGACGTGATATCAGCTGGAAACACAATATCACATCATGGCTTTTTCTATAGCCAGCACGGCAGATGATCAGGTGCGTAGGAGCTGGCCACTGCCTCAGCGGATGAATAGCCCGCGGTGATAGGCCTGTGCATTTCGAAATACCCCAGCATAACATTCGTGTGGAGACAAAACCACCCCGATGTTAACAGGTTGATAAGGAATTTAGAAATATGCATGGGATAAGATGTGAATCCTTAAAATTAATAAGACAACCAAACAAGTTGTGGGTTGTATTGCATTCATATAGCTAATGCATTTGTATTTGTTTGGTAAATGGAAGTCAGTGAATGGTAACAAGGGAGATCTGCAGAAATGGAATTATGTCATCTATTAGCTTGAAGTTATAGTTTTATTGTCAGCTATAAAGATAGTGTGATATAGAAAAAGACATGTCTAATATACACACAACACACTGACATGCACATATGCACATGCACATGCACTCACATTCATGCTCATGCTCACACACTCAGAGGTACACAGGCGCCCAAGCATGTACACATTCATGCGCACACTAACTTGCACACTCATATACACTCATGCACATACTCACTAGCACTCACTCACAAACACAGCATCACATGTGCAAATGCAAATATAAATAATGTGTCAGTCATAAGTAGTAGTCAGAATAGGAATACATTTTGACATGCAAACATACATTACAAAATGGTTAAGGAAAGGTAAATGTAATGGTCATGAATACATTCCAGGCTTCAAGCATATGCCTGTAGTTGTGTAAATGTTTCTCTTGTTTCATTAAAGGGTGTATCCTCACACTAAGAAATCCATAGTAAAAGGGGTAGTGTAAGGCTAGTCCTGGTGCATAACTCTTGCAAATGCAGAAAATAAAGCACAGGTGGTCATGCGATGAGACTAAAAAAGAAATGAATATATTTGGTGAGAATGTTTTTTAGTATTTAATTTGCTGACTTAAAGTCAAGTAAGCTTGAGTATACTTAATCCATAAATTTTATGTATCCTAGAAGCTACACATTAGGGTATCTTTCCTCTTATAAATTTTAATGACATACGGAAGGGAAGGTATTATCCTCGCTGGTTGAGAGTGTACTGCCTGCTTAGATGCAATGTATATTTGTTACTTAAAAGGTTTTATTCATAAGATTATAAGAAAATATATATTTGAAAATGATATTTAGTTTTGAAAGTAAGTCATATGCATAATTACATGCTTAAACATTTATTTCAAAGAAGTTGCTAGTCTTTACTTTCTTGTAAAGGAATGGAAAACTTGCTGAAGTTTATTTGATATATTCAGATATGAAATTAATGTATTTTCAAACTTTCATGGAAAGTTTTAAAACAAGGAAAATGTGTATATTTTTCCTTCAATAAAACAAATGCTCTTTATGTGCATAATGCCAATGCAATGCAACATCTCTAAAAACTGGAAGAAAGATGTTAGGTAAGATTTTTTATTTGTATTTATATGTAGTTTTGGCATTGATATACATGAGTAAGCAAATAAATTTGCGTAACAGAGATTTTTCTGGAGTCAAGGTATGAACCAGTCAAGCATTTATCATCGGTGGCAAAGATTTGTGCCTCTGTGATGTCTATGTCTGAGGCAGATCAGAAGTGGCGCATACCAAGACAAAACTCCTTTCTAGTATGCGTGTGTGTGTGTTTGTGTGTTTAGAGAGGATTAGCTACAAGAACTATATCATTTTTCCCATTTATCATTAGTTGTTATCTTTGTTGTTACATCAAAATAGATATGTATTCAAGCTCTTTGTACACCTGTCATGATACAGTTCACTTCATGCTGTCTGAATGACCTTAGCTGTTGATGTGGTGGATAACTGAAGGTAACCTGACCATTTGCATACTTAGAATTTACTGTTTTTGAATTTAACCCATACGTGCCAGCGTAAGCAGGAGGGAGTAGGCGAAAATACATCCTGGGTTAAAAATGGAATCTTAGGTGCCAATCTGAATTGTGCCTTATATAAGTTTCTCTGTAACGTTTGGAAACTAGAGTAATCGGTTCCGAGTATCATCATAATGTTTAAGAGTTTATTTGCATTTCCTGGTTTCAGTATTAACCCCTAAAGGGTATGTGCACAGGACAGAAAAAAGGCTATTGAAAAATCTGAAATAAAGAAGTGGGAAGATATGAGTTAACCCATCCACTATGGGGGAATTCTAGCCTTGAATGTCCAAATGCCAGGGCGTTCGAATTATTAGGCCTAAATCAATTGAATGGCTGGCACAATACTGTGCCGCCCGGCCACTGGGCTTTTGAATGCGCGGTACAGTACTGTACCACCCGTCCTGTGTGGGTTAAAACAGCTTTTGCTCTGTGTACCACATAGTGCCAAGGAGTGTGCCCATAGGACGAATATAAAACTCTAAGGAACTGTAAAGAACAAATGGGGAAAAAAGACAACAATGAAATGGCTTTTACTATCTATCCTCTGGGTAATGGTCATACTATTTATATCAGATATTTTGAGTTAATTCCAGTGTATGCATTAGTTATTTTTTTCTTTTGAATGTAATATTTTCCTGTGATTTTTTTTTAGCACATTCAGAAGGTTGTGATATGATATACACTGATGCCTAACCAATTATTCTTTTTAAACTCTTGTTTACACAGAAGTGCAATATGTACATGAACATTATCGTTAAAAGTCTAAAAATGTATTTTAACCCATTGGTCACGGTATTAAACAAATATTTGTGCAGTAGGATGGCTGGTTTACATTGTCTGGCACAGTGCCATCCGCGTCTATGACCAACTCTGCCTTTGCAACAAATCATGCCATCCGCTGCTAATGGGTTCATGCAAGAAATATCATACTAGTTATCTTATCCATATCTATTTTGTGCCTTATTAGCAAGTATTGCTAGCCTGTATGGCCTGTAGCATTTCGGTGTATGTTTTTGTTTTTATTTCAGATGATTGAAGTGTGAGAAAAATAAGAAACACATGATTTTCATAGATGAATAACTTGCTCTTATTATTATTTTTTTTTATGCTTCTTTTTTCAGTTTAACAGTCAAAGGTTTTACAGAGTTTCTAGAACAGTTACATTTATACATTTAACCCATTAACGACAGGGCTGTTTTGGCACCAAATGGTCGAAATGCCGGACTATTTTAAGCGTGTAAGCCTAACACCTCTGGCTATTCACCTGCACTGGCTGCGACCAATCGCTATATGCCCGATAAGCCAGTGCATCAGCCAGGAGGATAACCATGGCAAAATATCTCGTCTCTGGTGGCTGACGCTGCCACCACTTGACGTGATATCTTGTCACCTGTCGTTAAGGGATTGAATTACTTAGTAAATGAAGCAGTGTACTAAGTATAGTTTGAAAGTATTTTTTGTTATATTCCCTATGATATTTAGTTGAAAGAAATTTGTTTCATCAAATAAAGTTCTTCACCTGTTGTGCTTGGTTATCGCAGTTCAGATGTTTTAAATCACATACAGTGTAGATTACAGACATGTTATTCATACCAAAGAAAAAAGAATGTTGAGTTTTATGAAATGTGTGAAGGTGAAATTATTTTTATTGCATGTCTCTTAATTGTGTATTTTTATAGTCTGGAATAAATATAAAGTATGATTTTTTTGTGTTTTTCTTTATCTTTAACAATTGCTGTTAGTCTAAAGAAGTGGAAATTGGGTATTAATGTGTTAAAATTAATTGGTATTTCTTCCCTTCCATTTTAATAATCCAATCAAAGGAAGTGAAAGCATAAAGACTATTCAAATATCCAAAAGTTCTGGAAATAAACAAATTTGATTTTTGGCACACATAGTTTTTCAATAAATATTGGCTGCTATATCACAACTAAATTTTCAGAAAAAGTTACATAATGTATTTTTTAAAAGTTCATCCTGACTGGGAAACTAGTAACAATCCTTTTTTAACATAAAAAAAAGAAAATAAAAAAATGAAGATCAAATGATCTAAAAATCTATATAAAAGAGGGATGGCTACAAACAATGTTTAAATCAGAAACCTTTATTCACAATGACACATTTATCAATATTGCAAAAATATTACACCCTTGATCTACAATATTTACAATTCCGTGCCTTGGAAAAATGTGGCTTTTCTTTGCTAAATTTGATTATCCTCTATAAACTGGTAGACTAATTTTCTTGTATTAAACAACCACTTAACTTTCTGACAAAACAAAAATTCCAAGCTGATACCATACTCAAAAGTTACCCAGTTAAATACAGCTCCAACAATCAATGAAATGCGTGGGTGATATTGCAGAAAATAACATTACGTCAGTAATGACAGCACCTATAAACTCATTCACACAATTCACATTCCTATAAATACAACACACAGACTAATATAACACCATCAATTTGTTCATTTATAGTATCTATGGAGGTAAATATAAGATCAGTTTTTTATTGTACAATAAAAAAAAAACAATAAATAAATAAATAAAATGAATAATAATATAGCAAATATACAGTAAGCCATGCTCTTATTTTAATAACATCAGTTTTCTTCTAAAATTTTAATCTGACAAGATAGCATACACAAGTGACTTGATATAAACCCTAATAAAAAGATAATAATGACTAAGAGAATCAGCATCTAGTGCAAATCTTCAACATATCACATTGGCAAAACCACCATTAAAACCTTAATTTATTTGTAATACAGACAGCCTAATCAGTCCTGCATTATAAGCCACTCTTCATCAGAGGAAATGTCCAGGTGAAAGCACTTGCCATCTGCCTACAGTAGGAATTGTTTCTCAACTCCTGTCTTACACCAATTTTTTTTTTTAATAAATCAAGAATAATTGTGAGACAGCATATTCTCACCTTAAATGATTCAATACTATGAGTGATGCCGATGATATTATTTCCATTTCTGGAGTTCTACAGACAAGTGTTCAGATGCTTGAGCAAAGCACACAATACCACACACATCAATGAAAAATAATTAGATTTTCTTCCATAACATATAAAACAATATAAATCAATAATGATGATTCATTATAAAAATAAAAGAAAAATATAATACATAAAAATAATAAGAATAAAAAATATTAAGCAAAGTACAAGAAGAAGAAATTATAAAAAACAAAGGCAAAGTTAAAGTCAAAAGGAACAATATTGGCACATTACAGCTGAAATGAAATGCAAAATCACAATTTTGAAGACAACAAGTTAGTTCTCTCCCTCTACTATTACATTAAGACACCCAAAGGCAGAGCAACCATAGTTTCCATTCCAAAGATTCTGCATACAGCAACCAAGAAAAGAATAACCAATAAAATAACACCATAACTGTGCTTCGAAGAAGAAAGGTGCACAGTATCAGAATGCAAAGAAAATGGAAAACTAAGATTTAATGCTACACAACATTGCTTTCTCCGTATTTGCACTCTCCAGTATTAGTCACTCACTACAACAATTAAGGCAGTTCTAGCCCCTTCAACATTCTGAATTTGGAAATTGAATGCATCAAGAAAGTTAATTAAATTAAAATGTAGCAATTTAGGACACCAAGATACGTGTGAACAAAGGTTTGTATAATATTGAAAATATATTCCTGAAAGTCTTAGTAAAGCACAAAGTGATTATCATTCTATGTTCTATAATTACAGATCTTATTTTAATAGGAGAGGGGGTGGGGGAATCTAGTTAGTGTACAGCATTCTAGAAAACCTGAATAAGTTGTGCCCTGATCAACAATTAACATGAGCTCTTCAATGACTCCACACCCTTCGATGATGAACATGACAGACTTTCTTGCAACACGCGAACGCACACACAAACACACACACTACGAAGCGTACATCCGGTTGATGGCATCCTGGTATCTGGTCTGGATGCTCTTTCGCTTAAGCTTAAACGCTGCTGTTACCAGGCCAGTGTCCGGGGTCCACTGCTCCGAGGTCAGGTAGAGGGCTCCAGGCATCTCAAACTTCTCAAGCTTGGCTGCAAAGATTAAGTAATCATGGTAAATATATTGTTAATGGTGATAATGTGATAATGCTTCTCAGAAATGGATTTGTAGGGTAAGATGAAAATAAATAAAGATATAATGCTCTCAACTACTTAAGACATTTATAAAATGTCTAGGATAAAATTTAAAGTCTTGTCAAATCTTTTACAAAGGATAAAAAGTCAAAATCTAAAACTGGCAAAGCTTCTGTTCAGAAAAGCTTGCCTTCTGTAAGAAACCTTGTCATCGAAAGAGGCACATTTCCTCCACTTACCCTTCTTTCCTGTGGCTAACAACTCTTTAAGAATAGCTTTGTTGACATCATCATCCATACACAACTTCTCTCTCCTGAGGTCTTCTCTGCCAAGTGCCATGGCCAATTCTTCCAAGTTCTTCTGCACTGGGCTAACAATAGCAACAACGTTATTCTTAGAGGACTCGGCATACACGCAAATGTTCTCTACGAGAGGGCACACCTTGAGTTCTGATTCCACTTTGCCAAGGGATACATATTCTCCAATCTGCAGCTTAACCAAGTCCTTCTTTCGGTCTGTTAAGAGAAAAAAAAATATGAAAATGAAAATTCAAAATCAAGTTTCTAACTTCTCCCAAAATTTTGTAACTGGTTCCACATAAGATATTCAATAACTCACACTTCATCTTTTGCCTGAGTAAGACTATCCACCTCCTTAACCCTAGGAAAGCCTCATGATCCTTTGAGGAGGACCTTCACCACCTACCAATGATCCTGATGGAACCATCCCTGTCAAACTCTCCAATGTCTCCGGTTCTGAACCACCGGCACCCATCCTCATCTAGGAAATCTACTTTGGTCTTTTCCGGGTTTTTGTAATAGCCGACAGCAATGTTATTTCCTCCTAGGAAGATACAAGAAACAACAGAATCAAAATTAGGACCATAAATGAGATGTTGTTGTAATCAGATGTTGCCTTAGTAATATTTTCAGCTTCAAAAATATCATGTCAATAAAATACGAACCTTGAAACAAACACGTTCTATATCTTTTAGAGTATGCTCACCAATGATAATTTCTCCTCGTGGTCTTGGCTTGTCTGTGATTCTGTAGTTGCCTTCTTCCCAGTTAACAAGCTTAATCTTGCACACTGATAGAGGAGCACCAACTCTGCCTGTACTCATGTCTGTGTCATCCATGAGAGTGGCACATCCACAAGTTTCTGTGAGACCATAGCCCTAAAAGAGAAATAATAAGATAAAATGAAATACAAAACAAAAACATTACAAATTCTCCACTTTCACTATAACCAGTTTCCTTGGTACGTTCTAGCTGGGAATTTTGATGTATCAGAGACAAGACTTTGAAAATGTTTTAACCCGTTCGGGCCAGATGATGTCTCATCACATCATGGTAATATTTCACTTGCTCTAGATGATGTCCTATCATGTCACCATCTCTCCCTCAAATTGAATGCTTTACATTGCAATGTATGTACTTCATCACAGGAGTAACATTTGTATAGGCACATATTTTATTCATTTGTGTTAAAAATACAA
>NW_028234423.1:23941535-23944035 GCF_977035675.1 Penaeus japonicus | reverse complement strand
TAAGTTTATCTCAAATTACCCCTTTTTTCACCCGAGCATGAATGAATAAAATAAAAAAAAATGTATTAATAAAAAATGGAGTGAATAATCATATACGCGAATGAATAAAACCAATGAGTGAATATACAATTAAATAAAATCAAGAATAAACCACCACCTTCATCGATAACCACATGTGTACTAATAGCAAAAAAGGCACCATGCTGATTGGGTGTTTTATATCATAATCGTATCATTAACCAAGATCAAAATCAATATCTCACTTTTAAATACATCATAATCTCTCTATAATCTTTATCAGCAATCTAATCTACGTGAACTATCAAAACACCCGAGGAACAAGAACAAAACAAATGCCACGACCGTTCAGCATTCAAGTCTCCTCCGAAAACGCCAATTCCTTTGGCATTCTCGAAGCGAATACCTCTTAATAGCATCCCTAGCCCACTGATCACACGTCACGCATTCGACAAAGCCGCGAAAGGTCGCCATACTACCGCGCTGCGCTCTTAAAAAGGCCAGCCATAGCACCATACATCGGCTGATCCCGCCAGATTGCGTCATCGCCCCACCGAGGGAGATCACAGGGCATGGAGCCGCATGCATGAATGGTGTAAGGGAGATGATGTAATTTCGGGAGGCAAGAGGTGTGTGTAATTAGAGCGTGTTTAGATTTGTTAATTACATGGATTTGCTTATTTATTAATTACACGATTTACGCGCCCGACCGCCCCCCTTCTCCTAGCCGCCGTCTCTCGGTCCGCGCGCGCGCTGGGGAGTCCTCGCGTCTTCGCCAATCAAGCAATCCTCCGCCGTATATAAACGAGGCCAGCCAGCGTGGCACCACCAGGGCCACTTAACGATTTAATTACTGCCAATCTGTTGACAAATGCATCACCCGAGCCACTCAAAGGCCACAACTTTCTCGATCAAGATTGAGATTAACCCCACCAACTTTCCCTTCGTACTTTCCTCGCCCCTTCCCCCATCCCTTCTACATACCCCTTCCCACCCCCCATCCCTTCTCCATTCTCCTCCTTTTTCCCACCCCCTTTCTTCTCCTCTTCCCCCTTCACACTTCTCCTCCTTTCTCCCTTCCCCCTTCCCCTCATCCCCACCACCTACCCCTTCTTTCCCCCATCTCTCTCTCTCTCTCTCTCTCTCTCTCTCTCTCTCTCTCTCTCTCTCTCTCTCTCTCTCTCTCTCTCTCTCTCTCTCTTTCGCCGTTCGCTTCGTAAACTGAAGGCAATCGCGGTCTAAACAAATGATCAGTTCCTAAAAGGATGACGAAAATATTCACAATCGCGATGACGCAACTTAATTCCTCGAAAGCAATCATGGCGTTTCTATAGCGCACGAGTTCCTTTTCCTGCGGGCAATGGTGATAAGGGTTTCCAGTTACGAAAAGCCACGGAAATAAACAAATAGAAATAGGCCAGCATAAAACAAAAATAAGGGTAGGTCAAAATAATACCACGCAAATTCACGAGTGATCCACGGCCAGAGGGAGGCACTTCAATGCAGGGAAAACAATCAAAACCTAAAAGGAGAAACAAAATCTAAAATACACCCAACCTCAAAAAAAAATTGAACGCCGCACTCTTTACCCAAGCAATAGGGCTTTACGTGCTAATGTTTGCTTTTGTCAAAAAAAACAACTTTACTTTGTTTGCGAGGGAGATGGAGAGGGAGTGGGAGGGAGAGGAAGGAGACACGAGGAAAGGAGAAGAGAGAAGAGGAAAGGAAAGGAGAGGAGAGGAGAGCTGAGAAGAGAAGAGAAAAGAGAAGGGAAGAGAAGAGAAGAAAAGATAGAAAATAGAGAAAACGAAAGGGAAAAAAGAAAAGTGAAAAAAAGCGTGAATGCAAGAGATATAGAGAAAGAAAGGGAAAGCTCTAAGAAAGAGAGAGAGAAAAGAGATAAATGAGGGAAACAGACACAGACAGACACACACACAGAGAGAGAACAATGTGGGCACAGGGAGATCGCACGCTTTACTCACCCAACACGATTCAGCGCACGAGAACAAAAGGAAAAACAAAAGGAATCCACAATGCACAAGACGCTCAAATACCGCCAAACACAACGACTAAGAATACCCGCCGACCATGCACTCATGCCCGAAAATAAATGAACAAACAAACAAGTAAACAGATGAATATATGAATATGTATATGAATGAATGAATAAATAAATAAATAAATGAATAAACACCACGAGAAATGACGGTTCCATGACTCAGCAAACGAAAAGAAAAGAAAAGAAAAGAAAAAAATCATGAAGACAGAGTCCAGGCAGCATGACCCGAGTTCTTAACAGGTGTACGCAGCAGGGGGAGGAGGGAGGGGGGAGGGGGAGGGGCGTAGGAGGGGGGGAGAACAGGTGGCGTGGGTGGCGCGAGGTGGCGTGACTACCCTGCACCTGTTGTGGGCGTGGGTTGGGGTAGAGGGTAGAGGGTAGAGGGTAGAGGGTAGAGGGAAGGAGGGGGGGGGGAGGGTAGAG
>NW_028234423.1:23919035-23921535 GCF_977035675.1 Penaeus japonicus | reverse complement strand
GGTTGCGGGCTCGGGAAGGGGGGAGGGGGGAGCGGCTGGGGGGGGGGGATGGAGGAGGGGGGGCACGGAGTGGGGACCCAGGGGTCGCGGGGGTGTGAGAAGGGTGCAGCGGGGGGGGACGGGCTTATGGGGGGTCTGGGGGTGGGGGGGGGGGGGCACGGGGGGGGGGGGGGTCCTGCGGTGGGGGGAGAGAGGAAGGGAGGGGAGGGGCCGCGGGGCGACGGGGCTCGGCCGGCCCCCCCGCGACGGGCAAGCCAAGCCGAGGAGGGGCCCGGGGGGCGGCCGAGCGGGCGGAGGATACCTGGTACGGAGGGGGGGCCCCCGCACTGGGCGGGACGCGCGGAGGCTGATGTCGAAGAGGGGGGTGGCGCCCGGGCGAGGGATAGGGCCGGGGCTGGGGGGTGGGCAGGTTGCCGGGGGCGGAGCGGGGGGGGGTGCGGGGACGGGGGGGCGTTAGCGTCGGGGCCGCTGGGGGATCGGCAGGTAGGGGCTTAAAGGACCCGAGTATAGGACGATCGAGGGGAGGGGGGGAGGAGGGGTAGGGGGAGGAATTGCTTCGTGGTCGTAGTGTGTGCCCGGGGGAGGCGACTGTGGGGGAGGTAGCCGAGGTGGGTCGGCTGGGGGGGCTATGGACCCCCCGGGGGGGTGGAACCGGGTGGCCGTGGGGCACCGCGGGGAGGGGATTACGGAGCATCTGGAGGGGCGTGGGGGGCTTTAAGTCGGGGGGGGGCCGGGTCGCGGCATAGATGGGTGGTGGCGGGTGTAGTGGGGGGGCCCGGCGCGTGGAGCGGATGATCGAGGGGGTGCCCCCGAGGATGCGGGGGGCGGGGCCCGCCGGCGCCGGGTGGACGGAGTTGGGGGGGGGGGCCCCGAGTTGCGCTGGGGACGGGTCGTGCTGTCTTGTGGCGCAGGGGACGGGGGGGGCGGGAGATGCGGGGGCCACCGGGACCGAGGTGGTCAGGGGCTAGAGCGAGCGGCGGTCTCCGGGGGGAAGGTAGGGGCGGGGGGGGACGTAAAGAAGCCCAGTCGGGAGGGCACCGGAGAAGCCGCGGGGCCCCGGGTGGGCCCGGGGGTGGGTCCGACTGGGCGCGCGCGTGTTGAGTGGTGGCGAGGGACGGAGGCTGGGCGATGCCGCGTGCGGGGGGGTGTGGAGGCGGGGGGGCACGCGAGAGGGGGGGGCGGGGGGAGGCGCCAGCGGGGGAGGGGGATGAGGGGCGCCGGGGGCCTTTCAATACACCCATGAAGGAGGCCGGGCGTCAGCGGCTCGGGGGGGGCCCAGGGGGGGAGCCGCGCCGCGGGGTGGGGGGGGGGGGGGGGTGGGGGCGGGCACGGGGGCGCCGCTTAGCCCGGACGGGGAGTGCAGGGGCGGGACCGCGGGAGAGCTGTTGGGGCCGGCGGGGGCAGGGCAGCGAGCCATCGGCGCCTGTTGCGTGGGAGGAGAAGGGTCGGGGGGGCGCGCCGCGGGTCGGGGGGACGGTAAGGGGCGCGCTCGGCCGCATACGGACACGGGTGGGTGAGCCGTCGCGGGGCGAGACGTGGATAGGGTACGGGGGGGGAGGGGGCGGGGTTGGAGGTGAGGCGGGTGTTGGGAGGGAAGGAGACGAGTAGGAATGAGGGAAAGAGTGAGGGAGAGAAAGTGCGAGAAGAGAGAAAATGAGAGAGTGGGGGGAGACAGAGAGAGAGAAAGAGAGAGAGAAAGAGAGAGAGAGAGAGAGAGAGAGAGAGAGAGAGAGAGAGAGAGAGAGAGAGAGAGAGAGAGAGAGAGAGAGAGAGAGAGAGAGAGAGAGAAAGAGAGAGAGAGAGAAAGAGAGAGAGAAAGAGAGAGAGAGAGAGGGGGGGATATACACTGGGATGGATATCGATCGACTATTTGACAATTAGAAGAGATAAAGCCAGACTGAAGTGGTTTCAGCCGCCATGTGCTGCCATGGATACACCTCGCATCGTCATGGAGGGGGGGGGGGGGGAGAGGGTAGAGTGGGGCATAAGAGGAGGAGGCAAAGGAGTCGAGGGGCAAAGGGGACAGGAAAGAGGGGAGGGGGTAGGGAGAAGAGGGGGGAGCAGGGAGAGGAGGGGGAGGGGGGCAAGAAAGATGGGGAGGGAATAGGAAAGAGGAGAAGGCATAGGTGAAAAGAGGGGAGGGGGTTGGGACAGAATGGACGGAAGCGGCATGAGGGATAGGGATAGGAGGAGAGGAGGACGAGAAGGAGGCAGGGGGAGGAAAGGGGAGGGGTGAAGGGGAGCAGGAGGGGAGAGGAACCGTACGAACTACAACGTGTTCGCCAACTCGAAACAATCCCGACCAATCGATGGAGAAATGTGACGGCGAATATAATCATAACACTCCTGACAGGTAGTCGTTATGATGATGACGGCGATGAATGTGACGGTGGTGGTGATAAATGAGGTGTGGATAACAGTCACAATACGAGAACCCAAGCCACACATGAGGACAATTAAGTAGAAATCTCAAGTCATTCGCATTATCTCATCTCTTATC
>NW_028234423.1:23911535-23914035 GCF_977035675.1 Penaeus japonicus | reverse complement strand
AAGATAGACAGATAGATAGATAGATAGATAGATAAATAGAGAGAGAGAGAGAGAGTGAAAAGCGTGAGAGACGAGGATGGGGGAGAAACCGAGAGAGAGCCGTTCTCATTGCAGATGTGTGCAAGGCTAACGTTCGGAACAGCAAGACGGTTGTGCTCGCGTAATGCCCTGAGCTGCTGCGAAAGAGGGCACACAGAACCCACACGTAATTAGGACAGGAGAAGAGACAAGAGGTGATGGCGATAGTGGTGGTGGTGATGATGATGATGATGATGATGATGATGATGATGGTGAGGTGATGATATTGATGATGATTATGATAGTGATGGTGGTGATGATATTGACGGTGGTGGTGATAATGATGATGATAAGGGTGATGATGAAAATGATGACAAAGCAAATGAGAGAGAAAAAAAAGTATGGCGAAAAAAAAAGATTTCAGAGGCCAAAGACCCCACCCGAACAAACAAACAAACCGAACCAACCGAACCAAACAAACAAACAACAGGCCTCCAACCCAGCCTCCCCCCCCTTCCAGACGAAGGAAACCAATGGCCACCACCACCACGACAGACAAGTCATCCGACAGAACCGACTCACTATCGCCACGCATATCTCGCCGGGCCCTTCCTTATCGGCCTCCACAATTAGCAGATCTTACCGGCTGACCTCGCCACTTGCCGCCTATCACATTATCTACCCAGTCAAATGGTGACATCACTCTCAAGGGGCTCCGTGTAAATCCCAGCATCTCGAATCAGATAAATGGACAGATGGACAGGGAGGGAAGGATATGTAATAAATATAAAGAGAGATGAAGAGAGAGAAAAAAAAATAAAGAGAAAGAGAGAAAGAGAGAGAGAAAAAAAATAAAGAGAAAGAGAGAAAGAGAGAGAGAGAGAAAAAAAAGAGAAGAGTGAAAAAAAAGAAAGAGAAAGAGAAAGAGAGAGAGAGAGAGAGAGAGAGAGAGAGAGAGAGAGAGAGAGAGAGAGAGAGAGAGAGAGAGAGAGAGAGAGAGAGAGAGAGAGAGAGAGAGAGAGAGAGAGAGAGAGAGGAGAGAGGGAGAGAGAGAGAGGAGAGAGAGAGAGAGAGAGAGAGAAGAGAGAGAGAAAGAGAGAGGAGAGAGAAGAGAGAGAGGAGAGGGAGAGGAGGGAGAGAGAGAGGAGGAGAGAGAGAGAGAGAGAGAGAGGGGAGGGGGAGGGGAGAGGAAAGGGGGAGGAGGGGAGAGGGGGAGATGGGAGGAAAAGAGAGGGAGGAGAGAGGGGAGGAGGGGGGGAGGGAACAGAGGGCAAAAGAGAGAGAGAGAGACGGAAAAGAGAGAAGATGAAGGGAAAAATAGAGGTAGCGGGAGGGAAAGAGAGAAAAACGACAGATTGATAGTTATCGTTCACCTTCTCCTTCTCCTACTCCTATTCCTCCTCCACCATATCCTACTCCCCCTCCCCCATCCTTCATCTCCTACCTGGCCAAATAAAAATACTAAGCCCCTTACCATCTCCTCCCATCTTGAAAGATCCCCGCAACTTCTTCCTTTCTCCCTTCCTCTCTCTATCTATCCCCTTCTCTGTCCCCCTTTCCTTATTAAGATCATCATTTACTTCACCTCCCTTCCTCTCTCTCTCCTTCCCCCCTTCCTCCTCCCCCCCCCTCCACCATATCCAATCTCCTTTTAATCAGAATCGAGATATACCAGTACCGCACCCCCCTCCCCCTTCCTCCCCCCTCCCCCCTCCCAGCCGCCCACCTATGACCACGAGCACAGGTCAGCATTACATAAAAGCACCTCCGTAGTCGCGCACCTGACTCGCCAGTCGTCTCTGGGCCGAGCAGGTAACATTAGGTAACACTCACTTATTTAAAGCGAGTTCCACAGTATGATGATACTCTCTCTCTTTCTCTTTTTCTCTCTTTCTTTTTGTCTTTCTTTCTCCATCTTTGTATTTTTATATGTATACGTACATGTATATGTATATGTAAAAGTATGCACGCACGTATGTATGTGTATGTATATACATACATGTATATGTATATGTAAAAGTATGTACGTACGTATGTATGTATGTATGTATGTATGTATGTATGTATGTATGTATGTATGTATGTATGTATGTATGCATGCATGTATATGTATATATATATATATATATATATATATATATATATATATATATATATATATATATATATATATTCCTTTCTTTCCCTCCCTCTCTTTCATAAACCCTCACTTTTTACTTCTTTTACTCCCCCCTTTTCCTCTCTCTCTGTCTCTCACTCTATCTATCTATCTATCTATCTATCTATCTATCCCTCTCTCCCTATCCCTCTCCCTCTCTCTCCTCTTTCTTCCTGTTCGCCTCTTTCTTCCTCTCTCTTTGTGTCCCTATCTTTCCTCTTCCTTCTTCTTGTCCCTCTTTCCTTCCACCAAGCCCTCTCTTTCCTTCTCTTTCTTTTTTCTCTCTATCCCTTTCCCTCTCCCTCTCTCTCCCCTACCCTCTTC
>NW_028234423.1:23886535-23894035 GCF_977035675.1 Penaeus japonicus | reverse complement strand
GTATCCATACTTGTAGGAACTCCCAAAACCAACACTCACAATACCATACAATAGATACAAAAGGAAATAATAAATACATAAAGTGGAAACAATAAAAAAAATGAAATAAACAAAACTTAACCCTACAACACCTTAAAAAAGTGAACCAAAACAAATAACAAAGAACAAGTGTACTAAGGAAACTCAGCCAAATAGGAAAAAAGTGGCATCTATGTCACGTGATCTCCGAGTCCATGCCGGGAGGCCCGCCGCTACTATGGCAACGGTGCCTTGTCACGTGACACGGCCATCTGTCTCAACAAAAGCGAACGTTTCTTCTCGTCCTTCTCCCTCTCCCTTTCTTTCTCCCTTATCCTTCCTTCGTCTTCCTTAAATCATTCCTTTCTTTTCCCTACTCCTCTCTCCCCTCTCTTTCCCCTCTCCCTCCGAAATAAAACGCGAAACAAAAACAGCAATGGTAAGAGAAAAAAAAAACACAGTGCCAAAGGAGGGACTGAGGCACTCGCGCCATTCTCCGAAACCGTGCGCGGACGACTCGCTAAAACAACCGCAGGAACCGCTCAAGAGTGATTGACGGATCGCTCTCCCTCAGCTCTCCGGGCTCGGGGATGCTGCTGGTGCCCCCCATCCTCCCCTCCCCTACCCTCCCCTCCTTCCATCATCGTTGTGTCTTTGTCCTAGAGCGATGTCAAGCCCCGATGTCACGCCACCTCACCCCACGCCGTTGCTACCTGTGGCTCACACCAACGATCACCTCCCCCTTCCCCTTCCCTTTCCTCTTCTCTCTTCTCTCCTCTCCGCTCCCTTCGCCTCTTTCCTCTCCTCTCCTCTCCTCTTCCTCTCCTCCCTCTTCTCCTCTCCTCTCCTCCCCTCTCCCTTCTCCCTCTCTCCCTCTCCTCTCCGTCCCCTCTCTCTCTCCTCTCCGTCCCTCTCTCCCCTCTCCTCTCCCGTCCCCTCTCTCTCCTCTCCTCTCCCGTCCCCACTCTCTCCTCTTCTCTCTTCTCTCCTCTCCTCTCCCGTCCCCTCTCTCTCCTCTCCTCTCCCGTCCCCTCTCTCTCCTCTCCTCTCCCGTCCCCTCTCTCTCCTCTCCTCTCCCGTCCCCTCTCTCTCCTCTCCTCTCCCGTCCCCACTCTCTCCTCTCCTCTCCCTTCCCCTCTCTCTCCTCTCCGCATCCTTCCCCTTTCCTTCTCCTCCCTTTCCTTTCCTCCCCGCATCCTTCCCCTTTCCTTCTCCTCCCTTTCCTTCCCTCTCCCTCTCCTCTCCCCTCTCCTCTCCCTTCGAGCTCATGTGTTTGATGGGCAACTTCCCCTCGATGACTATATCACTCGGGGCTCTCTTAATGGGGGCGAGGACTTATTTATTCACTGACCGATTGATTTATCCTTCTCGGGATCAAGAAGCCCTTCCCGTCTCCCCTCCCTCCCTCTCTGTCTGTCTGTTTGACTGTCTGTCTGTCTGTCTGTCTGTCTGTCTGTCTGTCTGACTGTCTGACTGTCTGACTGTCTGCCTTTCTTTTTGTTTGCCTCTGCCTCTGTCACATCCCCAAAATCCGCAAGAAAGAAAAATGCGAAAGCAGTCAATAACATTTCCTTCAGGTATGTTAGATCTCCTTTGAAAATACTTATGACCATCACCACTGTTGGCAGAAATGGTGGTGATGCTAATAATACTGGTGGAAATGGCAACATATATGAACGTAGTAGCCGTGGCCGTAGTGGCTATTGCTGTCAGGAAGCTTGTTGTCAAAATAGTTGTCCGTGATGATGTTGTTTGCCATAATGGTGTTCTAAGCGATGATGTTACGAAAGATGATGATGATGTTAGGAATGGTGATGATGTTGGGAATGATGGTAATGTTTTAAATGACAATGACGTTAAGAATAATGACGATAAAGATGATGCTATGAACGGTAATTATAATGACGTAGATATTGTTATCCCCGTAATCTTGTGTTAGTTGCCGTTGTCCTACATGTAGTAAACAAATAAATATACCAGAAACAAAAGCGAGTAATCATACTAGTTGCAACGGCAGCAAGAGTGGCAAGAGTAGCAGTACCAGTAGTAACATTAGATTCATTATATAATATATTACAATTGCTGAGGTCTTGTTGCTATCTCAAGTAAGAGGATGAGAGCGGCAGCGCTAGCGCTAGTACTAACAATAGTGACAACTGTTATTCTTGTTATCACGACTTTCGTCGTCTGCATTATCATCATCATCGTTATCAGCTGTATATTACATTTTGACTCGATGCCTGCCTGCTCGCGTACCCAACTTGCACCTAAAACTCGTATACATCACCTCCCCTCCTCCCCCTTCTCCTCCCCCCTCCACGACGCATTCTTCCGCCTCCCCTCCTCCTCTTCATGGCCTAACCCCCTACCCTCTCCTTCTCCTTCTCCTTCTCCTTCTCCTTCTCCTTCTCCTCCTCCTCCTCCTGGCCAAACTCCCCTACACCTTTTCACATCCCTCCCACCCCTTCCTCTCCTCCTCCTCGCCGCCCTACCTTCCCCCACCCCTTTCTCTCCTCCCCCTCCTCCTCACCATCCACCTTCCCCCCCTCCCCCTCAAAATCATCACCCGGCTCTTATCCCCTTTAATCCCCGTTGTGATAACCGAAGGACAAATTTCTTCGCCCTCAAACCCACCGCAATCCGGTTATCCCTTGAAATGATATCTCTTTCAACTTTTCTTTTCTTATATATCACTAAAAAATAACAAGATATCTTAATACCCCTACGATACTAACTATTTTCTTTTAGGTACTTTTAATACTATCAAAATTACTAAAATCTACATTAATACAATTATAAACTCATTTTTAATACCAAACTAAGTTTAAATACCACTATAAATACCAACGAAAATTTCAATACCACTAAAAACTCGACAAAATAAAAATGAACCAGTGGAAATTAAAAGCAAAACTAAAGTCAGTCAAGCGGTTTGATCCTTTGAGCGCATGTGCCGTGCCAACAGCTACTTTAATTTGCCTCAAATCCGGTTTTGGCAGAGATCGTAAAGAGGTCTATTTTCTGCTCGCCCCCACGTGTATTTGTATCTATTTGTCTGTCGGTCTGTTTGCGTATTTGCCTATTCCTATCCCACCCTCTCCTTCTCCTCTGCCTCTCCCTCTTTTTCGTCTATCCCCCCTCTCTCTCGTCCTTCTCCTTCCCTCTCTCCCATCCATCTCCCCCTCTCTCTCATCCTTCTCCCACTATTTCTCTCATCCACCCCCTTACTCTCTCACATCCTTCTCTCTCCTTCCTTTTCACCCCCATTAATCCCTCCCCACTCCCTCATCCATCTCCCCCCTCCCTCCCTCTCTCCTTCCCTCACTCTCATCCACCCACCTCCCCTCCTCTCTCTCATCTACCTCTCCCCCCTCCCTCCTCTCTCTCTCTCTCTCCTCTGCCCTCAAACGACCCCATCTTTCCTCTCACTCAAACGACCGACCCAAACGCCAACGACACCAACTCGCGTCAAGGCGACGTATCGACGACACCTCTTAGCCAGGGCGCCTCTTTAGTGCTTGCTGTTTTTGGCGCACGGAACGGAAATGAGACCCGGAATTAATGAGCTTGTGCTTCTATCGAGGGCATTTTGGAGGTGTTTTTTCGAACTAATGGAAGGTGGTGGTGGTGGTAGGTTGGTGTTTGTGGTGGTGGTGGTGATTATAATGATAGTGATGATGATGATTATGGTGGTGACGTCCCCAGACTCACCATCTATTCATATCTATACATATGTTTTTTAATGCAAGATAAGAATATATCAGGTAAGTAGCCTAGTAAACTCACTCACACACTCACTCACTCTCTCTCTAATCACTCACCCTATGCATCTATCAATCTCCACTCTCTTCTTCTTCCCTACTTCCATAACCTCCTTCCATTCTTTCCCTTCCATTCCATCCCTCCCTCCCTCTTTCCCTCTTTCCTCCACCCCCACCTCCAACCCACCCTACCTACCTCCTTCCTTCCATCCTTCCCTTCTTCATTTCATTCCCCCCTCTCGCGCCCTCCCTCCTCCTCATCCCACCTACCCTCCCACCCTCTCCCCTCCCTCCTCTCGTTCGTCTTTCATCATCCCCAAAATTAACGCGCTTGTTGCACACGCCCGAGACGAGATGATCCCCAGTGTGATGCTCTCCTCAGTCATCATCTGTTGCATCATCATCATCAACATCTCATGCAATAATGGCAATGATGATGCTGGGTCTGCTTTAAAAGAGGGGCGGAGGGGAGGGGAAGGGGAGAAGGAAGAGAGGGGAAGGGAAGGGAAAGGAAGGAGGGGGAAAGGAAGGGAAAGGAAGGGAAAGGAAGGGAAGGGAAGGGGAGGGGAAAGGAGAAGTAGAAAATAAATTAAACAAAAACAAGGAGACAAAACTTAGAGAAAATAAGGAAAGCATGAACGATAAATAAAGGCAATACGACCAAGAACAAAAATGAGCAGCTGTCAGCAACTATGGTTACACAACACAGGAACACGAACTGTTCAGCGTAAATAGGCCTACGGAAACCACAAACAGAAAAAAAACAATCATGGCAGTTTGCGCTAAAACAAGCACTGAAAGGAACAAAAAATAATCACAGTAACCCACGGTAAACAGGGCTACTACACAACGGACAACATAGCCAATAGTTCACGATAAACAAGCCTACACAGCAGAGTAACCCGCACACAACAAAAACAAACCACGCCACCTGCTACAACAAACAACATATAATAAACACAGAACAAGCAAAGAGCGTCACCCCCTCCCCTCCTTCCCCCTCCCTCCCCGTCCCCATCCGCCCTATGGTCCTGTCTTGCGGCCGATGTTCACTTCGTCGCAGTCGACCAGGCAGGTGGAACGACCTTGAACACTCACCCTTAAACCCCAAACCTGGATCGCACTATCAGAGTCAACGACGCACACAGCCACACACAGCCACACACACGCAAAGACTTGACGGACATTCTGTACATACGTACGAAGGGAGGGAATGGAAGAGAATGAAGGAGGAAAGGAAGGAGGAGAGGGACTTTTGACTTTGACGAGTTTATTGAGACAAGTGATTACGTACATCTCAAAAGGATGAGGTAACATAGGTTATCCTCACCCCAATCTTAGTCCCTCTTTGGGCTCACATATATTTTACAAAACCTTACAGCTATGTCAACATGTTGAAATATGGAGAGGGAGAGATGAAGGAGAGGACAGAAGGTGAGGATGAGAGAAGTTGAGGAGAGAAGGAGAGGAGGAAGGAAGGAGGGACGGAGTGAGGGAAGGAGGGAGCGAGAGAGGGAGCGAGAGAGGGAGCGAGAGAGGGAGGGAGGGTGCGAGGGAGGGAGGGAGGAAGTGAGGGATGAAGATGGAGGAGAGGGGGAGAGACAGATGGAGATGGAGATGGAGATGGGGATAGGGATGGGGATAGGGATAGGGATGGGGATGGGGATGGGGATGGGGATGGGGATAGGGATAGGGATAGGGATGGGGATGGGGATGGGGATGGGGATGGGGATGGGGATGGGGATAGGGATAGGGATAGGGATAGGGATGGGGATGGGGATGGGGATGGGGATGGGGATGGGGATGGGGATAGGGATAGGGATAGGGATAGGGATAGGGATGGGGAGAGGGAGAGAGAGAGAGAGAAGGAGAGAGAGTGAGTTGAGAGGAAGAGAGAAAGAAGAAAAATAGAAAGAGATGAGCAAGAAGAAAAATAGAAAGAGATGAGCAAGAAGAAAAATAGAAAGAGATGAGCAAGAAGAAAGGAGCAAACAAAGAGTAAAGAAGAAACACAAGTAAAAAGAACAGGATGGGAACAGAGTCACATGCAAATACAAAAGTAATAAGGAAAACCCAAAGCCAATTTACTAGTGTATCCTTATCTCTCTTACTCTCACTATGCTTTATCAACTCCCTCCTCTTATCATTTGATGCTGAGCCCTATAAGTTAATAATAAGGTCATAGTGTGGGATGGTTAGATAAGCTGAAAAAAATCACTATAAAGTGTTTCTCTTGTGTTTTATTTTCTAACTTGCCAATTGGTTAAATGAGTTCATGTGTAAAACATACAAATTCATAAGCATTCAAAAGGAGGCATACACGAACCAATGCTCACAATGTATTTATACTCATATTCTTGTAAACACACAAATAGGGACAAACGCACAAACACATATTCTTCAAACAATATACACACATAAAATTTAAAATACAGACAGACAGACAGACAGACAGACAGACTCACACTCATTCATTCACTCACTCATTCACTCACTCACTCACACATGCACACACTCACACATGCACACACACACACACACACACACACACACACACACACACACACACACACACACACACACACACACACACACACACACACACACACACACACAAACGCACACACACAAACGCACACACACAAACACACACACACAAACACACACACACAAACACACACACACACACACTAAAATAAATGTTCTCATGTACAATATTTTAATTACTACTACACAAATTGTATAACACCTTTGTATTTCAATCTCTAAGGTCTTTGCTATACTTATTCAGAATGCTGTAGTTGCCTCATAGCCTGGTTATTGAGGAGAGTCTAAGCCCAGGTGGTGTGTTTTATGTGATGTGGAGTGACAGGCTGGACACAGAGATGAAAGTCAGTATACCCTTATAATGGTTTAAGTTATCTTTATGGTACATATGGTTCAAGACAAAGATTTAAGTTTGAAGTGTATGGGGTAACTCTACTGTTTTGGACATTACTAAATAAATAAAGTAAATGGAATTAATAGATCAAAGATTTTTTTTTCTGACACATAAAATTGCAAACTGTTTTTTTTTTTCAATCAAACAAAGAAATCTTGTGATAAATCATCCTGGCCTGTGTGCCTTCAGCAACCTAGCAATGGCAAAAGGAAATTCGCCACATTCACTAAATTGTTAGGGAGGTCTACAAACATAAAATGCTCATGATCATGCTGGGGAATTGTAGGTCTCTATCTTATACTAAACAACTTTAAATAACATATTTAAACAAATTAAAACAATGACAATTTTGCCAGAGACAAAAAATGTTTTGGAATTTATCAATACATCTACTCCTCATACTGCTAAAGTTGTCATTACTATATTTAATTTAAAAAGTAACTATACCATAAATTGTAGTAATAAAAAAAACAATACTGTGCCCTAAATCTCATCCAGTGATACTGTTGATTCTATGTTTTACATTCTGGCAAAGGCCAATAAACTTCTATCACATATATTCTAATAAAGCATAGCCTGGGTTGGCTCCTTATTTGACAATGAATCACAAGGGAGGCTTACAAACTCTATCATGCTAAAATAGACCAAAATACACATGGCGGAGGTTTGCTGGTCAATGTCTGAACACAAACCATGTGACATCACTTATTGTGTAGATTCACAGACTTTGATTAACTGTAGGCTTACCTTTCCTTTGTATACATAATTTTTCAAACATAA
>NW_028234423.1:23879035-23881535 GCF_977035675.1 Penaeus japonicus | reverse complement strand
CACTGATAAGAAAACAAAGAAAAAAGGGAGATGAAGTTGATTATATTCAAACAAATGAACACATAATTACACATAATTAATTTATAATGATTAATTAATAATGTAACGTCCAACCTGAGTAAATTTTTTAATATCAATGGTTGGTTGATTTTCGATTTCTAATTTCACATGTGAATTTGTAGTGTTATTCAAATGTATCCTACAGGGTCATATGCTGTAAAATAAATTATTTTTCTTCAAGGTCATCTTAGATGAGTTATTATATAAAGACTTTTCTCTCTAAATATGAAGAAAATATACACACAAGCATAAACACACAACATGCATGCATGCACACACACACACGCAAGCACAAATGCGCACCACACACAGATAGAGACAGATAGATAGGCAGACACACACACACACACACACACACACACACAGACACACACACACACACACACACACACACACACACACACACACACACACACACACACACACACACACACACACACACACACACACACACACACACACACACACACACACACACACACACACACACACACACACACACACACACACACACACACACACACACACACACACACACACACACACACACACACTATACTCACATCTCTTATCTGCTCTGAGGAAAGGGCTTCTGGAAGATCTTGCTTGTTAGCAAACACAAGCAGTGTAGCCCCTGCCAGCCTCTGGAAAGCAAGAAAAAATAAATTCAATAACTGAAAAAAATTAAACAACAAAATACAAAATTAAATGATGATATGAATCAACAAAAAGTCAATCACCCCAAGTCGGTGATGTTAATTTCTGAGAAGGGAAATGCAAGCTAACTCAATCCTTTTTAAATTGCAAAGCAAGGAATGGCCTAATGAGAATAGGAGAGCCAGAGCAGGAATGATAAAAAAGTGTAGCAGTAAAGAATTATTGATAATAAAAAGGGAAGAAAGAAGTAGGAAATTAAACAGAAGAGAATAAAACAGGACAGCATATGCAGAATGTGAAGGTTTGGGAAAAGGTGTGAGAATCTGAACATTAAATTAGGAAAAAAAGGGAAACGATAACCAAGAGAAAGGGACAATTGAAGAAGTTAAGAGACACAAAGAGAAAGAAAGACAGAGAGAAAAGGAGAAAAAGAGACTGCGAGAATGGGAATGAGTGAGTGAGAATGAGAGCAGGTGAGTAACTCAGATGAGTTACTGAGAGTGAATAAGTATATGAGTAGGTAATTGATTTAGGTAAGGTAAGTGAGTATATGAGTAGGTGAGTAAGTGAGTAGGTATATGAGAGAATGAGTGAGTGAATGGTGAATAAGTAAACAGAAAAATTACCAGAAATACAAAAACTAATAGTAATAATAATCAAAATAACATGAAATATGACTAAAGTACAAAATTTACCTCCTCCTCCAACAGTTTCTTGAGTTCCCCCTGACAGTCCTTCAAGCGATCAACATCCGCGCTGTCCACGACCCAGATAAGGCCATCTGTGCATTCAAAGTAATTCCTCCAGTAAGACCTCAGTGAGCTCTGACCTCCTACGTCCCATATGTTCAATTTGTATCTGTGGGAATGGCACTCATTATGATAGATATCAAAATAACATTTCAGAGAAAAATGATCATCAGTTAATGTGAAAAAAATATCATAAAGTTTAAAACTACAAAACATTTGACCAAATTAAAAGGGGGAAAAAAATCCAATTTAAAACATATTTCCTGAATATTAACAACTTTACTATGAAGTCCTATAAGAAAAGACCCATATTAAAGTATCTCTAAAGAACACAGAACTAACATATTTTCATTTAAAATCTTCCTGGACAAGTGATCCCACCAAGCCATTACTCCAGCTTAAGGCAGTACACAACCCAAAGACAATCTAGTGGATACAGTACTGACAGGGTCATACCAAGTGACTCTCCAGTTTACAACCAGGACAAGAAAATGGTATAATTTAATCCAAGGGCTGAACTAAGAAAATTCTGGGAATACATTTTAGATAATTTGCATTTTGTTTTGTTTATACTAAGTTATATGTTTATACAAATCATAATTACACTGACATCACTAACTATTTACTGACTTCCTATATAAATGAAGGAAACATCTAACCCTTTCTCAACTATCATGATCCACTACAAAGAAATGCAAATGGTATTATAATAACTTCAGCCAATCCTCCAGTCATTACAAATGCGCAGGTGTTGGGACGATAACAGCTGTTAGTTAACACCTGTTAATGTCAAGTACGTAGTGTTTGTGGTTTCTATGATACCATGTACATAACATACATGATGTAATTCCAGGCCAAGATAGTGTTTCAAATGACATGAATACAATTATAAACCTGCAGCTCTACTTTAAGAAAAGAATCTTTTAAGGAAGTCTCCTGAAAAACTAAATACCTGGTAAGGCAATAATGTTATTAGCTTTCCACCTGAAAGCTTTAATATAGGAACTTACTCATATTTGTCCACAACGTGTTCA
>NW_028234423.1:23854035-23866535 GCF_977035675.1 Penaeus japonicus | reverse complement strand
TAGAATGTCCAAATGCCGGGGCGTTCGAATTATTAGGCCTAAATCAATTGAATAGCTGGCACAATACTGTGCCGCCCGGCAACTGGGCTTTTGAATGCGCGGTACACATGCTGTACCACCCGTCCTGTGTGGGTTAATTGCCATCAAGTGTTAGAAATAACAACTGCAGTAAGATAATAGTAATAATAATATTACCTTTTTGTTAATTTCTCTGCCTCATTTTGCTTAAAATCAAAAGTCATTGGTAATCTCGGTACTAAAACAACCATTATGTTATCACATCATCGTCATCATCATCATCATCATCATCATCATCATCATCATCATCATCATCATCATCATCATCATCATCATCAATCATTTTACTACTGCTGCTGCTATTATTATTATTACTATAATTTTATGACTATTATCATTACTATTATTACCATTCTTATTGATATTGAACATAAGGGATGTAGCACAGGAAATGTCTGTACTCCATCAGCTTTTCTTCCTTCTCCCACCCAGGTCTGAAGAGTGAGCTTGTGGAACGACTTTATCAGCACCTGCTTGCCCAGGAAGAGGCTGCAGACATGGAAGAAGACAAAGGTAAAGTAATTTATATTGTGCCATACAACATAAACCCGCCACACGACTCTATACATATTTTGTTAAAACCACGACCAATGGGTTAATGTGAATGGGGTGATATTGTAAATGTTTTTGTATATAATTTGGAGCAGGTTGTTCCTTTTATCATTGTTGTTGTTATTGTCTTTTAATGGATAGCTTGTATATGCCTGTTGACTTTCCAGAAATATGCACCATCCACTATTTTATTTATTTTTATTTTTTTTTTTTTTTTATATATTATATATATATATATATATATATATATATATATAATATATATTATATATATATATATATATATATATATATATAATACGTAGATTGTTCCACAAATTTGCTTAATCACCAAGAAGTCAATTAGTAGGCCTACCTGTACTCATCTGTTTACCCCAAACCCTTCTTCAAGAAATGGGGATAAACATGGTAGGTAAGAATCCTTATTAACCCATCCCCGACGGGGGAATTCTAGCCTTGAATGTCCAAATGCCGGGGCGTTCGAATTATTAGGCCTAAATCAATTGAATGGCTGGCACAATACTGTGCCGCCCGGCCACTGGGCTTTTGAATGCGTGGTACACATGCTGTACCACCCGTCCTGTGTGGGTTAACTTCTTGGTGACTAAGCCCCTGTGGAGTTTCTACATCAATAGATTAAAGGTTGTAGTGACATGAATGCTATCAACACATGATCTTCACTTCTAGAAGGAGGGGAGATGGACGAGGGAAGCCCAGAGGATGACAACGCAGACCAGCTGGGGCAAGCAGAGAACAGAGAAATGCTGGAAGAACAGCAGCAGCAGGAGGACATGGTGGTGGAGGAAGAAGAGGAGGAAGAGGGGGGCGAGATGCAGGAGCAGCCCGAGGAGCCAAGCCAGCAAGCCCAGCCACCACAGCAAGAACAAGGGGAACCACCTCAGGATCAGAATGAACTCCTCAGGAAGGCAAGAGAACAGGAGGAGGTGAGGTCATTTCTTGTGATTTATTTTGGAAATGAATTATGATTATTTTATCTTTTTTACAATACATTATAGTAATCAAGAATTGAATAGGTTTAATTAAAAATCTGTTAATGCTGTCATACTAGTTGATGAAAGGGTAATGAGAGGAAATTAGTAGTGTTTTTTGAGGTTTTTATCTGTGGAGAAAATATACCAATGTGGAGGACAAATCCTATAAATGTTGGAGTGGTGTTTGTTTCTTTGTTTTATATTCTGCAATTTTTGGCAGATGTTAGCCCGTCAGAGGCAGTTGGAAGAAGAACGACTGATGCAGCAAAAGGTCAGGGAGCAACAGAGGCTCTTAGAACAGCAACAGCAACAGAAGCAACAGGAAGACCTGTATCGCCTACAAGAGGCAGCACTGATGGAAAAGCAGAGGGAGGAACATGAGAAACAGGTGCAGCTACTGAGACTGCAAAGGGAAGCTCTGAAGCAGAAGGAAGAGGAACATAAGGTGAGGGATTTCATATCATAGATTGAGGGTGGTTTTGATATTTTGTTTTCATTATTTTTCTAACAAGACTATGCATTACAGACCAGGAAAATGGCTATACTTTCTAGGTTATTATTGATAGTTGTTTTGGTAAATTGCATGATTTGAATGTTGGTATATATTTTCAATTCACTTCAATTACTTAAGATGTTGAAGTATCACAAAGTTTTAGAGATAGTGAGAAATTCATATGAGTATGAAATTGAGAGTCCATTTTCTGTTTTATGAGTTTTCCTTGTGTTGAGATATGTGTTGCCCTGCAGATACCAGCAGCACCAACAGGCCCTCCAGGTGTAACTGCCCCTCTCCCACGTGCATCTGCACCAGCGACTGTAACCCCAGTACCACCAGGGGTTGGGACAGTTCCAGTTCTTGGGCCTCCTGGCGTCAAGGCATCTGTGGTTGTGCCACCACCTGCGACATCCTTCACCCCACACCCCCCAGGGCCAATCAATGTTGGTGGTCCTGCTGGATTCACAGGTCCAGCCCCCATCCCAAGTGCTGGTCTCCTGGGCCCAGCACCGGGGTCAGTGCCTAAGTCCACACCCTCTCCACAGCAGCCACCTCTCAGGCCTCCACTCCTTCAGACAGCTACAACACGTGCACCAACCTCCATTGCATCACAGCGGCCGCCTATGCCAATGGCAAACACTTCGCCCAGACCTCCGGTAATTTCTTAAACTCTTTTGATTATGTCTAAATTATTTTTGGCATTGGGTTTAAATATTTGGAATGTTTGGATGCTCATATATGAGACCACAAGACTAAAATGTACCTTAAAATCTGTAGCTGAGTAAGAAATGTTTTTCTTTGAAATGTGTGTTTTCAGTATTTTAGCATGTTAACCCACACAGGACGGGTGGTACAGTACTGTACCGCGCATTCAAAAGCCCAGTGGCCGGGCGGCACAGTATTGTGCCAGCCATTCAATTGATTTAGGCCTAATAATTTGAACGCCCCGGCATTTGGACATTCAAGGCTAGAATTCCCCCGTCATGGATGGGTTAAATACTGCCCTTGGAAATGAGAAATGAAGGATTTAACATAATGAGTACATATCACATGGTCTGAATTTTATTTTTAAGTAGACATCAATTTTAATATTAATTATTTAAGAACTGGTATTTTGGATATTTCTTTTTCTTTATTTTATTTTATTTTGGACTTGGGTTTTTCTTTTGTTATTCAGTATTTATATATTACATAGTTAAGTTTTTAGTTGAAAAGCTACTTTGTAAAAGTTTTCCCTATTGAGTTTCTTTTGTTGCTTGCAGGGTGCAGGGCTATTGGGTGCTGCTCCTCCTGCCATGGGACCTCCTGGTGAAAACCAGGACAAGAATGAGAAACCGCCTCCACTCATGTCCCTGCACGTGTCAGCTCCCAAGGAAGAAACTCCACGGGAGGTGAAGCTGCCTCAGGCCTTGGAGCAAGCCTTGGCCTTCAAGACAGAGCGTGCTAAGCAGGTAAGGGAAACACATTCTTTTGTGAAGAAGGCATTGTACAGGTGCTTTAGCTGTCTTATAAATTGTGTATGATATATTTTGGGGTATGTACAAAAGGTTCAATTTTGGGGAGACAGTGTGACAGGAAGAAGGCCTATTATACATACTCAGTTTTTTGCTGTGGTTAGCGGCAATTATCACAGCAAAAGTGTGTCTGCTGTGATACTCTTTGTTACTCCATTGCTGCCAGGCATGTTTAGGAAGGAGGGGGGTCTACTGTCTAGGTGATTGTGTAGGTAGTGTTCAATAATTCCTGAAGGATTTTCTTAGAGAGTGGCAGACAGAGAATATTGTCACTCTGAACTTTATGCATTTAATACTGTTGGCTTGATTGTGAAATATATGATTTGAGGATTTACCAATATGAGGCCAATAATTTCCATTTCATCAGCTTTAGGAAGTTTGGTCAATGCAAATGATGGCTCATTTGAAATTTTCATTTTCTTTTCTATATACTTTGCTTATTCTCAGTATAGCTTGTAAGGTAAATAATACAAAGATAAATTGTGCAAAAATGTGCAGAATACAGTATAAGGTGTAATTGTATATGTAGATGTTCTTTTTATTCTTTCTTTTTTCGATCCTCACAAATTTAATTTTCATTTTGTAGATCATGATGTAGATATTATTGATTTTATACGCAGTATTTTCTTTATTATTTGGTATTTTCCTTTTCTAAATACAAAGAGAATACTACAGCAAAATTGAGAGGAAATAATTCTGGATATCTCTTCCAGGTGGGTGTAAATCCAGAAGATGTGGAGAAGGTTGAAAGAGAGGGACTGGCTGGCATGGATGAGCTGGAGAGCCTTCCTCCTCAACCCCGCCCCCCTGTACCTGTGGCCAAGACTCAGCCTTCCTTCATTCCTACTGGGTACGAGGAGGAAGATGATGAAGCCCCGGAAGAAACCAACCAGAAGAACAAGCAGGAGAAGAGCAAGAAAAAGAAGAAGAAGAAGAGGAAGGGACGTCATCGCTTCCAGGAGGAGCTGGACAGGCAGAGGAATGAGAGGATGAAGAGGGACAAGAGCGATGCAGATGATCCAAACATTGAGATTGAATATGTGCAGGACACAATCGATCTAGATATCACAGACCCCAACTATAGACATTTTGCTAAAATATTTGAGGCTTTCCGTATTGCAGAACCAGAGCCAAAGGTGGAAGAGGAGAAAGTGGTTCCCAAGACAGAAATTCCACTAGTGGACCCAAAGAAACTTGGCTCAAAGGTTCCCGGAATCCCCTTGGATGATGACGATGACGATGATGATGACATAAAGAAGGAGGAAGATGATAAGCCAAAGTTATCTAAGAGGAAAATGAAACTACTGAAGCGTATGAGTATCGCAGAACTAAAGCAGACAGTGAGTCGTCCAGATGTTGTTGAAATGCATGATGTCACAGCAAAGGACCCAAAGTTGCTGGTCCACCTAAAAGCCACAAGAAATACTGTACCTGTTCCACGACACTGGTGCTTTAAGCGTAAGTACCTCCAGGGTAAGCGTGGTATCGAAAAACCTCCCTTCGAGCTACCAGATTTCATCAAACGCACAGGAATTATGGAGATGAGAGCAGCATTACAGGAGAAGGAAGATCAAAAAACACTCAAGGCTAAGATGAGGGACAAGGTTCGACCCAAGATGGGTAAGATTGACATTGACTATCAGAAGCTTCACGATGCCTTCTTCAAGTGGCAGACCAAACCCAAGATGACGATACATGGAGACCTCTACTATGAAGGCAAGGAATTTGAGACAAAGATGAAAGACAAGAAACCTGGAGAAATGAGTGATGATCTTAGGATAGCCCTAGGTATGCCTGTGGGTGCCAATGCACACAAAGTTCCGCCTCCATGGCTCATTGCTATGCAGCGTTATGGTCCACCCCCATCATATCCAAACTTAAAAATACCTGGCCTCAATTCACCTATACCTGAAGGCTGTAGTTTTGGTTACCATGCAGGTGGATGGGGTAAGCCTCCTGTAGATAATATGGGTAAGCCTATATATGGTGATGTCTTTGGTACGCAGAGCAAAGATTTTGATTCCCCACTGACAGAAGAGGAGGTAGAGAGGACTATGTGGGGAGAACTGGAGAGTGAGAGTGAAGAGGAATCAGAAGAAGAGAGTGAGGAGGAGTCTGATGAGGATGTCAGTGGGTTAGTAACTCCAGGAGAAACTGGTCTAGTCACTCCTTCAGGTATTAGCTCTTTACCAGCTGGCTTGGAGACACCAGACATGATTGAGCTGAGAAAGAAACGCATGGAGACAGAAATGGAAGGTGGCGACACTCCAGCACTATACACTATCCTCCCAGAGAAACGTACAGAGACCATGGGGCGGGCAATGATGGGCTCGACACACACCTACGACTTAGGAGCTGCGGGAGTGGGAGGGGCAGCAGCACGTTCAGCACCACAGGGAGTCGAGGTGGCTCTCGATCCCTCCGAGTTGGATCTGGTGGACACCGATGCCATGGCTGCGCGTTACGAGGCCACTCTCAGGGAACAGCAGAAGGGGGAGGAGGAAGATTTCTCAGATATGGTGGCTGAACATGCGGCGAAGCAACGTAATAAAAGAAGGAAGCAACAGCAAGATCAGGCTAAGCCAGCCAAGAAGTACAAGGACTTTAAGTTCTGAGATGGATTCAGTGATATATCTGTGGCTCATGAAAAGATTATTGATAGTATGAGAAGTCTAGTTTGAAGTTTGACTCTGTTTTGTATGTTGGATGATTGCTATATTGTTTTTTTATTCTCCTAGAGTTAAGCTGGCTTGTTGAAGAAGCCACATAGCCAACAGATTTTGTTTATATATTCTTTTATCTTCATTTCAGTCAAGAAACTTAATAAAAGAAAAATTATTGGGTGTGATATATTTCAATAATCCCTTTTTTATTCTTATTTTAGGATTAACAGATACTTAATACATGAATAAACCTCTTCATTTATTTATAAAAAAAGATAACAAGAAGTCCTTTAAAAGGGGATCTTCACAAATAACAACAAATGATAAAAATTTATAGTATGTTAAAATATATATAAATACATTTTGAAAAGCTTCATCTTTACTTTTATCCATTTAACAGAACTTAACCAGGAATAGATATCACTCACAACCTTTTCTTCCTGTAAGGCACTTGCACAGAAAAAATACATTTCTGTTACCTGGCAAGATAGTCTTTGGTATATATAAATAAAAACCTACTGAATCTTAATTTACAAAACATGACCTCTAACAAACTGCCATGTATCTCTGAGACCTGTTCCTAGTTACATTTTGACTAACTCTTCATTATTAATGAAATGTCAAGACAATGTTCTCATTTCCACCCAAATGAAAAACATAACAGGTATGTTGATGATTTCATATTCAAATAAATTATTCCATGATCTCTTCCCCCAACTTTTCCTCATCAATAGCTTCTCTTAGCTTGTGCAACTTGGGTTTCCTCTCCTGTAGAAAAAAAAAAATAAATAAATATGGCATTCTTTTCATACATTATCAAAAGCTTCATCTTTACTTTTACAATACTGAAAAGCTCATCTACTGATGAGTGCAACTTTGTGTTTGCATTGGACATGATGAAATATATTACAGATTATATAATATGTATAAATAAATATGTGAATTTAATATTTAATCTTAAGAAGTAAAACTATGCACAGGCACTAGTCATGTCAAGATCGCCTTGTCTATACTAACCTCTTTGTTTCCCTTGGCAAGGTGCGTTAGATTGACTACAGGCACTATAGACGGGCGTCCATGGGCACATTGGAAGGGAAGTGCACAAGTGGACAGTGACTTCACTAGGTTTTCACACTCATCATAAGTTAATTCATCTCCAAATTTGATAGCTCCTAAAGACAAGAAAAGAGAAACAAGTTATGCTTACATATAACTAAGTTACAAGTACTTTGAAATAATAAAATCAGAAATATTTACATCTGCAATACTTCTTTTAATCAACTGATACAAACTGTGAGAAGAATTAAAGAAAAAAAGGGTTAAAAAGTGCCAAAGAATTCTCTGAGTCATTAAAACATCTCTTACATTCAAAAGGACACACATACCTCTACAGGCCTGGCTGCAAAGGACATTCATTAAGGGTTTTGGCATTGTTGAGACAATACCACCAGTCTGGTGCAGGGTGTAACATACATCTCGCACAATGCTCTCAATAATGGCAGTTGCTGACTGGCATCGACGTTGACGAAGCTCATGTCGTTCCCGAGCAACTAGAATACTTGGTATGGAGTGGAAATTCACCTGTGATGCACTGACCTGAAGTCAAAAGTAAAATTATTTTTGTATATGAAGGAGGTTGAATTAATTATATGCTAGTGTGTAACAATACCCACTTTCTTTCACAAGATCAAAGGAATCTACAAAGTACCAATGCTACTTAGATATAAAATAAAAATACAGTAAAATAATCAACAAATACCTGTGTGAAGTGAAGGCCCCACTGTATGAATGTTCTTGTGTATGCCATCATCAGTCGGACTTCGCTCTCAGGCAGGGTCATTTCCAGGGGGGGTGTAATCATACAAGTACGTATCACACGTTCTCCATTGTCTAAAGTTTCATAATTTTCTTCAGTGAGGGTCTCAAGGCGCACTCGCTCATCGACTGCATGTTGGTCAAAAAGTACAATAATTTCACTCACTTTGTGTAGGGTTGGATCACATGAAGTGTATGTAATTTCACAGGCTATAAACTTCTTGTCTAGTTGGCCCAGTACCTGCAAGATTATGATGGAATTAATACAACACAAGTGCTGAGTACATTCTCTTTCTACTGCTTTTTACCATCCTGTAAGTCTATGGAAATTAGACTTTTAATCTTTTATAATATATAAACAAATATGATTCACTGTACTTGCATTTTCTGTTAGCAGGTCCCTTTAATAGAAAGCAATAAATGCGTGAGTAGGAGAGAGAATGAGAGTGAATGCGAGTTAATCATACAGAATAAAAACAACAGAATTCCTAGTTGCCTCTTGTCATCTCAACACTTGATACTGCAAAAATCTTACCCTGCAGGTCTGGAGCATTTCCTGAGAAAACTTGTATGGATGGACAATGTTATATATCCTTATAGAGGATTCCTTATTCATTCCTCGCTCAATACCTGTCATCTGAACTTTTGAACTCAGTACATCAGCATCCATGGCAAATGTTGGTGGCTCCCACTCTTGGCAGATTTGGGCCACTTCAGATGATTTCTCTGTAGTACCTAAATTTGATGGTTTCTCAGACCACTTGATGGAATCATCATCCATTTCAGAGTCCTGCAGTATAGACTGTATGGCATCCTTCATTCCTGGAGATATTAGGGACTCGCCTTCTTCTTCATTGTTGAGTGCTCCTTGTTGTGTATCTACGCTGTTAACAGCAGTACTGCCTGACATCCTAACCTCTGAGTTATCACTTACTTTCTTCTTCTCCATTTCCCTTCTCTTCTTCCAAGACATGAAGGCACTATATCCGTGAGTGAGGACAAAATCTTGTTTCTGGTGCCCTCCATCTGCCTCAGGTTCTCCAGATAAAGGGATCTTAAGAACTGGGGCTCCCTGCGGCTGGCTGCTCGTCCACTCTGGCATCTCCTTAACAACTGGAGCTTCATAAGATGTGTTTCCCGTTTGGAGGTTTACGTAGACTTTCCTTCCACTTTCAGTGGTTACTTCTTTCCACAAGTTCTTGAGGTTTTCATTTGTAGATTGCTTTGTGGCCTGCCCTGTTAAACAGTCAACTTTGGATCTGTGTGTCAAGTTATCATTGTTGCTGCCTAGCAAATGTGTTTGATTACTCTCGCTTGGTGCCTCTTTGCTTGCTATTTCATTGTTAGAAATCTGATCCTCTGAGTTCTGATGACTGTCATTACTCAACTCTGTGCTACCAATAGGAATATTTAATTCTGCTAAATCATCAACCTCTCTATCATATGTTTTCTTGTGTAAGATTGCAGACTCTTCAGACTGCTCCACCAACTTGGGTAATGCTTCTTGACTATGATCACTAGGTGCTAAGGAAGGGTTTTTACCATCAATATGTATCATCTTGCCATGGAAAACTATGTCATAAGAAGGAAATTTGTTTCTTGCACTTTGATGTTCTTCTGTCACGCATGAACTAGCACTGCTGAGGCTTGGAACACTTGATCCAAAAAAGGTTCTAGCATTATATGTGTCAGTAAGTGATGCTGTACACTGAGAAATCAATTGAGAATCTCTAGTGCTAGGTATGGTAAGCTCTGAGAAATGGAGAGATGCTGACAGAGGATTCTGTAAGTCTGAGTTGATTGCTGTATTGATAGGAGTTGACTGGATATCACTATTGTGACTCTCCTCCTTATGAATGATTTCCTCACTATTTCTGATAGGTGAAGCTACTGCTTGAATGCTTCCACTACATGTCTGGCTTTCTTCAGTACTGATAATCTCTGATGATGACTTGGTAAGCCTGAAATTTACCTCAGTATTAGGAAAATTGTTCTTAGAAAGTGGAAAGGCTTCATACTGCTCTTGTATGCTGTATGCATTTACTGTCTTGAAAGTATTTTGATTCTCTTTCATGTACTTGATATTGATATCATCATGATTTTCTGAGTCACACACCTTTACATATTTAATGTTCTCTGGATTATCAGGTAAATCTAGATCATGAACTCTAGAAGTACATTTGACTAAAGAGTCCATGGAGCTCTCATTCATGCAGGCACCTAAAAGTCCACTGCCTTCCTGAGTATCACCATGGGTTTGGTCTGAACATTGCTCTGTGACAATTTGTTGTGTAGTGTGGGCCTCATCATTTTTTTCACTCAAGATACTATCAATGACAAAAGGTTGTGTTGGAGATATTTCTTTGTGTGTGTATAAATCAAGGTTCTCCTTTGTGGCCTGATGAGTTTTTGCATACAGCTCTTCATGGCCACAATTTCCAGATGTCTGAAATAGCTGCTGGTTTATATCTTCTGGTGGGTTTACAGTTTGATGAACAAAGTCAGACTCTTTAACAGTTGTGAAAAAATTTGCATCTTTTACTTGGGATCTCAAAGGTTCATGGACTAAATCACTATTACTGCTCTCCACATTGTTTTTATCAGAAATAAATCTCTGGATATCTTCTCTGTAATCATTTAATTCACTGGATTTATCGCAATTATTTGCCACTGATTCTTCTGTAAATCTCTCTGAAGGCTCCCTCGATGACAAAACTATCTCAGAACCTAAGCTCCTTCTCTCTAGTCTATCTGTGGAGGTATGGCTAATGATCTCATCATCTACAATTTCTTCTTTTTCAAGAGACTCAAACTCCTTGATTTCTGACTCTAGTATTGGTTGGAATTTGAAGCTACAGTCCAGGTCCACAGATTTACTGGATCCCATGCGAAGAGCTTTCCCACTGAAATCACTGTCAGAGTCACTGCCTGATGCTTGGACTGTGCCCTGATCATCTATTTTGTGTCGTAAGGATCTCCGGGTTTGATATCTGGTTTTGCGTTCAGCGCTCTTGATATCTGATTTGGAATTACTCTTATCTCTCTGTGACACTTGATAACCTGTGTTCTTGTTGATGCATTTGGATTGATTAGAAGAGTTCCTCTGGAATTCAAATTTCTGAAGAGATTTTAAAGATTTAGCCTTTGCTTGATGCTTCTTCCATCCTTCACTGAGAGTTTTGCTGAGAGATTTCTTATTGTTCTGTTCTCCATCCCCTCCTGTATTTTTAATTGTTGAAAAAACGCTAGCCTTTTGCGATGCATCATCTTCAAAAGTACGTGATGAGGATGCTACTCTAAGAGGTGGAGGCTCCTTGGGAGGGCTTCTGACCAGTTCCTTGGGTGTTTCAAATGGTTCCTGTTTACATTTTTTTTTATCTTCATTATAAAAACTTATGAATTCCTCTAAAGAGCTACGTTTTTTGTTACTGTCTTTGCTGTTTGCTTCATCATGGGTCTCACTGTCTGGCTTTTCTGTTTCAGTTGAAACAGTTGCCTTATTCAAAGACTGATCCTCAGGAGAAGGATGTGTACTAGTTGTGTCATCATCATTCTGAGAGACCATTCTTCTAAACATATCTAAGGAACTACGGACTTTATTTCTTGCTTCCTGAATTTTTTCTGGACTTCTCATACTTTGTACTCTTGGTGATAAACTTTGCTCTGGGGTGGATCTTAGAACAGAGTTGTCATTACATCTTTCATCCACTTTCACCGAATCAAGGCTGCCAGTTTCCTTATTTGCACCTATTTGTGAGGGATCACTACTCATATCTTTTATCTGTCTTTCCTCATCTGCTCTCAGTATAACTTCATCCTCATCAGAGTTTATCTCATCGTATCTTTGTGCATCCTTGTCCCCATTCTTTTTTCTTCTGACAGGGATACTGTGAACAGCAGACAGGTTATCATAAGTGCAGAGAGTTCTACCATATTTCTCCTGAGGTTCTCCTTTTGAGTTACTATTTTCTGCTGACCTTTTTAGACTGAAAATCTGTAGCAGAGCTTGGCTGCTGTGAGGCTCCTCCTGACTCTCCTCCTCTGTCACCTGGTCTCGTCCTGATCTCTTGAATCGCTCATCAAGAGATATGGCCAATTTCTCCTCCTCAGCAAACTTGATAACCATTTCTTCTATGCAGAGAAGAAGCTTGTCCCAATCCCTGAATTCTACAAGAGTCTTTGTGGGATCCATGCATATGTCATACTCTTTTGCAGGGCACTCAATATTGATTACATATATGCCATGCAATTTCAACCCCTTTGGTGGGCTAGAAGATTTTCCTGGTTGAGGTGTTGCTGGGTGAAGTCTATTACTTATGATTGATGTGCGTGCAAGAAGATAATTCATCATCTTGTGTATTTTTGTTTTAAGCACAACCCTCTTATTTAC
>NW_028234423.1:23841535-23844035 GCF_977035675.1 Penaeus japonicus | reverse complement strand
AGGACATCATGGAGTCCCACGATTTCCCCGACGACGTGGGGCCTGTGCCCTCGGACTGTGACATGGGCATATTCTGGGAAGTGACTGTTTGGCGGTACGAATAGACGCGCTGCATCCCTGGCATGCCGTGTCTGCCGGAGGACATGGCGGAAGACATGGCGGACGCGGAGTGTGGCCCCTGGGAGTGTATCCCGCTACTGAATGTCATGTGAACGCCCTGTGAATTGTCCATGCCAGCGAGGCGCTGCGAGGCACCAGCAGAGGAGTAAAGAGTAGAATCGTGAGATGCTCTTTGGGGCGAGAGATGTCCGTGGGCGCCCAGGCCCTGGGTAATGCGGTTTGTGGCTACGGGCACATTATTACCCAGAACCACATGGCCTCGGAATCCGGATGGGACCTTGTATCCACGAGCCCCTGGGATCTTCTCCCCGGGCTGGATGGGTCGCCCTGGACGCTCGTACAGAGGGGACCCGTCCAGCCTCCTACCAGGCGCCGGCATAGCCATGACATTTATGGTGGGCGAGCCAGGGACGTTGGGGAGAGTGAGAGTCGTTCCCGGGCCCCCTGGCAAAGGAATCGTCCGCATTACCATCTGTCGGTCATTCCCTGTCCCCTCAAGATCTACCGGAGGGATGGTGGGAGGGTGAGACTCCGGCTGGGACGCCGGACGTGGTTGTGGTGCAGGCATGTGAGGTCCAGAGGTATCCACGTGCTGAGGAGCAGGCATACCAACGTGAGACAAAGGCTGTACTAAGGTAGTGTGCGATGTTACAGGTTGTAGAAAAGAGTCCTGGGCCACCGCAGGATGTGTAAAGGCATCGTGTGGGTGCGGCGACTGCGTCGGAACCTGCGGTGATATAGTGGGCACAGTTGTGGGTTGCGGCGAGACAGAAGGCTGCGTAGGAGTGTGAGACAGATCATCGGCGTCAGGCTGTGGCAAGGACATCTGTACCTGGTGAACTACTATACGAGGCATCGGAGTGGTGAGCTCTGGCTCTGGTTGTCCTGGAAGAAAAGGCTGTTGAGGTCTTTGAGGGGACACAGCAGGCTGCGGCAAGGGCGCCGTCTCTGCAGTGGAAGGGTATAGATGGGGAGGTTGTAGAATCTCAGGAGGGATATAATCTAAATGTGGATCTATTGAATCTTCGAGGTCATAGTGCACTGAAAGGTCAGGGTGTGGAATGACGTCACCATAATCTCCCCCCTCGTAGCCGTAGTCGCTATAGACTGTGTAGTCATAGTAGGGACTCGGGTCAATCTTCGGAATATGGAACTTTCCCTGGCCGGAAAGGCTGTCGTGACTCCCATGTGTGTAAGTCGCCAAGTCGATTCTCCGGTCATCCGACGGCTGTCCATCGCCCTCCTCGAAGTCGCTGGGGACGGATGACTGCTCGATTTCGCTTTCTCTCGGAGGAATCCCCGCCCCGCCATGGAGGCCGTCCAGGTCGATGTACTGGTAGTCCTGGCCAGGATAACTCCACTCAGACGCAGGGTAGCTAGCGATCGCTGGATGCATGTCTGGTTGGTGGACCGTTTCCATGATGCTACCCAACATATCCTGTCTCATGTGGGGTGCGCCTCCTACAGCAGAAGGATCATATGAACCGTCGATCGGTTGTAATTCCTGCAAGCTTTCGCTTATAAATGGTAGGTCTTCATGGCCAGCAGTTTGACCATGATTCCTGAATTCAGCATCTTGACTCAATCCTCCCTGCAACGCCCCCTCTTGCCCTTCTTGCAAAGTACTTTCTACAGGTATTCCTGTATGCACTAGGTTTTCATGTTCGAATTCTGCATGTACTTGGCTGTGTTGTTCGGACTGGTCGAGCGTTGTGCTTTCCTCGTCGAAATGTCCAGTTTTTCCCTCCTCGTTTCGATCATGCTGTGAACTTCCTTCACTGCCCACGAGATTTTCTTGTCCAAACTGTCTGTGAATATCGCGTCCTTGATCAAACTGTTCGTGAATATCCCCTCCTTGTCCAAGAGCTCCGTGAATATCCCCTCCTTGTCCAAGAGCTCCGTGAATATCCCCTCCTTGCCCAAGAGCTCCGTGAGCACCTCCTCTTTGCCAAAGAGGTCCGTGAATATCCCCTTCTTGCCCAAGAGCTCCGTGAACACCTCCTCTTTGCCCAAGAGGTTCGTGAATATCCCCTCCTTGCCCAAGAGCTCCGTGAGCACCTCCTCTTTGCCCAAGAGGTCCGTGAATATCACTTCTTTGCTCAAACTGTCCGTGAATATTACTTCCTTGGCCATATTGTCTGGAAATATCACTTCCTTCCTGTCCGTAAGTTGATCTTCCTCCTTCAAGCTGTTTGCTCACGTCTCCTTCTTGCAATGTATTTTCTAGTTCAAATTCTGTGTATAAATCATTTTCATGACCACCTGGTCCATACACAGGGCCTTCTTGTTCATACTGTCCGTGCTGCTCTTGTTCTGCAGCAGTGTTGCCTTCTCTCCAAGCAGATAGATCATAAGCAGTTGCATTAACGTCTTCAAAACC
>NW_028234423.1:23766535-23769035 GCF_977035675.1 Penaeus japonicus | reverse complement strand
CTCGCATTCTCAAAAGCTGATAACCCCAAAGACAGATTTTGTTTCGGATAATCGATATCACGAAATTACATCGACGAGTGGTGTGGACAGAGGTATGTCGAGTTCTTATTGATTGTATTATACCTCGCTTGGCACACGAAGGGAAGGGCAGTGTTCAGTTTAATGTAATTGGCCACGTGTCTTCGGTTAGCTTGTTCTCCATTTTACTTTAACTGTTTTCTTCTTTCTTCTCCTTGCTTCTGTTCTTTCGTTTCTTCTTTAGCTCTTGGTAATTGTTATTGTTTTTCTTTTCCTTTTTTTCTTTTCTGTATTTTTTACGTTTTTCTTTTTCGTGTGTGTGTGTGTGTGTGTGTGTATGTGTGTTTGTGTGTGTGTGTGTGTGTGTGTGTGTGTGTGTGTGTGTGCGCGTGTTTGTGTGTGTGTGTGCGCGCGTTTGTGTGTGTGTGTGTGTGTGTGTGTGTGTGCGCGCGCGCGGATTTAAATGACATGGGGTGTTTATTTTCACATCTGAAACATTCGTTGCTGAAAAAAATACATTATTGCTATTTCAGGAGAAATATTTTTTCCCAAGTATAATGGTCCAATCTTCATTCACCCCCCCCCCAAAAAAAAAAAAAAACGCTGATCCCAAGTTTTCCTTTTCTTTTCTTTCAGTGAAAAAAAACAATCTGAATAAATAAAAAGTCGCGTGACATTGTCTCATCAGTGTTATCGGGCGAGGCAAGACCGCCAGCCCATCTACATTTTCAAAGATAAAGTCTTCATATATTTTGCATTGTGGCATGATTTTTCTTTTCTTTTTTTTTCTTTTTGGTAGATTTCTAGGAAAATGATGAGTGCGATGGGGAATATGATAGTGTATTATGTTATTATATTGTGTATGAATGTTGTGACTGCGATCATAACGGCAGTTGGAAAGGTGAGTGTGTTTCCGTGTGTGCAAAGTTACATGCGTGAATATTTTTTACTTGCAAGATGTTGTTTGTAGATGTATACATTTACACGCTCTCAGGAAGACACAAAACATGTACATACAAATACACAAATCAATAAACACAAATAATCACACACACACACACACAACACACACACACATAGAAAAAAGAGAAATGCATTATACAATATACATGCATATGAGAGCGATCCATGACGTTAATCTGCAAGGGCTATTTTTGCGTAAGGAAAATAAACTACATTATGAAACCCCCCAAAGCATGATGTACCTTCATATACGTGGTCCCTTGGCATATTTCTTGCTTCTAAATCTGTTTCCTACTGGGAATATACATATACAGACATGCAGTATAGTCATGCATTCATTCACACCAACGCGTGCATGCAGACAAGTTTTCATCCACCAACAAATACACACAGTGATTGTATACAACTAAATAAACGCGCATTTAAACACTTATGACAAACGAACAGGAATTGGCCTACGTTTAAACAGACACACGCATTCACTCGAGTCCCTTGATGATGCTAATGAAACACAGACCTGTTGAAATACTTATAATAGATATTTATCAACAAATAAATAGATGAAGAGATCCGACGTGTTTTCAAAGAATGGCGTGTTTCAACTTTTTTTTTCTGCGGACCAAGTTCGTGTTAAGCTTCCGAATATTAATGGATGAAAATTCGAAACATTAGACTCCGAATATCTGGAATGACGGAAGGCCATCTTCTTTTGTTTCTTTTCGTGTTTATTTTTTCTAGTCGCTGCGTGTGCTTTTTGGTCTTTTCTTACATTTCTCCTTCGTGATGGCTTGTTTCTTGTCTAATTGTTGTCTTCGATTTTTATGTATACCTTTCCTTACACACATTTTTTTTCTCCTTCTTTTGTTCCTCATAATTTCTACCTCCTAATGTTTTTGCAAAAATAGGGTCTGAGTAAAGCGCAGTGATTAAAGGGAGGGTGACGGTTAGAAAGATGAAAGGGGAATGGACAGGGGGAGTTGAAGGAGGGAAGGAGGGAGAGATGGGAAGAAGGAATCGGGGGGAAGCATAAACGAGGAGAGGGAGACAGGAAGGAATAGAATAGGAGAGATGTTGGAAAGAGGGAAGGAGGAGGAGAGGAAACAAGACAGAAAGACTGAACGCTTGTGGTAGAGGTTGTCGACGACTGGTGCTGTTCTGCGATCTATTTTAAAGGTCTCAGTCGTGACACTTTCTAGGGCCGAGGAACGGTAGTGAACGCCGGTTCAATTGAGCCCTGTGTGTTTATAACGCTATGTGGGCATTGGACAACATATTCCGAGGCATAAGAGAGATTAGACTTCTCCGGTTGCTTACATCTCAACCTGGTAACAAAATGGTTGTTGATGAGAAGGCAATCTAGGACATAGTAGCGGCATCACCCTAATTTATACAGGTGAATGAAGAAAGGTGAAAACAGCTGATTGTGAAGGTGTCCCATCAAGGCTCTTGGAAACGCCTGAAGGTGGCGCTGTAGGTGCGTTGGAGACACTACGGGTGCTGCATTCAAAGGTCTTCGGTA
>NW_028234423.1:23746535-23751535 GCF_977035675.1 Penaeus japonicus | reverse complement strand
ACTCCTCTCTCTCTCTCTTTCCTCCCCATTAATAGATATTATATATAATAATATATATATATATATAGATATATATTGGTAATATATACATAAATACATATAAATATGTATATATATATTTATAGTATATAAATATAATATATATATAATATATATATATATATATATATATATATATATACAATAAAGAGAGAGAGAGAGTGAGAGAGAGAAGAGAGAAGACAGAGAGAGAAAGAAGAGAGACAAGACAAGAGAACAGAGGAGACCAGAGAGACAGAGAGACAGAGAGACAGAGAGAAAGGGAGAGGAAGAGAGACTGACAGACAAACAGACATACAGCAAGAAACATAAACAAAATATAATCGGATGAAGGTATAGCTACAGATGGTTGTGACAACATACAGATATTCAAATTTCTAACGGAGCGAAATTTCCCCTCAGACTCGACGCTTCCAGACGCGCGCCGCCTCGAATCCTCATCACCGAGTCAACGTGACAATAACTCTAGATCACCCGAGTCATTAGCGATATTGGATCCCCCACCGAGACTCTTGGAACGTTCTCCGCACATTTAAAACACGACCCGACCCTCCACTCGGCCTCGGGGTCTGTCGTTTATAACTCTTCCGACGGAAAGCCGATAACCCTATTTATAAAGCTGTCATAAATTCACATACCAGCAAGCACTGGGGGTCACGTTAGAGGGATTTCAATCCCTTTTCGATACTTTTGTAAGTGGATGCAAGTTCAAGGTTGATGTAGAACGCTGATATGATATACATGTATATAGATATAACATAAACCTTCATGCATATATATATATGTATATATATATATATATATATATATATATATATATATATATATAAATAGATATGTGTGTGATGTGTGGTGTGTGTGTGTGTGTGTGTGTGTGTGGTGTTTATTATTATGCATATATAATATATATATAGATAATATATAATATAATATAATATACTATATATATATATATATTATATATATATGTGTGTTGTGTGTGGTGTGTGTGTTTGTGGTGATGTAAGTATGTATGTGTGTATATATATATATAAAAATATAAATATATATATCTATATATACATATATACAAATATATATATATAAAGAGAGAGAGAGAGAGAGAGAGAGAGAGAGAGAGAGAGAGAGAGAGAGAGAGAGAGAGAGAGAGAGAGAGAGAGAGAGAGAGAGAGAGAGAGAGAGAGAGAGAGAGAGAGAGAGAGAGAGAGAGAGAGACAGAGAGACAGAGAGACAGAGAGACAGAGAGACAGAGAGACAGAGAGACAGAGAGACAGAGAGACAGAGAGACAGAGAGACAGAGAGACAGAGAGACAGAGAGACAGAGAGACAGAGAGACAGAGAGACAGAGAGACAGAGAGACAGAGAGACAGAGAGACAGAGAGACAGAGAGACAGAGAGACAGAGAGACAGAGAGACAGAGAGACAGAGAGACAGAGAGACAGAGAGACAGAGAGACAGAGAGACAGAGAGACAGAGAGACAGAGAGACAGAGAGACAGAGAGACAGAGAGACAGAGAGACAGAGAGACAGAGAGACAGAGAGACAGAGAGACAGAGAGACAGAGAGACAGAGAGACAGAGAGACAGAGAGACAGAGAGACAGAGAGACAGAGAGACAGAGAGACAGAGAGACAGAGAGACAGAGAGACAGAGAGACAGAGAGACAGAGAGACAGAGAGACAGAGAGACAGAGAGACAGAGAGACAGAGAGACAGAGAGACAGAGAGACAGAGAGACAGAGAGACAGAGAGACAGAGAGACAGAGAGAGAGAGAGAGAGAGAGAGAGAGAGAGAGAGAGAGAGAGAGAGAGAGAGAGAGAGAGAGAGAGAGAGAGAGAGAGAGAGAGAGAGAGAGAGAGAGAGAGAGAGAGAGAGAGAGAGAGAGAGAGAGAGAGAGAGAGAGAGAGAGAGAGAGAGAGAGAGAGAGAGAGAGAGAGAGAGAGAGAGAGAGAGAGAGAGAGAGAGAGAGAGAGAGAGAGAGAGAGAGAGAGAGAGAGAGAGAGAGAGAGAGAGAGAGAGAGAGAGAGAGAGAGAGAGAGAGAGAGAGAGAGAGAGAGAGAGAGAGAGAGAGAGAGAGAGAGAGAGAGAGAGAGAGAGAGAGAGAGAGAGAGAGAGAGAGAGAGAGAGAGAGAGAGAGAGAGAGAGAGAGAGAGAGAGAGAACTAGCGGAGAGAGAGAAATTAGATTAAAAAATCAAATGATATATACAAATACCGGGAAAACATAAAGACAGAACTGAAAGGAGAAATTACTTTAAAGTCTGCAAGATTAGCGCCTTGGGGTGTGACCTTGCACTGCGGATTTCTGCAACCTGTGAGGAGAGAGAAGGAGAAAGAAAAACTATTTACAAAACAATGTAGCGTTTATTGCTTCATCCTTTATGCCATAATGTCGGAGGGAAATGTGATGAGTAAATGTTTTTATTCCCATGAGGTTTTCCTCTCTCTCTCTCTCTCCCCCCCTCTCCTCCCCCTTTCCCTCCCTTTCCCCTTTCCTCTCTCTCCTCTCTCCTCCCTCTCTCTCTCTCTCTCTCCTCTCTCTCTCTCTTTATCTTCTATCCCTCCCTCCCCTCCCCTTTTCTCCTCCCCCCTTTCCCTCCCCCCCCTCCTCCCCTCTCCCCTCTCTTTCCTTTTTCTTTCCTTTTTTTTCCCCCCCCTTCTTTCTTCTTTCCCTTCTTTCTTCCCCCTCCCCCTCCCTTTCCCTCCCCCCTTTCCCTCCCCCCCTTTTCACCCCCCCCCCCCTTTCCTCCTAAAAAAACAGACCCCTCAGTATCCACGGCAAGCTACAATCTCGCCAGCTGGTCGCAGTTTAAGCGAGAATTACGCTCCGAGAAGAAAGGAGAAGAGCCAAGTAATTTCTATCACCAATTATCACAGAGGCCAATAACATTTTGTGCAACCTCCCGTGGCTCTTCTTGGTCGTGAGTGATATTGACCTCCAGGTTTTCAGGTATTACTCTTGCTGACACAGAAGCTCGGTCGCGTACTTACGCGCCCCGTACGTCGCCGTTACTTACTTTAAGCAATATGACGGAGGTCATTCCCGTGTACTTTAGCTTATGAGGATGTACTACGTACGTGTATGTGTACGCGCTCGTGAATGCATGCTTGTGTGTAGGTACTTATGTGTATACTGAGCTTTTTATGTGTATTCTATGCATGTATGTATATATTGTATATGTACATACAAACACACACTCACACTCACGCACACGCACGTACACACGCATACACACACGCACGTGCACACACACACACACACACACACACACACACACACACACACACACACACACACACACACACACACACATTACCACGCAGGTGCACACACTAACGACGTAATAACTCCGTGTTGCAAGACTGCAAGGTGTGCATCACACCTTTAGGCATCTGAACAATATTACTCTATTTTTGTTCATCCACATTTCGACAAACACGATGACTTGTAAAACGCAATTTTGGAAAACAGTTTCAACAAATTATTGCAGTGAATTATTGCAAATTACGGTCCTCACTGGACAGGTGTGTGTGTGTGTGTGTTCGTTGATGTCGGCATGTGAGAGTGAACGCGTGAGTGTGTTAACCTACATACGTATGGACGTCCTGTGCCGTACGTGGATGACTGTATGATTATCTACGTATATATATGGGCGTTTGTGTCTGTGGATAGGTGTGTGTATGTGTGTATAGATGTCTGTATTTAGGCATATATGTACACGTGTGTGTACGTATGAATATGTATATATATATATATATATATATATATTATATATTAAATCATTATATAATATATATATGTATAATTAAATGGTATGTATTATAATATATATAATACCATACTTTTATATATATATATATATATATATATATATATATATATATATGATATGTATGTATGGTTATATATATATACATATATATAGGTATATATATATATATATATAGATATATATATATATATATTATATATATATATATATATATATAATACATACATTATATATTTATTATTATATATTTATATATATATATATATATATATATATATATACTATAATTATATATATATTTATATATTACTTAATTCATAAGTACACCACACGTTGTACATATATGCCCTAAATACAGACATCTAATACACACATACACACACCTATCCACAGACACAAACGCCCATATATTATACGTTAGATAATCATACAGTCATCATCGTACACACACAGTCAACACACCTCACACACACACACAACACACACACAACCACAACAAATTAATATTATATATAATATATTATATATATATATATATACTATATATATATATATATAAGTATGTATGTATGTATGTCATCGTATGTATAGGTTAATATATATCGTATATATATATATAATATATATATATGTATATATACATATGATATATGACATATGTAAATATGTCTGTCGTATATATAGAATTAATTATTATATATATATATATATATATATATATATATATATATATATATATATATATAAGTGTGGATGTGTGTGTGTGTGTTGTGTGTGGTTGTGTATATATGTATATAATAATATATATATATATATATATATATATATATATATATATATATATATATAATGTATGTATATATATAAATGCATTTATATATATACATAAATATATATATATATATACATTTATATAATATATATATATATATTTATATTATTATATATAGATATATGTATATATATATATAAAATACATATATATACATATATATATATATATATGTATATATATATATATATAAAACATCGTATATATATATATATATATATTATATATATTTATATATATATCAATATATATATATATATAGTATATATATGTATATATATATATATATATATATAAATATATATATATATATATATATATATATATGAGACTATATATATACACATAATCATATATAT
>NW_028234423.1:23729035-23741535 GCF_977035675.1 Penaeus japonicus | reverse complement strand
GAGAAAGGGTTTAGGGGAGAAAGGGTTTAGGGGAGAAAGGGTTTAGGGGAGAAATGGTTTAGGGGAGAAAGGGTTTAGGGGAGAAATGGTTTAGGGGAGAAAGGGTTTAGGGGAGAAAGGGTTTAGGGGAGAAAGGGTTTAGGGGAGAAAGGGTTTAGGGGAGAAAGGGTTTAGGGGAGAAAGGGTTTAGGGGAGAAAGGGTTTAGGGGAGAAAGGGTTTAGGGGAGAAATGGTTTAGGGGAGAAAGGGTTTAGGGGAGAAAGGGTTTAGGGGAGAAAGGGTTTAGGGGAGAAATGGTTTAGGGGAGAAAGGGTTTAGGGGAGAAAGGGTTTAGGGGAGAAAGGGTTTAGGGGAGAAATGGTTTAGGGGAGAAAGGGTTTAGGGGAGAAAGGGTTTAGGGGAGAAAGGGTTTAGGGGAGAAAGGGTTTAGGGGAGAAAGGGTTTAGGGGAGAAAGGGTTTAGGGGAGAAATGGTTTAGGGGAGAAAGGGTGTAGGGGAGAAAGGGTTTAGGGGAGAAAGGGTTTAGGGGAGAAAGGGTTTAGGGGAGAAAGGGTTTAGGGGAGAAAGGGTTTAGGGGAGAAAGGGTTTAGGGGAGAAATGGTTTGAGGGAGAAAGGGTTTAGGGGAGAAAGGGTTTAGGGGAGAAATGGTTTAGGGGAGAAAGGGTTTAGGGGAGAAAGGGTTTAGGGGAGAAATGGTTTAGGGGAGAAAGGGTTTAGGGGAGAAAGGGTTTAGGGGAGAAAGGGTTTAGGGGAGAAAGGGTTTAGGGGAGAAAGGGTTTAGGGGAGAAAGGGTTTAGGGGAGAAAGGGTTTAGGGGAGAAATGGTTTAGGGGAGAAATGGTTTAGGGGAGAAAGGGTTTAGGGGAGAAAGGGTTTAGGGGAGAAATGGTTTAGGGGAGAAAGGGTTTAGGGGAGAAAGGGTTTAGGGGAGAAAGGGTTTAGGGGAGAAAGGGTTTAGGGGAGAAATGGTTTAGGGGAGAAAGGGTTTAGGGGAGAAAGGGTTTAGGGGAGAAAGGGTTTAGGGGAGAAAGGGTTTAGGGGAGAAAGGGTTTAGGGGAGAAAGGGTTTAGGGGAGAAAGGGTTTAGGGGAGAAAGGGTTTAGGGGAGTCTCTACTCTCTCTCTCTCTCTCTTCTCTCTCTCTCTCCTCTCTCTCTCTCTCTCTCTCTCTCTCTCTTCTCTCTCTCTCTCTCTCTCTCTCTCTCTCTCTCTCTCTCTCTCTCTCTCTCTCTCTCTCTCTCTCTCTCTCTCTCTCTCTCTCTCTCTCTCTCTCTCTCTCTCTCTCTCTCTCTCTCTCTCTTACATGCACTGTATTTGCGTCCATTGCCCTCGAGTTCGGCCAATACCATCTGATATGAAGGAATCAATATGGGACATGATATGGCATCTTCCCACACGTGGAGAGAAAGAGAGGGGGAGAGAGAGAGAGAGAGAGAGAGAGAGAGAGAGAGAGAGAGAGAGAGAGAGAGAGAGAGAGAGAGAGAGAGAGAGAGAGAGAGAGAGAGAGAGAGAGAGAGAGAGAGAGAGAGAGAGAGAGAGAGAGAGAGAGAGAGAGAGAGAGAGAGTTAAGGAAGGAGAGACCTTTATATGTGTGTGTGTGTGTGTGTGTGTGTGTGTGTGTGTGTGTGTGTGTGTGTGTGTGTGTGTGTGTGTGTGTGTGTATGTTTGTGTGTGTGTCCACGAACTTACGAATAATCATCTTTATATCTAGTCACAAATACATGTTCGGTACACCAATACTTACAAAGTATTTTCCCACAAGTTTGTTAATAAGCTAACGAAGATCAATATTAATAAATTATATTCATTCTTCATCAGACGGCGTCTGCATGAGTGTACATTCGCGTGCGTGAGATATCTTCCATAATTGACGAGTTCGTGATGATACCATGAGCTATAAAATCACGAATATTACGCCATTTATAGATATTTCCCTTTGCTTATTTTCGGCTCTTCAGACCGACACTTCATGTTGCATATTATATAATCTCACGAAGGTCAATAAAGAATCTATAAATATCTTCATGGGCAAGAAAGATTATCAGAAACACATAAACATTCTTATTGAAGTGATAAATCGAATACATGTATGTACGCCTTATATAATGTTTTGATATAAATCAATTAACACACGTATGAGCCATAATATATATATATATATATATATATATATATATATATATATATATATATATATATATATATATTCATGAACTTTGGCTCTGTGAGTATATGAATGTGATGAAAGAACGATCCATATATTCTGCTGATTTATGTACTGAAATATTGATTCGTGTCCTCTGTTCAATGACCCTCGTCCAGTCTATCCATGTATTCTTTGATCATTATACATGATAGCCATACTATGAGTACTTACGGAACACTGTATAGCTCCATGTTATCCCAGAAAAAGAGAGCAATATATACGACATAAAGAGTAGCCGTAAAGACATATGAATATTGCATAATTAAAGTAAGCGCGCAGCCCCTGCAGATGTCACGTGACCTGACGTCACACTGCGGGGGAGAGCCAGTTTGTTTACATGCAGCTCTCCCATCTTGGCCAGGTGAGTGTCCTCTTCACAAAACCGACTCTGGCACCTCCCACACACCACGCCGGCTGGAGGAGAGTGTGGAAAGATGTGTATTAGTGTACGCTCCGTGGGACTTTGTGCGAAATAAGCGCGAGAAGTGAAAAGGAAAAGGTGAAATGAATGTGTGAAGGTTGAGGGCTGCGGATGGGCGAGTGAGGTCGGGTTTTGCTATTTTTGCCCAGATGGTTTTTAAAAGACGAGTAGGGTTGGGTTTTTAGGGTGCACGCGGGACGGGTCGTGTCTGGTGACTGGCCGTGGACTGGAATATTTCTTTTTTGCTGTTAATGAAGAGGAATTGTCGAGCGACTAATCACGAACGGAGGTAAAAGGGCCGGAATTTGACATTTCTCCGTGTAATGTGTAGTGTAGTGTAATGTGTCGATGTGATGTGTATTGTGTGCCTTCACTGAAATTCTTACATGATAATATTTCGTGGAATGATGCAGAGGGAAAGTGACAGCAATTTTTATGGGTGACATTTTAAGTTTAAATAATCCAGTTTTGTCATTTTAAAAAAATGTCTGAAGAAGACATAGGAGTGCAAGAATAATTCATTTTACTGATTTATGGTCAAAGTTTTGTGATACAAGTAGGTATTTATCAATCTCAGTAGTTTATTGAATTTTAGTGAGTTTGAATTTTTAAAATTTACTGGTACAAATGTAGGATTGATAGCTGATGTTATTTATCTGTTATGGTTAATTTACCTTTGCTATAGAATGCAATGTTTAATTTTAGGAAGTATGTATTTTATCTAATTTCCCAGTTCCATGAAACAAGTTAAAGTCTGTCTTGTAAAGCTGTCTTAGCTGAGAGCTGTCATAATGAAAAGTTGTCAGTGCACAAATTATATATTAGTTGAACATTTGTCATTGGGAATGTGTATAGTTTATCATTTAAAACATTCAGCGTAATTTGTATTTTTAGGGAATCTTAAATCATCATTATAAGTTTCCTTCTTTATATAGGGATTTGCAATATTGCAGACCTTAAATGATAATTTCTTAACTAATGAAAAATATTAGAGTAATACATCCTAGATGATAAAAAGGAATTATTGTCTTCCAGGTAAAATAAAGATAAATTGGTTACAGACTGCACATCCTGTCAACACTTTGATAATGTTATTCAGCGTAAAATAATTGTAAGTGTTCAGAATAGAACTACATGAGAATAAAAAAAAAAAGTTTTGGTCATAAAAGCTACACAAAATAACACAAATCAGATGTGCAAAATAACCCGGAAAAAGTAAGGATAAGGCCACAATCTCATATTAAAACTTAATAATCTATACTTGCTTAGCTAAGTCTAGAAATACCATGACATCTGTATGTTATACCCTAGAAAAGGAAACCTCCAAGATGCTTATGTTTACAAGATAGAGATTTGCATTACTCCCTGTTGATTTATTGTCAAATAAGAGATTCATCCAAGTATATATCTGTATGTGTGTGTGTTTGTCTGTCTGTCTGTGTATGAGAATTCTTTTTGGCATTTACCAGAAGGAGAAGTGCGAGTCATTGGCATCACTTCATGTGATCCTCTTTTGAAAAATTACTGAGTTAAGGACAATAGGTCATGAGAAAAACAAATTTGCAAATTACATGAATTAATTGAATTTGATTGTATGACTAGTCTCATGCTATTTGTGTATCTTGTGTGGTATGTGTTTATCTCATTCAGTCATGAATTAATATGGTCAGGTCAGAATTAGTGTTAACAGTTCCTTATTTATATCTGAATAATTTCACTTTGCAAAAAGTTAAATTCTTGGAGAACACTTTTGACCCCATTCTAGTCATAAGTTAGAGAAGTTGTAAAATGTATATTGTTCTTGAGGCAATGTAGTCATTTGAATACATCACTAATTTTGGATAGTGTTTTCATGTTATAGAGAAAACTCTTGAAGATAACATCTTAAATCTTCAACCCAGGAGTTTAACCTATTAATTTTTTTTTGTTTTTGTTTTTTTCCTTTTGTGAATAGAATCTTTTGAGCAAATATTATTTTCACATTGAGAAAAAAGAGAAAAAAGGAAGCAAATTTGTGAAAATCTTAAGAAAAGCGGACAGCATCTCATATATATGGGTCAGTGGAGAGAAGCAGCAGCACGTTGCACCACAGGAATCCCACGGTGGAGCCCCAGCACAAGGCCACTTTCTCATTACTTATAACATGGTTTTTCAGAATAGTTGGGCCTCTTGGTTTACAGTTTACTACAAACATCAGTAATATGAAATAACCGTTAAGGATATTTGTTTGATGTCCATTCTTATTATGATATTTTTCCTATTTCCTTGACTTGACTATTGAAACTTTGAAGTTAGTTGAGTTGGTAAAAATTTGAAATGGACTGGTTCTAGTTGAGATTTTTTAGACTGTCATTGGATTACACTGGGAAAAATACCTATAATTAAAGTATTTGGCTTTTTTCGGTTAAGGATTATAGACTGATTTACCACTTAATACATAATTTTATGTATTTTATTGAAATAGAAAACTAAGAACTAAACACTTGAATGAAAGTTGATGGATATCAGATCACATCTACTTATTGTAACAGAAAAGAGTCATTTGCTTATAGAGAATCATTTCCAGGTGGTAGTTATTTTATATGTTTTGTTGAACATACTGCCTTGTCTCCCTCTTCCATGTTGGTCCTTCCTCCCAAGATCTATTTTCAACGAGCTCAACAAGGTGTGATTTCTGACCTTAAGGGAGGATGCAGTTATAGTTCTCCTCCCTGGGTACCCCATGCGAGCTTTCTTATCTAAACACCTGTGCACACTATTGGCTGTGATTTATCTTGATATGGAAAGGAAGGAGGAAGAAAAATTGCTTGATTGAGCCAATCTAAAGGGAGAAGTGAAGAAAGTGCTTGAAAGGACCTCCTGAGATGCCTGACCTTTCACCTTGAGTTCATAGAGTTAGTAACAGTTGTGCCTTTTGTGGCACTCCTCCACTCTGGGTGCAGTGGCTGGTGCAGTCACAGTGCTTGTATCTAGCTGGTTCTCTTGTAGAGTGTCTACTTGCTTTCACAATTGTTGTCATGTTATTTGTAGTACATGAAATGGATATTAGATATTCATGAAAATGATGATAATTGGATTTTAGCAAGTCCATTAATCCCTTGTATTTCATATTGTATCGTGAGAGAATGAGTCTTGTATGGATGTAGACAGAAAAGGAACAGCAGTAGATTAAGGGGAATATGTTGGAAAGTATGCACATATAGACACAAGTGAAATAAACAAGGTTTGATAGGTTTTCAAATACCTCTTGGAAAATTGAGATAAGCATCTTTATGTTTAGAGTTGAAGTTTAGCTTGCAATGAATGTAGAAATATGGAGTATAAATGAAGGGATTATTTGTGTAATATAACATCTTGTATGAAATGTGTGTGTAATATATTGCACATTATAAGTGAAGTCATGCCAAATCTAGAGTATGCTATTGATTTGTGCACATTAGATAGAAATGTAGTAGAGGGCCACCTGTGAAAAATTGTTTCTGAATATCAGTATTGATGAGGCAATAGATAATTTAGATTGATGGATTCCATTCGTAGAGTACTTTGTCCTCAAACTCATTATATCTTGAGGAAAAGTTGCAATTTTTATTCTGCCTGACGTTTACATTCAATTTGTATGTTGCAGACTATATTTATGTTACTTGTGCTCTTTGTTAAGTCTCTCTATCCATGATTATCATTATCATAATCCTGATATTTGTTGAGGTTAGCATCCCTTTTTACATGATTTTTACCCTGTTGGGGAGAGACCTGTCTGAAAATTTTTGAATCTTGTGTGCTCTCTGACTTGCTGACTCATCACAATTTTCCCAAATGGACTTATTACTTCTCATAGAAAGCTGAATTTGAGCCGTTTTGAAAGGGAAAGGATTGAACTTTATCATGAGGATATTAAGAAAATCTGATGCACAATAATGAAATATAAAACAATATAAAACAAGTTGAAGGTAGGTGACAGTGCCTTCAGATGACAGCTAAAACTATATATAATAAGTGTATGGGTTTCAGACTTTTTTTTCCATGGTGACTGAAGTTGTCAAAACCAAAAGGGTAAACGGAAACTGTAACAAAAAGTATCCAGAAAGTTGGAGTTGATAATTACTGTGGATCTTAAATAGATTGTTATTGTGCTCTTTATTATGTTTTTATAATATTTTTTGTTTTGTTTTGTTTTGTTTTTATTTGGAGATGGTTGTTATTCTTTATTTTTGTTTTTGAATTGATTGGCCTACACATTCTTTAATTATTTATATATCTATTTCATACATTTAAATACATGTAAGGTGATATTGAGATTTTTTTTTGCTTTAGTCCATACTGTAAATCAGTCCCTTTGCTGTCCACCTAAAAAGTATATCTGGTTCCCACATGTTGAATGTAGATAGATAATTAGCTCATGTAGAAAAAGCATTATTGTTATTTACTTTACTCTCTTTTACTCTCCACCAAAAAACTGTTTCTCTTTCTGATGTCACAAATGTATCTAGAAAATGAGATCTTTCTAATTCGATCTTACAGGAAGATTAATGTTGCTCTCCCCATTTTCCCTCTCTTCTACAGGGTCTCCACCTAGGAATGCCCTTCATAGATAATAGATGAGAAAACCTCACTCTCCCAGCTGACCCTTCATCGCCTTGGAGCTGTGGACGTGCCAAGGACGATGAACTCCCAGAAGGAACACCCTACCTAGTCACTCCCCGACCCTTTCTCTCCCTCCGGATAAAGCTCATCGACCTTGAAAACGCTCTCCCTTTACCCCCGCCCACCCCACACTCTCTACACTGGATCGTCGTCTCGAAACCGAATCATTCCCAGCCCAGTAACCTCAAGTGTCTGGACCAAGCATCGAGGAAAAACGCCTCACGCTCGTTGGGTTGCTCTCGCTACTCCCATTTCTTATTGTTCACTTGTTTTTTTGTTTTTTTTTTGCGTTTTTTTATTCCCTTTCCTCCTCTTTTTTATTGCAATTGGGTGTAGTGTTCTTGCCAAAAGTTCTACTGTCGTTTCCTACCTCCCTGCAGTCTTATTGTTGAGCATTCCTTGATGTGTGTTTGGTTGTTTTATGGTTTGTAGAAAAAAAAGAAATTCATAGTTTTATGGATCTAGTCAACTTTGTCTTCTATAAGTTCTTTATAGATGTTTTATTTTTATAATTTTATTTAGATGTTATGGTCACTTTAGAATATCCTTGTGTTATACATGATGGAAAAGTTACCCAAAGTTCCCTCACGGTCCAACTCTCCCGTCAAGAGTGGCCGCAAGGGGGACCACAAAGTGCAGTTTTCTGACCAGTCTGACCTCCGACTCAGAGGCCAGAAAGTTTGCGGTAAGCCCCCCGAAGTCCCTCGGGCCCCACCATACAGCCGGAGTAGCAGTAGGCTGAGTGGAAGTAGCAGTATAAGTAGCAGCAGTAGCTGCTCCAGTAATAGTAGGCTTAGTAGTGGTGGTGGTAGTAGTTCAGCCTTGGATCGGCCCCTTAGTCGGGGTGGGGACTCCACGAAATGGACATCCTCTCTGGACCGAAAGCGCTCAGGTTCACTGAGAAGCAAGACCTCTGAACGTCAACCAAAAAGTGACATTAATAGGAGCCACTCGTTAGACCGTAGAAGAGCTGAAAGCTCCCGGCGGGAGAGTGCAAGCCCGAGTCACTCCAGCACAGAAAGAAAGAGGAGGGACTGTGAAGGCAAAGATAGCCAGAACAAGGAGAAGAAACCCAAGACAAAGACCACAGGGATCTCTCACAGCAGGAGCTACTCGGGGGAACGTCCCAGGCTTCCCAACAGACAAAAGTTAACCCCGCCCACCTTGAGTCAGAATTGGAAGAATGAAAAGAAAGAAAATCTAATAGAGCAAAAAGTAAGTCTTCGTGATGATGACAAAACCACCAGCAAATCCTTGGTAAACATCCCCATGGAGTGGGCCGAGCGCATGAAACGCTCGGCTTCACGGAGCCCTCAGAGGAGCCTCAACATGGGAGACAGACAAGTTAAAGAAGACAAGGAAATTGAGAAGAAAGAGAAGATGAAAGAACACAAGACATCAGATAAGAAGGAAAGAGGAAGATCACTGAAGAGGGAGAATAGAAGCAGCAAATCAAGCACAAAGCATAAACAGTAAGTAGGTTTTAAATTTTTTCTCCATTATTATTAATCTAGAAGAAAGAGACTGTAAAAACTGAGCGACAGATAAAAGTCTTCTATAGCAATTTTTTTTTTTTTTTTTTTTTTTTTTTTTTTTTGTGCCCTAAGTTCATCATTTGCTTGGAAGTTCAGACCTTTATACCAGGAAGCATTAAGGATCCTTCTTCAGATTGAATTGAGAGGTTAAATTTGTATCTGATGTAAGAAAATATATTTAACATTTCAGCTTTTATTCTGTATGTTATTTAGAAAGAAAATTTATTAGCTTACATTAGAAATGACATAATGGTTTTAATAGGTGCACATGGAACATTCAACCTGTAACCATTACAGTGATGATGTAATATCAATTGACGGGGATGTGATGTGGATGGGCAGTGGTAATAGGAAGACTGGCTATTTGCTGTTCAACTATGCCAACCTAGAAGATCCTCCCAAAGATGTCACTGCCAAGAAGTACACAATGTCCTACAAATTTTCACAGGTGATGCTTGGTTTTGTGGTTGTAGATCTTATATGTTTTAATCATATTTGGGTTTTGTTCAGGCACTCCATAAAGTCAGCAAACTCTTTCAGTAAACTTAAACTCTTTCAAATGTGGCTTTGCAATGGGATAGTATTACTGAATTATGACTATAACTTGAATTCCAAAGTGAAGTTAGTGCCTTCGTGGATTAATGTTTGAGATTTGTATAATTTAGAGCAAATGGAGACAAAACCTGTGATGTCACTACTTCATGAAACAATTAATCTCTGAAACAAAAAATACTATACTTTATAATGGATTTGAAATGGAATACAAATTTCCATTTCTTCAATTTAGGACATTGTAGACCAGTACAAAGACTAAGAGAACTGCTTGATGGGGAAGGTGTCATTATAACTCTCTTCCTCTTGCAGGCGGATTCCAAACTTATTCGATTGATACTGGATGCACACGGATTTACCGAGGTGGATAGCAACTGCACCTTCTTTAATCTGTACTGGGGAAATGCCCACTTCAACCCCAATGAGATCAGGCAGCTGCAGGACTGGCAGAAAGTTAATCATTTTCCAAGGTCTGTTTAAGATGCTTATTTTTTATTTTTCTGAAATATATCACTTAGATCCATATGAGGATAATCATAGCTTTGTATGTTGTTAATGATAATGTAATGATTTCAAAAGTTATGATACTGATGATGAGGATGATGATAGTGATGCCCCCTGATAAAGTTATGTAAGAGGTAACCTCAGGAAAATTAGAAAAATGGTTTTTGAAGTTTTGTTATTATTGCTTATATATGTAGGGAATCAAAATCTGAATCTAAGTGAAATAGATGATATGGCACTCATGGGAATAAAAGAGAAAATGCTGATTACTTCACTGCTGTCTTTACTTTGAATCAACCCCAGAAAATGGAAATAAAATAAGATTACCAAAGAAAGAAAGAAAAAAAAGGTAGAGTAGCAAGTGTTGACCATGGTTTAGCTGGTGTTCCCACTGTTTGTCATAGCTCTGTCTGGTCTTCTTGCCAGGTGATCAGGTGTGTGGCAGCTGGTCACTACCTCAGCTTACAAATAGCCCAGGGTGCTAGGCCTGCATTTTGTGAAATATGCTATCAAGATAACCAGGTGCAGTTAAACTGCCTATTGCCTCACAAGAGTTATGTTTGGTAGTCTGTGATGTACCTGTTTTGAGACAAATTTTCTCTTCGCTTTTTTGAGTTTTTGCTTTTTCTGGGGACTCCCACCATCCCATTGGTTACTTTGTGCGTGTGCAATTCACGTCTGTGTATGCACATATGTGAGCTCTGGAGAGTGTAGCATGTAGTTGCTGTGTACATGGCCATTTTCTATACATTTTATCTAGTATCATTGTGAAATTTTGTGAACTTTGCAACATTTTATCTTGGTTATTTTAGGACATTTTGATTTCATTTATGAAAAGATGTATAAAAGGGTGCTCTACAATTTTTAAAAATATCATTTTTAGACATTTGAAAGTATGCAGTTTTGTGGGTCATCTGAAAACTTGGTTGATGGAAAGCAACAACATCATCTCAAAATCACTATGGCAAGGAATGCCACAATTATGATTAGAGAAATAGAAATAGTGGTAGGAACAATTAGGTTGATAAAAAAGCATTAAAAATTTCTATTATGGTGATGATAACTACAGTTTATCATCATCATAATTAGTATCATTGCTTTTGTTGTTATTACTTTCATAGTAATTGAAAATCATTGTATGATTAGCATCATTATTACTGTTATGATTATTTTACTGTTCTTTTTGTTATTATAATTATTGTTATTAACCTTTTTTAATATTATTATCATTATTATAGTTGTTATCTATGGTATTTTTTCCATTATTATTACTCTTTTTTTTAAGTATTATCAGGTATATAGTAATATGCTGCTGTCAGAAACATTATAAATATTATTATTATTATCACCAGCATTATGATGTACAATTCATGAAATAAATATAAAATTGGGAAATTTCCAGGTCCTCAGAACTCACAAGGAAGGACAGGCTATACATGAACATCAAGCGCATGCAGCGGCAATTTGGGGTCAAGATCTTCGACTTTATCCCAACCAGTTTCATCCTCCCCACCGAGTACCGAGACTTCTGCGACACTCACCTGCGTGAGAGGGGAACCTGGATTGTGAAACCTGTTGCGTCCTCACAAGGAAAGGGAATTTACCTGGTGAATCAGGTAAGGAGTGAATTTTGGTGGCATTGATATGTGTGTGCAATTGTTTAGCTTTTTTTTAGAGTATATGTGTTTTTGTATGTATGGGTCTATGTGTCTGTGTGTCACACTATATTTTTATTGATTTTATGTTTTATAGATGTTATCTATTATCTTTAGATATAACACATTGTCTGATTTAGTTAGATATTTTCAGTTTTTTTCTTCTTTTCATTATACCCCAGGTTGACCAAGTCCCAGCAGATGAGACTTCTCTCGTGTGCAGATATATTGAATCGCCACTGCTTGTAGATGGTTACAAGTGTGATTTGCGGCTTTATGTAGCCGTAACATCATTAGACCCTCTAGTTGTTTACTTGTATGAGGAGGGACTGGTGAGGCTTGCAACTGTCAAATATCAGCATGGCAAGAACCTTTGGAATCCTTGTATTCACCTGACAAATTACTCTGTCAACAAATTCCACTCCAATTATGTTCAGTGAGTATGGTCTTTAATTCCCTCAAATGTAATACATATGATAGATATATTTGATGGCTTTTAAATCTTTGTTCTGATGTAAAGATGAAGATTTCCAAGCACTGCAATTTCACCACACAGAAATGAAGACCCAGAGGTGGATGACCGCGGCAACAAGTGGTCCCTGAGTGCCTTTCTGCGTCACCTCAAGAGCCAGGGCATAGACACAGGGGCGGTGATGCGGTCTGTTGAAGATGTGATCATCAAGTCCCTCCTTGCGGCATCTTACCAGATGAACACTGCAACGAATATGTTTGTGCCACACTCTAGGAATTGCTTTGGTATGTTGCTGGTAACTCTCCTTACTGTTATAAGCCCTGGTTTTGAAAGTCTTTACAATTCATAAAGGTTTCTTTTAGGGATTTCACTAATTAGAGGAAGAACAAAATGTAATTACCTTAAATGCATGTGGAAATCTGTTTTCACATTTTTTGTCTCTAGTAACCTTTGATACAATTGAAAGGCAAAATGCAAAGGTTTTTTAACCCCATGACAGTCATAAAATTCTTTGAT
>NW_028234423.1:23716535-23721535 GCF_977035675.1 Penaeus japonicus | reverse complement strand
CAGTTTCATAAGTATTTTAATTTAGAATTTAGAACCTATAGGGGATTATCCTGTTCTTGTCATTATGTACAGTGGTTTTGTATCTTAAGTTTATGTTTGCATTTCATTGTGATCTTTAATGTTCACTGATGTACTTCAGCTTGTAACGGTACTACTATTCTGTTCTAAGATTCACTTGATTCTTTGCCTATAATGGTTAGAGTAATAGTGGGGGATTCTTTTCTTTGTGGGACTTAAGAGCCTCTCTATGCATTTTGTTTCCTTTTTTGCCTTTCTCCTATTTAGCCCTGACAAATTTAGAATAAGAGGGATAGACAAGAAAGAATGCAAGAGGGTAACAAAACAATCTAATACAATAATTGTCGATGACAGTCAAAACTGGGGCAGTTCTTTATTATGTAATCTGTTGTAGTTTTGCTATATGTTAGTGGCCAGACCGTAAATAATATTAACTTTGAAATTAGCAGAAAACCATTTTCAATACTTGGGCAGAGGTGGTTCAATACACTGAACAAAACAACAACTATCTGTATGTGAGGTGTTATGCTGGTGGCCAATTTCCCACCTGTCCCAGAGAAAGAATCATGAAAAGGGGACAGCCTTTAACATCACATGGTTAACATTTTAAATTACAAAGGTTCAAATGAATGGATTTATATAGAAACTTGTACAAATGACAGAACAGTTCGGCATTAAGGATTGATCTAGCTAGATTCAGAGTGGAAATGATACGAGGTGCTCATGATTTCTTTTGCAAGTCTTTTGTGTGTGTGTATACATATAAATACTTTTCCTTCTCCTTTTTCAAAACTGATTTTGATACATGTTTCCTCAAAGGCATGAAAGTGATTATGATACTTCAAGAGTTGATGTGGCTCATTTTGGGAGGCTTTATTTTTGTTCTTCAGAAATGTTTAGAATTTATGAATTGTATTGAAGCTTTGCATCTTTCCAAATTTTTAATTGTTATTGATTTATTACTTATGGCTTTGCTATACAGCAGTATTGTTGAAGAATTCATCCATTTAGTTTTATGAGTGTATGATAAAGCAGGGATTATGCATCAAATTTTCATTACTGTAGACATATTGTGATATATTAGTCACCTTTGTATAATGTCGTTTTTCTTTTTAGCGTTACTCCACGGATGTGTACGAGAGGAATCAGTACGGTCGAAACACCCCCATAGTGCCAACTGCCGAGGAACTGCGCATTGTACGTCAGGTTCGAGAAGAGTATGAACGACGAGGTGGATGGGCGCGTATATACCCCTCTCCTGACTCCTGGGCCCTCTATGGGGGCTTGCAGGAGTATGACAGTCCTCTCAACTTGATCCTGCATTATCATTTGTACCCTCAGATCCAGCGAACAAATAGGTTAGTTGTTATTATGCTCAAGAGGTTGCAAGGATAACAGCTGCTAACAACAAGCAAGGGAACTTGGATTCAAATGTATGAGCTATCAAGAATAGGGGGGTGAATTTTGTTTTGGAACTATAGACAATGACTTTAAGTATAGGGAATGATTGAATTAGGATTCTCACCATAGCTGTAGCCTTGTCAGGTACTGTAAGACTGTATTACAATTACTCATGACCAGTTGAAATAATTTGTCAGGTAATATTACACATTTTATTATATACTTTTCTCTATTATTACTTATAACAGAGACTCACATTTCATGATAAATACTTACATAATTTCTAATTCCTTTATACATGCCTAGATTAGGTTTCTAACCCAGCCTAGCTTCTAACCCTGTGGTGGTGCTATGTTGACGCTTCAGATACAGCCGCGTGGCGCCTGGCAGAGTGTCTGGTGTGTCTAGTAGCGGGCTAGCATCATCCCTGGAGCGGCTAAGCTGCTACGAACGCGGTTTACCCAAGAGCCTCTCATTCTTCAAGAACAAGAAAAACCTGGGTAGGCGACATCACCTTCAACTCTTCACAAAACTAATTTTTGTTGCTGTACATGTTACAATATACTAGTTTTATATAGGGCACCTACATTGAGATTGATATACATAGATTAGGGAGTAGAACTATAAGAATTAGGGTTAGAATGTATAACAGGGGACATATTTGATAATGAGAAATGTTGATGGTTGACCATTGGAATGGTCCTTATCTTAGGTATGGTAAATAATAATTGCTTTTGCTGTAATTAGATACTTTTTCTATTATCTTTAGATGAATATTCTTTTTCAGGAGACAGATTATACATAAAGTTTACTGATTCATTCCTTTTTGCTTTAGGAGATATTATTTATGAGCCTTACTTGATTTGCTGATGAAAATAATTTTCAATGAATAATTTGCAGGTTCCCACAAAAAAGAGGACAAGTCGCTCTGTCGTGACATGAAGCAAGTAAAAGCCAACATCATGAGAGCTTTGGAGAATGGTCTTGCTCTTAGGTTAGTAGGTTTGAGATTTTGGACAACTATGAGTATTGCCTTTGTTTTATTGTCATTTAAAGCTTTCCCTTATTTTGTAAGTGTTTCCCCCATTCACTTCAATTGTTTTTATGTATTTATTCATTCTTTGCCCATTAGCAAGTACCAGGCACGCATGGCATTCTCTGTGTACCTACAACATGTTCAACGTCGACTGATGATTGGTTGCGATGAAGAAAAGCAGACAGATCTAGTGTATCGTTTTCTGAAGTCAGCAACACGTACTCTTCATGCTCCTCTGAATATTCAGGTATGACTTGGAACTAGTCATTTATTTTTGTTTTATTTTTATTTTTTATGCTGTGTGTTGAATATCATAGATCTTTTTTTATATTAATAATCTATAAAAGATCTGCTATATTTTCTTCTATGTACTACTGAATGTTATGAATTTATAGGTTGTCATTTCTCAATCTCTTTTTTTATTGCTCATTTTCAGAATCCAAGTAAAAGCCTGCCATCAGAGGCTCGTGCTGTGGTTATCTCCAAGCAATTAGGTGACTTCATTCAGGCCTACACAAAAGAGACACACATATACTTGGATCAAGGGGCATCCTCTTCTTGTTCCTCGCTATCCTCCCAGTGCCCCACCTCAGTCGCTACTTCCTCCGAGCCATCCACTCCATATGTCACGTCTCCGCCATCCACTTCTACACTGTCCATCAACTCTCCAACCGCTGGATCCATGAGTGCCTCAACATCATCCATTAACAATGCACCTCTCTCTGTCTCTGGCTCCACAACCTCCATCAATGCCCAGTCTCAAGGGGCAGACTCAGGTGCAGCCACAGAGGCAACCAGCCCTGAGCGCATCAAGAAGTCTGAGTCGTCGGCCTCCATCACAAGTCCCCCTCCGGTGAGAAAGTCCCAGTCCTCCACTGTGGTCTCCTTCAGCTCATTGATAACTGCCGATAGTCCGCCACCTTACTGTCTTGCCGGCTCCACTACCTCCATCAACAGCCCTCCCTCCACTGCATGCTCTGCTTCGTCTGCCTCCATCGGCAGTCCGCCCTCGGTATCTGTAACTGGCTCTTCCACGTCCATCAATTTTCCCTCACCATCGAAGACCCCTTCTTCTGTGTCCATTTCCTCTCTCGCCTCAACAACTGACGTGGGAGTCGAGATCTCAACACTGCCTCCGAGAATAAGAAGGCTAAAATCGGATGGGGATACAGGAGGTCCTCCTATTGGTAAGTATTCTTAGAGATATAGATTTTTTTGAGGGGACTTTAACCCATTGATGCCAGGGTACCTTTTTCAACTCTGGTCAGTAGCTATTTGACATATTATCCTTAGACACATTTTTTGTTTCAAATTGGGCATTTTAAACATTAAATACCAAATGTGTCCTTGGTAAGAGCCAAAAATTGTGAATGGGGGCAAATTGGGCTGAGGAATACCAGTCTCTAGAATTTGTAATTAAAACATGAATGAAAATTTATATACATTCAGAAATAAAGGTGTGCATATGGCTAACATTTGTCTTAATGATTATGCAGAAGGAGATGGTAGTACAATGTCAACCAGCATGGATTCAAGTGATCTCCAAAAGCAGACCAGTGAACAGCCCCAGTTGCAAGAGCAGCAACAACAAGAGCAACAGCAGCAGGCTCAACAGCAACAACAACAGCAACAACAACAGCAACAACAGCAGGCTCAACAGCAACAGCAGCAAGCTCAACAGCAGCAAACACAGCAGCAACAGCAACAGCAGCAACTACTGCTACAGCAACAGAATAAGGATGATCACATCACAATGGACTTATACAGAGCTTTCATGTCCAATGCAGGGTAAGGATTATTGTTTTAACACTGAAATTATATATACTTTTTGTATTTTAGGATTACTCCGAGGAAGGGTAGGGTATTATAGAGTAAATAAGAGGAACAGCAGAAGATGAAAAAGAGCCTATGTTTTCACAGGGAGTCTGATCTGGAAGAGGTGTTGGCACTACAGACTCGGTTGCATAATTCTGCGGGGGTGTTTCTCGAGGCAACACGGAGGTCTCGCTACAGTGCATCCTCACATTCAGTGTCATCCCTTTCGTCCACCCACACGCCCATCTCCTCCACAACCAGCTCAAGGCCACGCACTCCCAATGCTTCTCCTCATGGATCACCCAGGAGGAGTCGACGCTCTCCATCTACAGGTACTATTATTGTGGATTTTTCATCTCTCTCCCTCTTTCAGTCTCTCTTTCTCTCTCTCTCTCTCTCTCTCTCTCTCTCTCTCTCTCTCTCTCTCTCTCTCTCTCTCTCTCTCTCTCTCTCTCTCTCTCTCTCTCTCTCTCTCTCTCTCTCTCTCTCTCTCTCTCTCTCTCTCTCTCTCTCTCTCTCTCTCTCTCTCTCTCTCTCTCTCTCTCTCTCCTCTCTCTCTCTCTTTCTTTCTCACTCTTTGTTTGTTTCTCACTCTCTCTCTCTTTCTCTTTCTCTCACTCTCTCTCTCTTGTACTTGTTTGTTTAAAAATAAGATCTTTTAAAAAATTACATAGAAGGCTGATTCTTTGGTTTTGGGGTATTGTCTGAACTGTTTTGTTAACAAACAATG
>NW_028234423.1:23704035-23711535 GCF_977035675.1 Penaeus japonicus | reverse complement strand
CATAGTTAATTGAAAAATTGTGGAATTTCTGGTTAAAAGGGGAAGTGATATAAAGACATGGATAAGGAAAGATTATGGCTTTGAAAAAAAGTCCTAGTATTATTTATTTACATGCAACTTTGTTTACATATATGTGAAAGAAAAGAGTATCCACCTGAAATGTTTCATTTATTTTAAACTCAAAAACCTAATTAAGAATTTTTGCATAATTTTTTGATTCCCAAATTTGAATGATTATAGTATTTTAGTCAGTTTGAGATTCACCTTCAATTTTGTGATCATTCTCTTATGCAGTTAAGAGGACATGTCAACGTAAATAAGTTTTTTTTTTTCATTTGTTTTTTTAATTACAAAAAGTCTTTTTAATAATAGATTGATCACATGAGATCAAAAGCAAAATTTACATGAAAAATATGCCATTGTAAGGATTTTTTTTCTAGTTCTTAGGCATATTTTGTAAAGTTCCAAACTTTGATTCCATTTTTCATTGTAATTCATTGAATATCTATATGGCTGGAGGTGATAGGTGTATATATAGTTGTGTTTGGAGCCCTTTTTTCATTGTCACTTATTTATGTGAAAAATTGCAACCTTTTCCCTCTTTTGGCAGTTTTCAAACTTTTTTTTGTCTAGGGCAAAATTTTTAAAAGGGCTCATACACAACCTCAGTCCGTACCAATTTACACAGAATTTTGACAAAAATGGCATCATGATTTTGAATGAACCAGTGTCACATTTGTCATTGCATAATTTCAGTTGTTTTGCCATTTGAAATTAAAAAATAATGGCCTAACTTTGATGCATACCATATGGCAACACCTCTTTTATGCAAAATACTGACCTGTTGTTTTGTCCTTCATTGATTCCAGTCATTTTGGAATATGGAATCAACAGTATGCATTCATCCTAAAAATTATCATTTCGCCAATTTTATGGGTGTGTATGGTTGGGGGGAGGGGGATTTAGAATATGAAAGAATGTAGATAGTGACTTTAATAGTGACTTTCAGGGATTTAATTAGACGGTCAAAAACACACTAAGAACTTTAAATGGAAAACCTGTTGATTTTGTCAATTTTGCTGATCTGAGGACAACTTGGCCCCAAAGTGGCAAAGCTGGACTATATTAACTGCAACTCAGTTATTAGAGAATATTTGCAATGCTGCAATCCATATCTGTTGATAAATGCAGTTCAGAAAATTATAAGTCTCTACGTTAATCTTAAGTTTATCCAAATGAGGTTAATTTTGCTGGTTAGAGAAGGGAAAGATTTTACTTTTTTATTGAAGGTGATTTTTAAGATAGTACTTTTTTTGAAGCCAACTGCAAGTGTATAATTTTAGTCAGTTTTGCAAATTGAGAATCTGGTATTTTATCAAGTTTATTTTAGTAAACAGTAAAAACTCACTCATCTACTATAAGTGTGGTAACGAACAAGGATACCTTTTTAACAGAGACTGTTAGTGTGAAAACAAATTACATTAGATAGAGTATATGGCATGTTGCTCTTGGCCATCTGCTTTGGAGTTGATTGAACCAATTAAGAATTTGATTGGTAGTAATCAAGGGATACTTAGTGCAATTTAATAACCTGTTGTTGTTGTCTGTCATAGTATCAGGCATGGCTGTTTGTTAATACAATACTAGTTTTTCTTTCAGGAAAATGAGAAGGTGACAAAGATAGTCTTTATCAGATTTCTTAATTTTACATGCTGTTTTTAATTGTGACTTTCACAGTGATATGTAGCAGTAATGAAGGAGGTGAGAGACAGCTATATAATAAACTGTGACCATTACTATGATTAGTATTTAGCTGTCCTCCTGGCAGTAAGTGACAATATTCATTTTAACATTAATTCATGTGTTTATAGTTAACATTCACTGTTATGACAGCATGCGCCTGTCATTGTTATGCTTTTTATTGCCATTGGAATATGTTGAAGGGAAGAAAGAAATAAGCAAAAATTAAATACAAATATTGGAATGGCAACATTATAATGATAAAAAATAAAGCTTGCTGTATTCTCATATAGCAAAGCTACATCTTATTTTAGACTGATTGTTCCTTATTACCCTTTAGCTTATATTAGCTTAAATTAATTTAAATTTATGTCCAGTGTCTTCCTGCTTCCATCAACAAATTGATTTGACAAGTTGTGTATAATACCTGATGCTTAGCATTTGCCTGTGTTTTATGCTAACCAAATGTTATTGGTAAAATATCAAATACGATCACAAACAGAATACACTGAAATACATTTGTCACAAATAAAAAGAGCAGTTAGTTGGAATGAAATTTAAATGTTTAAAAACTAATTCAACTTTAAAATGTTTTATGTATATGTATACATTTTAATATTATTTTAGATTGTATTTATATTAACTTTTAAATCCAAATTACCTAAAAACAGATTATCCCTCCATAACATTTTATGTTGAAAAAGGGGTATCCTTTTGTGTAACATGCATAAGTTTCCTGTAAACCAAGGCAAGTACTCAGATAGGACTCAGGGTGGCTCATGTATATTTCACCAAGCAATAGTTTTATCTGGTTGAGACCTGACAGTTGACATGTTCCTCTATAAATATCATGTAAGAAAGTTTCAAACATAAGCAGTTCAGAGAGTTTGAGAGATCTAGCCAGATTAAGTCTTTCAAGCAAAAGTTTGCTTGTTCTTTGAATATTGTCAGAGTTGATTTAGCATAGTTAATGCATGATATTATGTAAGGAGGGATGCTGAAAGTATTCAGCAATTTTTTTTTATGTAATATGCTGTTAGGTTTAAAGGTCTCATGCTGGACAGCTGTTCCACTTAGAAGTACTGACCTTCTGTCCCCTGTGTTATTCATTCCAATACTGTTGGTACACTGGCTGGTCAGTAACTGAGGTGTGTGTGTATATATACTAGGAGTGTGATCAAGTTATTGTAGAAGGAAGGATATGTGGTCTGTGTGAAGTAATAGCACAAGATACTTGCTTTTTTGTAGTTGTTGTTGTCATTACTGAAAAAAAATAATTCTGCATAATCATGTGTAGAAAGTAGGTATCAGATGAAATATTCTTACTTTAAAAGCACATGTGGTAAGGCTTGATTATTATCTTCACGGAAAGAGTACCTGTGTTCCATATTATAAATGCAAGTATAGGTAGCAAAGATATAAGAGAACCAGATTTAAAATTATAATGGTTACTGGTCATTCTTAGCATGAATTAACATCATGATAACCCCCCTGCCTTAATGTTAGAAATTTAATTACTTGTCCAAAAATAGTCCTGTTAATTATAAGTATCAGTTTGCCTACCTTACTGCAGTCCTTCCAAACTGCTGCCTAGGGTTTGTGATTGTGTTTGGGATTGCCTGCTTCCATGTAAGTACAATACGTCAGTGGTCAAATCTTGTATCCTAGTTATGATTATGACCCATACAGCAGTTTTCTTGCTAAGATGTAAGACTTATTATGCATTTCATCCCCATGTACACATTGAACACATATATTTATTTATATTATACAAGGTATCATTACCTCAATGGAAAATCAGTGAAGCATCTAAAAGTGCCAAGCACCCAAACACAACCAACTCTGTTACATGTTTTCCTATGCATGTTTTCCCTCCAGACTCATTCAGATCAAACATTCTCCTATGCTTAATGCAAATGTCATGCTTAGGGAGTACTACACACATTATTTTTGTTATGATGCTTAGATGCAGTTCTCACCAGATATATTCAAAGGTCTTTCTTCTGCTATTTTGTGAATCTTTGGTAATGATACAACTCTCGGTTATTACAGTTTCTCTTAAAATCAGGAATGTGTTCACTTCTTGCAATGAAATGATGTTGATTAAGGTCACAGTATTATGAAGTGATACGCCTTAGTGAAAAGCAAAGCTTGCAGTTAACCCATTGACAGTGGATGGCATGATTTGCTGTCAAGGCAGGGTCGGTCGTAAAGGCGGATGGCACCGTGCCATACAACATAAACCCGCCACGTGACTGTATACATATTTTATTAAAACCGCAACCAATGGGTTAAGAGGTTTTACTATTAGCTCATTGGAACTTTAAAGTAAAAATGTGAAACTGAAGTAGAAAATCTGTGGCATGTCTCAAACATGCTCTTTCTGTCCTATTATTAGGAATAGCTCATTGAGCAAAATAGATTTTTCTTTAAGACTGATAAAAATATTCAGTGAAATAAAGAATATTTTGTTATTTGCCGAGTTAAAATGAGAATATCCCATGTTTTTTCCCTTGCCCAGTCTTTTTACACAGCATCTGTGTCTCTGGATTTTTAATTCTCCCTTTCAGTTTTGTAATGCAAAGAATAGTTTAAAAACTAGTTTATGGTTATTCATACTGACTTTAATAGATAGGTGTCTATATATAAATAGGATAAAAGCTAACAAATCCGAGAAATTATGACAATCAGTATTTTCAAATTGTCCCTTAAGATGCTAAAATCTCTGGCTGTTTGACTCAGAAAGAATTAAACACATTTCACATGAAGCTCCTGTAATTCTCCAGTCATTTGCATCAGACAACGTGGGATAGTGTCCATCTTTGTATTGTACCACAAAAAATAAACTGGGAAAGATTTAGGAACTGGGTTGTAACTTATTTTCTCTAACACTGCATATGACTTTGCAGAATATCTCTGCAAGTTGTTTTCCTCTTTTTGTGAGAGAAAAAAGAGTTTATGATTCCTTAACAACGATTGTTCAAAACCTTTCCCGTAGGAGTCAGTGTGTTAATCCATTCAAAACTGTGCATTATGGTTTATCTGTAGCTCTTGTCAAAGACTTGTTTCTAAGAAAGATAGTTTATTGCAAAGTTTTAAGCCATAACTCAATTCTTTACATAGCTTCATTTTCTGCTTAGGCTTTACATGAATGATTCTATTTTCTTCTGGTTAAAGAAGTAACAGTAATAAACAGTCCATGCTTTTTCGTGTTTCATCCACCATTACTGTTTAAAAAATGCATGCCTCTCCTTGTGACTATTCACCTCTGCTTCCATTAATTGCCTGAATTCTCATAAATACTTATGACTAGTATGCTGTGCAGGTCCTTTCTTTGGATTAAGCACTCCTTTAGTTAGGGTGTTGTGCTTGTGGTTGTAATAAATGAATTTTAATGCCAAACTAGCCTTTTGTGGCCTGCTTTATACCACACACATGTTTTATTTACATACTTTTTTTTGGGTGTGATTAAGCAGTGGATTATTATCAGTGATATGAAAATAAAGTATCCCTACTGATTTTTAAGAAAAAAAAAAGTCATTGAAGAGTATCTTTTTGTCTTAATTACTATTGTAACAGGGTAATAAAGGAGCCACTTATTGAAAGCTGCCAACCAATTTGATAATTGGCAATACCAGAAACTGAGAGGCTTATTGAGAATGGTAAATGCATTTGAACATGTATTCCCTAACATTTTATCTATGCTTACAGTTAGGTTATATTAAGTAAGACCAAAATGATATAGGAAGCTGGTAGCATGAATTAAAAAATACTGTAGAATTACATCATACCTGTCCTTTAGTGTGATAATTAAGCAGCTTTGCATCCCATTGCAATGGTACCAGGAAATGCCTTCATGTATAATTGGCAATAAAACTTTCGGTAATGTATTATTTATTTTATCCTAAATGCCTTTGAAAAAAAAGAATATGTTCTCTTTTTGAGGCTAGGGAGATCATGTCTTTATCCGTGTATTGCAAATCAATCTCTCTTTTTTATCTCTAGCTCTTTATCTTAATATGTTTCTCTATCTCTTACTTTTTCTCTCTCTTGTTCTCTCTTTCTCTCTCTCTCTCTCTCTCTCTCTCTCTCTCTCTCTCTCTCTCTCTCTCTCTCTCTCTCTCTCTCTCTCTCTCTCTCTCTCTCTCTCTCTCTCTCCTTTTATGTGTGTGTGTGTGTGTGTGTGTGTGTGTGTGTGTGTGTGTGTGTGTGTGTGTGTGTGTGTGTGTGTGTGTGTGTGTGCGCGCGCGCGCGCGCCCTTGGAAGGTATGAAAAAAGAACTGAACAATGTTACTGGACAATATCGTGCATTACTATGTTCTATTTTCTTCCCTGTAAACCTTATATAAAGTAGTCCATAAAAACTGCAGTGGTGTGTTATACCAATCTACATAATCTCGATTTTCTTTTTTTAGGAGATGAATTAGATCATGATTTTTCCCCGAAGCTCTCGCCCTACATCCTCAGGGCTAGCAGCTTGATTGATTGATTAACTCATTCAAGGTCTCTCCCTTGTTAGTCGGTCAGCAGGTTCATTTCCCTGAGTGCTAATGTGGCTGGAGAGGCAATGTAGTGTTGTTCTTAAGATAATTTTCATTTACTAGTTTAAGCATGGAGACTAGCGATCAGTTTTAGCGTTTTACTCATGAAGGAAGACTACAGCATCGTGCAAGGACAGTATAAAGATTCATGCGATCAATCTTGCTTGGGACACGAGGCTACCTAAAGTCGACTTTTACTTTGTCAAGAGGCAGGGAAGAGAATGACTGATTCTGGCGATGACTGAAATCATAACTGCCGATAAACTGGACACAACAATCGTTTGTGCAATGGAAAATTTGTTGGTCAGGAGGTACAATCTGTTACTAAGCATAATTTACTGAAGAATCAATGGTTACCCCGGAATCGCTATGTATTATATACCCTAGAGTCCCTCTTTTGAAAGTGTAGGGACAACGCAAGATTTGCCTCCATTTTGACTTCCCTGCACCTGGGCAGTAATTCTGTCCAAGCTTACTGACATGTAAGGGTACAATGACAAATTAAGGGTAATTTAAGAAATTATGAAATCAACTTGTTAGTGTTTAAAAATTCAAATGCTGCGTGGCTGGACTTGTGATTTACAGGGCAGGAAGGGGTAATTAACTCAGACTTTCTCTTTACAATGGTGGTGAGTCCTCTCAGGCTGGTAGCTCACCCAGAACTGCCTTTTTTCTTGCCTGATGTACCCCTCTTCCCGTGAGCCCTATCAACAAAGGTCACGGACAAGTTAGGTGGTCGGACGGGGTCTTGGATCCGCCAGCAACCCCGTTCAGCCCTTGGCTCATTTAGCTATCGTGCAAGTGGTTGCTAGATACGCTTCCTTAATAGTAATCACTACAGACACTTGGAGAACTTGTAATAAAGCATTTCTTAGACTAACGCTCATCTTCGTTTCGTTTGAAAGCTAAACCACTGTACTTCAACAAAGGGTAAGAAAAAGAAAACAAGCGAAGCACAGTAGCATGGCATCGCGCCGACTTCTATCCTCTAGCATGAAGTAAGCAATCAGGGGAGCTTGGAGAAGGCAAAACAATGCAGTAGAGAATGGCTAGCCCAGAGGAGTCAGAATAAGCCTGGGAACCCCTATGTTGTTACTCTAATATGTCCCTCCCTTATAGACCAGGATTCCCGCGGTGGCGAGAGCCTCTGCCTGTAGCGATGACGCAATGCCAGTTACATGTCTAAACATTTTTCCCTTCCTGGAAAACCTGCGTCTGA
>NW_028234423.1:23664035-23691535 GCF_977035675.1 Penaeus japonicus | reverse complement strand
TATTGTAATGGATATGTAGAGAAGATTAATTTCCTCCCAAGAAAGTGTAAACACTCAATGAATATTGTATTTCATGATTACTTTTTTCAGTGAGTACATTTTTATTTTTCTATTTTTTAAAAGTCATTTGTAGTTTTAAAGTGAGCCATGATAGGAAAACAGGTCTGCTTTTTATTTGATAGAAAGTTGTAAGTTTGTAGACTGAAACTAAAAAACAGAAGTCAGTGTATAAACCTAAACGTTATTTTGTTTCTGCTCTGTTTCAGCCATCATGGAGACACATACCAGATACCAAAGACGACTCAATGATCGTATACCGAGGATCGGATGTGAAGTACAGTTGGGAAGACAGCCATCCAAGCCTCAAGGGACATAAAATGTGCGATTATGTCAAAGAAGGAAATGAAACAACAGGTATGCATTTTAGTTTTCTGTACTTTCATTTTGGGATTTTGAATCTTGTTTCTTTTTTTAAATACCATCTTCTTTCATCACATTGATTTTCATGTTTCTGCTTTTGTTTTGTTTTTCTTGTCTCTGCCTTCCATATGATACATCTTTTTTGTCACAGAAACAGATGACGAGGGAGAAGAATGGATAGAAGGTTACGAGCCTCCTGACGGAATCCTCCCAGAGGCCCTGCGTGAGGAGCAAGGCCCCAAAAGGAGAGTCAAGAGACAGCAGGCAGAACCATACAACTTCAATGGGGACAAGACCCGATGTCCGCTGCTACTGGTGGCCGATTACCGCTTCTTCAAGGAAATGGGCGGCTCAAATTACAAGACCACAGTGAACTATCTGGTGGGTTGGTGAATGTTTAAGAATAATTATCCTGTATCCATACTGATATGAGAAATGTTTATTGTTTTAATTCTCTGCCTGAAATAGAAATGTGTCGGGCAAGCAAACATGTATATTTTTTCGGGATTCTTGCTTATTTAATCTAACTGGCATTATTGGTGGTGCTGTTATTGTACTACAGCACTGTCAGTTCAGTTATCTAGCAAGATATAGATTGCTTTCAGATGATCATATTTCTTAGAGGGAAGACACATACATTTCTGTAGGCTTACAAACATTTCACAGAGAAAGTTATTAGACATTTAGGACTACAAACCCACCTAGTAGATATATTACTGCTGGAAGTAGTGTGTGTCAACAACAAATTTCAATTATCAGGGAATTCCTAATGGAGACTACTCTTGTATGAAGTACAGAGGTATTTTAGATACTCAGCTTAGGTGATGTATATGAGAAGCAAAACAAAGTCAAGAGAAAAAAAAAAATAATAATCTCTAGGTAAGATAAACAAATCTGGAAATCTAAGGTGTTCTTTTGTTTTGATATTTCCAGATTAATCTAATTGACCGTGTGGACAAGATTTATGAAAACACAGTTTGGAGAGATGGTGTGGACACAGCCGATTTCTCTGGTATGGGGTTTGTCATCAAGAAAATTTTGGTGCACCAGGAATGGTCTCCTGTTGGTTCCAACCAAGTGCACTATAATATGGAACGCACTTCATGGGATGTGCGTAACCTCTTGGAGGTGAGTGACATAATAATTTGAAATATTCTGACATTAGAAAACTAAGAGGCCTAAAGATCCTACTAGAATATTTCCCATTTATCTCAAAAAATTTAAGAATTCACACTGAGAAGACTGTAAATGCTGTAATCCATACTCCTAAATGTATGTACATATTGTATCAAGATGCATGTAGAATACACATTAGTTTCTCCAGTGTCATTAATATTACTAGGGGGATCAGTTTGTAGGTTATGCTTATATAGATAGTGAACAACTAATTCTCCATTTACTATAGGAGCAAATGATGTCGGCAGTAAGTGATGTTAAAAAATGTGAATGCGTAAAACTTCTTGGTATGGGTATTGTGCTACTAACTCTCCACTTTTCATCATGTAATGGGAGATTTAAGATTGCCATCATTTTTTAGTTTTTTTCAGTCTTTTCTCTTCCTTTGATGGGTGAATTACATTTATTTAAACTTAACTCTTTGGTGCTGTGAAGAACATTATGCTTTGAGGCAATTGTTTGTTTTATGCAGTGTGATATGCTGTGAATATATTAGTCAAAAGTGGAGTTGCTTTTTGTATGCAGGTTTTAAGCTTGATCTGCAACAATCTTATAATTCCTATAATAGCATTTTCAGATACGTATTGGTTAAGTAAGAGTGAAAACGAAACTTAAGATATAAAGTTAAATTGGATTTCCATTTCATAATGATGACAGAATATGAAGAAAAAGAAATTGAAGATCCTAAGGTGTTTTATTTTTTCATTTCTTTTCTGTGCCTATAATTTTTAGACATTTATATATTTTATAACTTTGTTTTATTTAAGGAGGGTGGTCATGTCTGTCTTCGTTGTACATTGTATTCATTAAAAGATAAGAATAATGATCATAAGTTTGAGAAATTTTCAAGAGTATGAATTACTCAGAGGAGCTTGAAATTGGTGATGAATCTGAGAGATTAGAGGAAACAAAAGCAAAATTAACTGGCTCTAAACCTCTTTCCTTGAAGTAGTCTTTTCCCAGAGACAAGATAGCTGAGTTCCTATGGACAATTACATAATGTCTACTGATTGACTAGCATTTGAGCATCACAGTAGTTGATGGGTGGGCATTAAAGGCTGATAGTTCAACTACAAACAGTCACTGAGTCAGCAGCATCTAGTTCATGTTGGTCTCAGGTATCAAGGAATAAAATAAACTCTTGTTCTCTGTCATCCCGATTTTTCCTGCTTCATCACATAACCTCAGTCGAAACAGAAAATTCTTTGTAATAAATGTAATGCAAGGTCTGAGTGAGACTGAATAAGTTTACGATGGTATAGATGAATTTGACATGTTTCAGATTATGTCTTCATCAGAAATACATCATGTATCTCTACTGAAGACATAACTCAAGGCATGTGAAATCTATCTCCTGCATTTTAAAGTTATTCAGTCTCATACATAACTCTTTCTACAGACAGCAAAAAAGGTCACTTATATGCTGTATGTAATTAGGGGTTACTCTTGCTGCAAATGATGTATGTTCATATTCTGTTGTCATTAACTATTTAACTACTTTCCCTAAACTTCTATTTAATATAAAGAGCATCCTGGTGTGTGTTTGGGAATGGGATTGTAGTGAATGCATTGTAGAAATGCAAGTTTTTTTTCTGCTTAAAGTTTAAAGATTTACCAGACTTTATAGGTTAATGCAGCAAGTCTTCATCTTGGCTTGATGGTTGACCTTCTCTCCTAAAGGTGTTTAGCCGAGAATACTCTCATAAGGATTACTGCTTGGCACATCTCTTCACCGACATTAAGTTTGAAGGGGGAATCTTGGGCCTAGCTTATGTAGGATCTCCTCGCAGGAACTCGGTTGGTGGAATCTGCACTCCAGGTGGGTTCCTTGCTCAGGCAACAAGACCAGGTCTTGTTCTGCTTAATTTGTGTATACACAGGAACACACGCACACGCACACGCACACGCACACGCACACGCACACGCACACGCACACGCACACGCACACGCACATGCACACACGCTCACACACACACACACACACAGGCACAGATACACATGTCTGAATATGTTCATGTCTATTTATGTATGAGTGCGTGTCTGTACATTTGTATAAGTGCATGTCTGTGTAAATGCATGTATATCTATTGTCTCAATGTGTTTGTATATGCATGTTGGGGAGTGTGAGTGTGAGTGTGACAGTGAGAGAGAAAGAGTGCGTGAGTGAGTGAGTGAGTGAGTGAGTGAGTGAGTGAGTGAGTGAGAGAGTGAGAGAGTGAGAGAGTGTGAGAGTGTGAGAGTGTGAGAGTGTGAGAGTGTGAGAGTGTGAGAGTGTGAGAGTGTGAGAGTGTGAGAGTGTGAGAGTGAGAGAGTGAGAGAGTGAGAGAGTGAGAGAGTGAGAGAGTGAGAGAGTGAGAGAGTGAGAGAGTGAGAGAGTGAGAGAGTGAGAGAGTGAGAGAGTGAGAGAGTGAGAGAGAGAGTGAGAGTGAGAGAGTGAGAGAGTGAGAGAGAGAGTGAGAGAGTGAGAGAGTGAGAGAGTGAGAGAGTGAGAGAGTGAGAGAGAGAGAGAGAGAGAGAGAGAGAGAGAGAGAGAGAGAGAGAGAGAGAGAGAGAGAGAGAGAGAGAGAGAGAGAGAGAGAGAGAGAGATTGTGTGTGTGTGTGTGTGTGGTTTTCTTCTTCTACATCTTTTTTAGCTATTTCTTTCTATTATTTATTTTTGTATTCTTATACATATACTGCATAGATTTTGTATTTTCTTGTACATGACCTACTTTTGAATACATATGAAGTAGTTCCTTATGTTCTATGAATATGGTTTGTTTTAAGCTTTGCATGAGCTGTGCATGCATGTCTTGCTTTGGTCTTAGTCATTTCAAAGGAGCTGGACAGAGGATGATGTCAACCTTATTTTCAGCAGTAATAAGTAAACCAACCTTTGTCTTTTTTATCTTTATTTTGTTTTGCTCCTTTCATTTATCGATTTGTAAATAGTGAAGGAAGAAAGGGGATTGGGCATGTGTACATTATCAAAATTATTTGTATGAACTGATTACTACTAATATTGTTTTATTGATGATGATGTTGATGATTGCATTGTTATAATTTTATGGCTGTATTTTTTTTACACTTATTTAAGAAAAGCTTTGATTTCCCAAATAATTTTGACATAAGCAGTATCTGACACTACAGCGATACTGACTTTTAAGAGTAAAGGAAAGACGATTTTGCATACAAACTATACATAAGTAGTGTCTGACATTACAGTGACTCTGAGTTATGTCCCGTGTATGTTATTCACACAGTCATATAGTATTCCAAAGCCTCGCCTTAGATTTGGTTCCGCCTGTAGGCATGAGGCATGTCCAATGATTTCCTTTCCCTCATCTTTTTGGGGATTGTAATTCCCTCTGTTGGTGGGACAAAGAAACTAAAATGTCATAGTGCACTTTACTGACTAATATGATGTCATGAACATTCACACATTGTGTACAAGCATGCACATGTAATCAGGCACCTGAAAATGGTGCCGATTAACAAATTTACCATCTAAGAAAATAGGAGAGAGGGGGAGAGGGAAAGGGAAGTGAGATTGGGAAGACGAGAGAGATTGGGAAGAAGAGAGAGATTAGGAAGAAGAGAGAGATTGGAAAGGAGAGAGAGATGTGGAAGAAGAGAGAGAGTGGAAAGGAGAGAGAGATTGGGAAGAAGAGAGAGAGAGTGGAAAGGAGAGAGAGATTGGGAAGAAGAGAGAGAGAGTGGAAAGGAGAGAGAGATTGGGAAGAAGAGAGAGAGAGAGAGTGGAAAGGAGAGAGAGATTGGGAAGAAGAGAGAGATTGGGAAGAAGAGAGAGTGGAAAGGAGAGAGAGATTGGGAAGAAGAGAGAGAGAGTGGAAAGGAGAGAGAGATTGGGAAGAAGAGAGAGAGTGGAAAAGAGAGAGAGATTGGGAAGAAGAGAGAGATTAGGAAAAAGAGAGAAAGAGATTGGGAAGCAGAGAGAAAGAGATTGAGAAGAGAGAGAGAGTGAATGAGGGAGTGATAGGGATATATATATATATATATATATATATATATATATATATATATATATATATATATATATATATATAGAGAGAGAGAGAGAGAGAGAGAGAGAGAGAGAGAGAGAGAGAGAGAGAGAGAGAGAGAGAGAGAGAGAGAGAGAGAAGAGAAAGAGAAAGAGAGAGAGAGAGAGAGACAGGGACAGAGACAGATACAGAGACAGAGAGTGAGTGAGTGAGTGAGTGGGGGGGGGGGAGATAGAGAGAGAGTGATAGGGATATATATGTATGTATATATATAGAGACAGAGAGAGACAGAGACAGAGACAGAGACAGAGACAGAGAAAAGAGACAGAGACAGAGACAGAGACAGAGACAGAGAAAAGAGACAGAGACAGAGACAGAGACAGAGACAGAGAAAAGAGACAGAGACAGAGACAGAGACAGAGACAGAGAAAAGAGACAGAGACAGAGACAGAGACAGAGACAGAGACAGAGAAAAGAGACAGAGACAGAGACAGAGACAGAGACAGAGAAAGGGGCAGAGAGAGAGAGAGAGAGAGAGAGAGAGAGAGAGAGAGAGAGAGAGAGAGAGAGAGAGAGAGAGAGAGAGAGAGAGAGAGAGAGAGAGAGAGAGAGAGAGAGAGAGAGAGAGAGAGAGAGAGAGAGAGAGAGAGAGAGAGAGAGAGAGAGAGAGAGAGAGAGAGAGAAAATGAAAGAGAGGAGGGAGGAGGAGAGATAGAGAAAGAAGGTGGGGACAAATGAGAAAGAGAGACATTGGGTGAAAGAGGGCAAAAGAGGGAGTTTTCTATTATTTTATGCTAAAGGTTTCATGACATATAAATCACTATTTGATAATGGAAGCAAACAGATGTAATGATTATATTATTAGACCATCACTTAACAAAGGAAACTAGTACAAATGTCATATTATATTCAATGATATTAAATGATTAGTTGTATATTACAGTACTAATGTTACCAAATCGTTTGAATATACTTGTCTTTTAGTCATGAAATGTTAGTCAGTCCCCAGCATTAAACACTTTAGTTCTCCGCACCACCAACAGCGGGAATCAAAATCGCCAATTGGGTTTGGTGAAAGGAAACTAGTCACAGGTCATGTATCGTGTCAACAGGTCGGTGGAGTCTGGAAGGCGAATGGTGAGGTATGCAACCTATTCTTAAATTGTGAGATTGTTTTCCTGTATGTTCATGGTGTTTTAGTAATCTAAGGAGGTACAAGATCAGAGCACGAGGGTATGTAATAACAGAATGTAAAATGATATGGATTAGACCCCCAGTGAGACCCCATTCACTAATGAATTGCTGTCTCTTCCCAGTTTTTGTAATCCCAGAATGCTGGTATTATATAATATTTTTTTAGTTTTTTTTCAGCTAATCTGACATGTTTTATATGTCAGATGTATACACTGTATGTTGCATTAACCCTTTTGCTATAAGCATTTTTCACACTTTTTTAAAGTTATTCCTTTAGTTGTGTTACTAATGCATTATAAAAAATGCTGATTAGTATCACTTTGCTAATATAATGTATAGACTCATATATCATACCATAGGTCTAGGAAATAAAGCACATCCTATCCCAGGCTGAACATCTTGAGATGTGGCTCATCTCGGAAGGGTTAAAGTCTCCATGGTAGATTATGAAACATGAGCTAAATGGATCAGCCCATTGTGATGCTTTTGGAAATAGGCCAAGATATGGTTGTAGGTGTCATTTCTGTTACTGATATATTTAGAGACATCATGAAAGCTAATATTAATGTTTTTACTCTTTCTCTTCTCTCATTTTGGCAGAATATTTTAAGAATGGACACACTCTCTACTTGAATTCTGGCCTGAGTTCATCCAGGAACCACTATGGGCAGAGAGTGATCACCCGCGAGGCAGATCTCGTCACAGCGCACGAGTTTGGACACAACTGGGGCTCAGAGCACGACCCAGACCGGCCAGAGTGCAGCCCCAGCGCCAGTCAAGGAGGATCATATCTCATGTACACATATTCTGTGTCTGGTTATGACATTAACAACAAGGTAAAGGGATAAGGGAACTTGTGTCTAGCAAATACTTATTTATATAGATATGTGTTTTATTAGAAATAGCACTGCATAATGGCCATGCAGGATGTGAAAGAACTCTCCTAGAAATTTATGAAGATTTATGTATTTATTTCTTCTTCATAAAAAAGGAGGCATAAGTATTCTTATATGTAGAGTATGTTTATCTTATTTGGTGAGACTGAACAACTGATAGCAAGTATTCAGCATCATAGAGTGCTCTGTTATATTAACTATCTCAACTGAATTTGATCTCAACTGAAACATAAAATCAAGCTTACTTTTTTCCCTGAAAACTAACATAAAATGTATGATAACGGCTCTTAAAGTACTAGTAGCAGTCTTTAATCCAATAACTATGGAAAATAGTCAGTGCACAAGACATTGTACCATATTGTAGCTTGAGAATTAGCACCATCAGAGCCATTAAACTCAAAACAGAGAGCATCCTCCACTGTCATTTGTGTATAGGGGTCATTGGAATTCAAATTTTAGGATTGCTTGACCACTTACACAAAGGTTGAATAAGAAAACAAAACTGATTACAACTTATTTCTCTTGCCTGCAGAGGTTTTCTCCGTGCAGTCTGAGAGCAATTCGTGCTGTCTTAGTAGCAAAATCGTCTCGCTGCTTCACTGAGCCAGAGGAGAGTTACTGTGGCAACCAGCGTGTAGAAGGCCAGGAGGAGTGTGACGCAGGGCTGGTAGGCCAGGATGACTTAGATGCTTGCTGTGACAAGCACTGCAAGTTGCGAGAAAGAAAAACTTGCAGTGACCGCAACTCTCCCTGCTGCCAGGGGTGCCAGTACATGAACCAGGGTGTCAAGTGCAGGGAGCAACAGCCAGCCACCTGTGAGAATGAGTCCAGGTGTCTGGGCACTACAGCAGTGTGCCCCAAGGCTGAGCCTATGGAGGATGGCACTGCCTGCATTGAGAAGGGCCAGTGCCACCAGGGATCCTGTCTGCCCTATTGTGAAACACAGGAAATGCAGAGCTGCATGTGTGATACCAGTAAGTTTTTGTTGTTAGTGTTGCCATGTTAGTTATTACAGGTGCTTTTAGGCTGAATTGATAATTTTTCAATAATATTTCATGAAAAATAAACTATGAGCTATTATCTAGAAATATGTTGGAAGCAAGTCAAATTAGGAGAATGCACAGCAAACTAAATCAGTAAAGTGAATTTATAGTTACCTCAATCAAAATATTTATTATTTAACAACTTTTGTCCATTTTTTAGTAAGTCCATTTGGAAACAAAGAGAAAAATTAGTATTATGAGGTTAACCTCTCTCTTTATAGGTTAGATGCTTGTTTGAAAGTAGTATAACCAAATTCATTAATTCACAATTGTCACTTTCCAGTCGATGACGCATGTAAGAGGTGTTGTCGCAAGACACTGAATGACACCTGCTTCCCTGTCACGCCATTAGATATCCTTCCTGATGGCACTCCTTGTATTCATGGATTCTGCAACAAGGTAAGAAGGAAGGAACAGTGGCTTCGCAATCATTTGTTGTACAAGAAGTTTTACTTCTTCATAATATATTTCCTTTCTTTCTTTGTGTTTTGTATATGAAGAGACCATTTACTGTGGCTTTAGTTCATATGATTTAGTTAATGCTTTGCCTTATGATTGTAATTGTTTAATTTTTAGTTATTATGTTTGGTGTGTTTTCATCTAGCATATTGAATTGTGGAAAGCCATGCTTACAGATTTATATTCATGGGCTTGATAAAAAAGAATATAAGACAACTTTGGCCATCAATCATGCTAATGAAGAAGCAAAATAATATATTTTCTAATACCACTTCAAATTCACAGGGAAAATGTGAAAAGACTGTGCAGGACGTTGTAGAACGTTTCTGGGACATCATCGAGGACATCAACATCAATACTGTACTGATGTTCTTGCGGGACAACATCGTAGGGACAGTCATCATCATCTCCGTCATCATCTGGGTGCCAGCATCTTGCATTTTCAGTTATGTTGACCGCCGTCGTCAAGAGGACTACCGCAAGTATGTCCGTTGGTATTACAGCAATGAGCTTATTCACCCAACTGACAGTGTTCGCATTATTGACAGCAAACGCACGCGGATACATGAGCCTGGCCGCGTCCAGGAAGCTACTAACCGTGTGCTAGAGTCTGGTGTGCGTCCGCACGATCCAGGGACTCGAGCACATGACACGCGAGACCCTCCTGAAGGTGCAGAAAGCCGCCAGACTCTTAACACCCCTCAGTGCCCCCCAGTGTCACAGCACTATACTAGTGCCATGTAGTTGTGCGCCTGCAGATTTCGTTCAGAGAAATGGTGATATTATTTTTTAAGTAAGAGGAATGATTTAGGAAAGAATGAGGGCTATTTCATGTGTCTACCAACTTATAATTGATAGTTCCTGGAGCAACCTGTGTCACTCAGTCCTTTTAGGAATCCTGGCAGGCAGGTTAACAAAGATATTAATACAAATGGCATTCAAAAGCCCAAATATTCAAGACCTTTAGGATATGAATAAGCATTCGCTCTGGATTGGCACATGGATATCCCTGAAAGGGTCATCATCATCATCTGTGTTAGAATAGTTTATGGTTGTGTAGATGGTTAGTGTAATGTCACCCTCATGAATCTCATAATGACCTTGGAGGAGGAGTGTAGTGACCTGTGCCTCTGTGGAAATATTTGTCTTGGCATGTTTTGTTTTGTTTTTTTTTGTTTTGTTTCTTTCCTTTCCTTTTTTTATTACTTTGTTTATCTGCAGTGATCCTACTGATCCCATAAAGCAAAGAATTTTTTTTAACTTCTTCAAATTGTTGATCTCACAATATTTACCAAAGAATGAGCTTCATGTAAGAGACACAAATACAGGTAATATTCATGTACAGACATGTCAGGTACTAAAAAGCAGAAGATACATTCTATCATTACACTGAATGGTAGAGTGATCTCCCTGCTAGAACCTGAAAAAAAAAAAAAAAATACAAAATGATTTGAATAACAACAGCATACATCAAAGACATTCCATCAAAGTTAAACTCTGGAATGATTACATTCCATTTTTCCAAGTATTATATGATTTTGGGCATTATTTCTGGCAATTATGTGGTTGTGATGTTTTATACATTCTTTTTTTTTTTTAATCATTAATTCTTTAGGTAAGTTCAAACCTTATAAATTATAGTTACATATAAGCAGTGCTACGGATACCTACTTAGTTTTGTGTCCAATTAGTTGCTTTCTATTTATTGTCTTGTGAGGAGCTTGACCTGTTCATAGTGTTCAGAGATGGTAAGGTAAGTTTTTGTCTGTTGATAAGATACCATGTATACTACATACATAAATATCTTTAGCTAAGTGGTAGTTATGTACTTTATAGGATTTAAGTTTCACCAGAAAGTGGTGTAAGTTTAAGACCGCATTTGATGCTTCGTGCTTGTCAGTATATTTTTCTTATGTTTTTGAAAGGTCAAATTTACTAAGAGGTTTTCTTGTGGTAAAGGAAGTTCTTTGTTCTGTTTGATACAGTAACTGCATGAAACAATCAACCTCCTATAAGTCTTTTCTTTTGTACATTCAATTGCAAGTAGTTTCCGACTGATCAAGTGTTCTGTCAAAAACAAAAGCTTCTTAATTAAAGGCAGCTCTGAGAGGTAAGGTCTTGCTTGCTGTGTAGATACTTATTGCACCCTTTCTTATGTTCCTTCCTTTTGGTGATAATTATTCTTACTTTTACAGTTAGTTTTGATGTTCTTGCTTTCAGATTTAAGTTTGTATTATTTATTTCTGTTTTCCTTCTGGAGTTCTAATTCTATTTTTTACATCTGAATACCATATACTGGTTCATTGATAGTGTTTATAGAGTAATTTGCCTTTGATAATTTTTTTTTTCTCATGGAAAAAAAAATATCTTATTAACTTTTTTTTCCAGGTTTTGTTGCTTTTATGTATTTCTCTATCTTATTTTTTCACCCTATGACAGTCAGGTCCATATAAGTTACAAGTAGTTAGCAATCCAGTAACTGTAGAAGCTGGATGGTTAGAATGAGAAAACATATTGAGTGCAGTGTGAATGCTCCATAATTTGTTAGTTACTTTTTAATGTATAGGGATGCTATGAAAAACCATTTTTCTTGAGGAGTGGGGAAATCTTAGGAAATATTTGTTTTTGAAAAGATCTTCATACACATGTGGTATATTGTAATGTTGACTTTATGGACCTAAACAGACAAAGGATTAAACAAATTGATTCAAAGTTACCCAGATTAAACACATGCCTTGTGTGATCCATAAGAACAGTCCCTTGCACCTGTAGCAATGTTAAAGGGAACACAGATGCATGTGTGTCAGACAGATGGGGTGGTAATAGCTAACAGACTGAGGGTATGCTAATGACAAAGGTTTTTGAGAATATCACCAACTTCAGTAAACAGAGCTGTCCATTTCAGTGCAAGGGAGAGTGAACTTGTTAATGCATGTGTGTCTTTCAACCTGTATATGTGAAGTATGCTAGTTTGCATTTATTTTTTTGTGATTGACATTATTTCATAAGTGAAAAACAGGAAGGAAGAATTTAGCCCTTTTTCATGGACCTGACTGACTGTAGTGCATGACTTTCTTATATTACATTCATTTGTTGTTTAATTATTTACATTTTCATTGTATCAATCTTGTTATCTGACATCTTCTGTCTTCAGGCAATGTGAAGAATACAGAGCCTTTGTTGAGCGCTGGAAGAGAAGAACTGCTGCTCATGGTTTCCCTAGGCCTAAAGTAGCCAACACCTCCTTTATGGATGTAGTTGATGATGCAACCAAAAGTCTTCTCACTAGACCTTCTGAGTAGCTGTAGCACCATACCTCACTATCAGAGCACCTGCATTTGGCTTTATCGCTGTGATTTATTTTCTGAATTTTGAGTTTTACTATTCCTGCATGATGAATTGTTACATATTTATGATTTATGGAGTTTGTGTATCTAGATGTTATTTCTGGAGTGCATGCATCGCAATGGGGTAAAGAGTATACACATTATTGCTCATGTAGTTACACACTAGATTTTTATGTGCAAACACATTTAATGCATAATACTCCCCTACCCCAGCCTTTGCCATTTCCTTGTTCATTGAGTTTTCTATTCCACACTTTTTTTAAAAACACATTTTGCACCGTGTCTCAGAAGATATGTTTCTGAAACTAGTCGACCTTTATTAGTGCAACAATTCTGACAGAAAACGGTATAGAAGAAAATGCATAGTGTAAAGGTTAACTAATCTGAAACATATCTTGTATTTAGTCACTGACTAGTCATGAATTTATCTACTATTGTAAGGTTTTGTTGAATGCAATACTGTGTCTTTCAGATTATAGATGTTATTAGTTGATTTTGTTTTTAACAATATTTCTATGTGACAAAAAATATTGTTTCTGTTGCCTCACGGTATTGATTTTCCGAGGTAGATGGTTTTGAAATTTGCTGATCTTTCTTTAAAGTGGGCCCTTTGTAAGAGTTTCTAGCATTGTAAAGTTGGCCACTTCACCACAGAAAAGTTGGGTAAGACTGGAAAGAATATATTCTAAAAGAAACAAAGTGAAAGGGAAATTTGCTATCAGTGTATATGAAGTATGCCGAGCTGTAGTTATTGATTGCATCAGTCAATATAAATCAGATTACAATCTTGTATGAACATAACCATTTGTCTAGATGGGATGAAATAAACATCTGGTTGAATCACATTGATAATATATGTACCTGCATAATTTATTGGTAACATACGTTTTGTGTGTGTGTGTGTGTGTGTGTGTGTGTGTGTGTGTGTGTGTGTGTGTGTGTGTGTGTGTGTGTGTGTGTGTGTGTGTGTGTGTGTGTGTGTGTGTGTGTGTGTGTGTGTGTGTGTGTGTGTGTGTGTGTGTGTGTGTGTGTGTGTGTGTGTGTGTGTGTGTGTGTGTGTGTGAGAGAGAGATGATTGATTGATTGAATGGAAGGATAGGATAGGATTAAATTGGATAGAGAAATAGGATAAATGGATTGTATAGATAGAAAGAGTGTAATTCAACTTGATGTTTATTCAGACCTGTACTCCAAAATTTCACTTTACCTTCAATAAAATTTCATGAACCTTTGCTTGATGTAATTTTAATTAGTAGCCAGGCAATAATTCCATGTCCAGTGGGAGAAATATGTGTTATCTGACATGTAATTCAATTGAGGGAAGAAGATTGAAGCTGCTGATGTTTCCAGTGCAAGCCAAATTTACTTGCAATAGGCATGTTTGATTGTACAGTTAATATACATTCTTGAACTACGTGATTTGACAATAATGCAGGAAATATTCAATGTATTTTGATTTAGCAAATGTTTTCTTTGTGCACAACTTGGTGAGAAATGGTGATTTTACTTTCTCAAATACATAAGTGATCCAGTAGTGGTAAATGGTATTTCACTGTTGTGTATTCACTCAGGCCAAAAAAGTGTATTCATTGTCAAGGCTGATATTTAATGTTGATGGTGAACAGTCTTAAATATTTTATAGAATCTTTTCTAATGGTGTTTTGTAAGTGTACAGATGTAGCATTAATGAATTTTTACCAGCTTCGTGTATTACTGTCACAAAATCCGTTAATCAGGCCACACCTTTTATGCTAGTCGTTTCCCAAACAAACCTAAATAAAATGGAATATCTAAATATCTTTTATTTAGATCCCAGAGACATGTTTCGGATGTATCATATTTTTACATTTTGCTTTCACATAACCAATGATAATATTAGTGCTTACATTTATGTTGACTATGACATAACACTGTCATTACTGCTGTGGCTGCCACAGTGTCCTTTTCAACATGGTAAATCATTTTGGAAAGTACAGTTCTCATTGCCTTATTTCTGACATATCAGCTTTTCCATCCATAGCAGACAGTGAAGACAACACCTGTAAATAGGTGTGGGATGACAGCAGAAAACCATACATCCATGTGGAGAACATGTAAACTATAAAAGAGAAAAGGTACATAAAATACTTTTTAAAAATCATATTCAACTTTCTCTAAAACAAAACTTTTAATGCAACTTGCAATTTGTTTTGCATAATGAGGGGAATCCTGTGGGTAAAAATTATCTTTAGCTTCTAACAGCAAATATGCAGAATACACAAAATGGGTATAACCCATTAGCACTGGATGATGTGATATCACGTCATGGGAATATTTTGCTCCCATTGGATAATGTCCTTTCACACGATGATTTCTCCCCTAAAACATATGTTTTACATTATGTATGTATGTAATCATAGGAGTTCTTCAGAGTACTTCATTAGTTTCCTATTATGTTCCCATAATGCCTTAAAGGATCAATTCAAACCATCATATACATCCAAATCTTTAATAAATTCTATCAGCTTTATTATATACTGTATGACAGTGTAATATACTGACAGATGATCTCTCATATAACCTTTATAATTATCAGTCCATACTGTCAGCCTCTAACATTTACAGAAATAGCATCCACTGATCTTATTATCCACACATTTTCGCCCAATTATATATCAAAATGTGAGAGAATAATACAAAATCAAAGATGCAGTCACAAGAGATTAAAAATCCTATCAGCAATAAATAAAGATGAAAATAAGTATCTAACAAAAAACAACAGTAACAAAATTACGTAAAGATATTGGAGCCTTGCGGCACTTTGCGAATTCAGTTTGAATACAAACTTTTTATCAAACCTTATATACATACACATATGTAATTATAATAAAATCATGAACTGTCTGTTAAAAGTAAATTTTGTTTTGTTTTGTGAATAGAGATATGATTTAACCACATAAAATGGTCTACGGAATGATTAAACTACCATAACCTAATAGGGAGAGGTGTTAGGTATGTAACCCTTACAAATGTTAAGGGCCAACAGTATAAGCTTACCAAACCCAATAATAAACTAATCCTAAATCAATGACTAGCTTGAAAAATGGCAACTAAAAATTGGAGAGAGTTGCTATATAAGTACAATGCCTAGTAAGTTACATCTGAGGGAAGGACAAGGATTGTTTATGTCACTGAAAACGCTTCTTTGATTCTCTCCTACTTTAGCCTGTGCCAGTCTGACCATGCTTCTGTTACAGAGATAAAAATAAAAATAAATGCAATATTTACCAAAATGCTTCTCCTTTACAGTACAGTGTACAGTAAATTTATAAACATCCCTATAAATGTTAGAAATATAATGCATTGCAGCTGTACAATAAAATTGTAAAATACTTTTTTCTGTACATGACCTGGATAGCCTGTGCTTTTTCATGTCTGCATCTGTGTAGTATTCAAAAAATAAATCTTTTGGCACATCAGTTACAAAAGCACTCTGAAACACCCATTATAATACTAACTGTCAGAAGTGCTGACACTGACCCATGGGTACTTTCAAGTGCATTTTAGAAAATGATAGAGGTACTCCCTTCACAGTACACGTCATCATATATGAAAAAACTAAAACCTCAGAGAAAGATTACTGCTAAATACCACTTGTTGGTCATTCTGCTATGAAGTGTTAAGATGAGTATATAGGGTAAACAACACAGTTAGAATTCCTAGGAGTGTGAACCAAGCACTTCAAACTGTTGGTTGGGCTGGTACACAGAGCATAATCATTCTTTGAGAATTTCTTGTGTCTCTAGAGCCATCTGGTCCTATAATCAGCATCACTTTTTTTCACCATAGATGTAGTAATTTCCAATCCATTTTTTAAGTTAAAAAATAATAATAAATATATTCCTCTTGAAAAACAATGTTATCTTTATTTAGCACTAAGTTGTCACTTGTGTTTAACATCATACATTTATTCATCAAAAATTCAAAATCTATTAACTAATAATACTGTGTGTAAGTGAAAGACATATGGAATGTTACGTATCTTGGGGAATGAACATTTTTTTTTTTTAAATCAACAAACTATACAGGTTCATACATTCATTACCTAATCTTTGGCTGTTTCTCCCCATAGCTAAATTCCTACAAATCCCTCCAAACCAATATTGCTTTAGGTTCAAGTTTTCCTCTAAGTAATGGCAAGTTTCTCTTTCTTCCCATTTAACCTGATAACAACAGGGTGGTCTTGGCTCTGCCCTGTCTTAACACTGAGGTATTTCAAGTGCGCAGGCCTAACGCCTTGGGTTATTTGCCCACTCTGGCCACAGCCAACTTTGCTCGCATGATCACCTGGTGTGCCGGCCATACAAAAAGCTGTGATGTGATATTATGTTCTCGGCAGCAAGTGTTACCACCACATATCACGTCTCCCAGCGTTAACTAGTTAAAAAACAAAAATCTGGAAAACTAAACCCTTTTGCAGAAACACGGAGCTATTATTTGAGCTCAACCGATATACCATTCAACAGATAAATATTCCAGAATATATTTCCATAGAAAGGGTTGCAATACAGATGTACAGGGATATTAGTTTGGCTTCCAGGTAGCAAATGATGGTGGAAAGTTGTAAAATCTAAATAAACAACTTTATATAATTGTGTTTTTTTCCTTTAACTTCTACTGAATCTTATGCCATTGCATGCTTATAAAACTACATTCTTTCAAAACTACAGTGACAATGTCAGTCAATATATCAATTCAAAGTAGCCATCATTTGAAACTCACTATGGACTTTCATAATGACAAAATAGGAATTAACAAAGTTCAATTTGATTTCTTAACCTTAGCCACTTGGAAAAGTTTTGTCATAATATATATGAAATATGAAATATCAGAAACTTTCATCTCCATATCATTTAGCAACATCACTGTATTAAAAACAATGCAGTTTCTTTGAAAAACCTTATATCACTAAAACTTGAGTCAAATAAATGCTTAGTCTTACTAGAGACGAATGAACTGAAGTTTCAGGGGTAAATAAGGACACCATAAACAAACACACACACAATCATACATCCTCCAGTTCAAAAGCTTCCTAGTAACACTATGTAGATTAATACTATATATACCTAAATCCAAAACCCAGATTCATAAAAATGATCAAAATCATTAATACTTTAACCTCACCTAAAGCACAGATAATAATATTTAGCAACAAGTAAAGACGTTTCTACTTCTTTTACTTCTAACAGTAAACTCTTTACACCAGTGATTGCATAATTACTGAGAAATATCTGCCACATCAACAGCTAGGTCATTTGCCGCTTTACACCACTGGTGATCACCTGACCCTTGGGGGTTAGCAAAGGTAGTTATGAGTTCAAAATTTCAAAAGGCCCTTGCATGAAATGCATAAAAACAAGGCTGCTGGAAATAGAATTTAATTTTTTTTCTTTCTTGTTAACCTTTCAAATAAAGGGTAATATATGGCAACCTCATTCATCGTCTACACAGTCACCCAAATGATAATACTACCATTTACTGAACATATTCTATCTTAGGCAACCCAAAGCATTATGATATTAGTGACTATATATAACTAAATTGGCTTGTTAAGTAGACAAACCTTTCCAGAAGTTGGGGATTATGAGAAAATTGATTTAAATAAAAGGGGTCCTCGGTATGCAAAAGCTGGGAAACCACTACTCTACATCATGAGACAAAACAGATAAGAGAGAGAGAGTGAGAATCTGGGTGTGAATTCTCTTGAAAACATTGCCTCAATTTACTTCTACAAGCATCTTTTGTGTAAGCAGTTACAGGCACTACAAAAGATCTGCAGGGTTTGCATCCATGGGTCCTGTCACTTCCCATATAGTAGCTGCCAATCGGCGTGTGTGTTCCAGGACACAAGGAGATGTTGCTAGGCCAAGGTGAATGCAGAACAGTTCATATACACGTAGCCGGTTTGGGTCCATTCCGGGGAAGGCACGAGTGCAAAGGGAGCGGTAAAAGTCTTCACACAGCACCCCGGGCAGTGGGAGAGTCTCACTGATGGTCTCATCAAGTTCTCCCGGTTTCAAAGGGTTACCACTACCATCTTCGAACCAAAGGAAATATGCATAACTGAAAGTTGTATCTTTCCACATGAGCGAAAGATGACCTTTTGCAAGGTGTGACCGTGCAAACTCTACCATCGACCAGACCCTCGCAACTGTCAAGGCTCTGGCACCATTCTCTGACACATCCAGTTCCTTGTTGATCTCCCCTACTTCATCTGTCATCAGTGTTGGGGACGTCAATTGATGACTGGAACGATCAACATACAAGAAATGGACTAATCCTGGAAACTCTTCTAAATACTTGTTGATGGTTAGAGCCGACCGGCAGCCCAACGTCATATTTCTAAGTGCTTTCACTTCTAAGAAATGACAGTAGTCTGCCATGCGATCTGCTGCAACAGCAACAGCTGACTCTACCAGCTGTGCTGAACTGGCAGAGCTGACAGCCAGACATGCGGTACGCCAGGCTGCACGTGTCGTCTCCACCAGGGAGGTGAGAGATGCATCCACTCGGGTCGGAACTTCAGGGTCTGATGCATTTCGCAGCCAATCTTCCACTCCGCTCTTCTTCGCATTCTCCCATCTGTAGTGCACCTGTTTCCCAAAGTAAATTGTCATCAGAAACATTTTTCTCATTACCATTAATTTTTCTATTGGGATGTCAAGATTCAATTCCACAATAAAATAGCATAAACAAAGAGCTTAACATATAACATCACTTATATCTAATACTGTGAGTCCTTCCTCTAGTCTGGGAAAAATTAAGAGCTGTCTATATGTGCCAATCCTTTAACCCATTAACAACAGGCTGTTTAGGCTCCAGATGGTCAAAACACTGGGATATTTCAAACACGTAAGCCTAACGCCTCAGGATTTTTGCCCACACTGGCTGTAGCCAAGCGCTATACGCCCGATCACCTGGCGTGCCGGCCAGGAGAATAGTCACGATGAAACATATCCTCCCTGGCGGCTGATGCTGCCACCACTTGACGTGATATCTTGTCACCCGTCGTTAAGGGGTTAAGGAATATTTGAGGCTGCAAGCCCAAGTAGTGAGAACATGAGGACACATGGGTTGGGAGGAAAATGGCTCTTTTATGGCTGCAAATGCTTGTTCACTTGTCATTCTCTATCTATTCAATGGCTGTCTAAACAGCCACTTTACATGAAAGGCCAAAAAGTCATTAGATTACTGTACTGAAATAAAAAATTATCATTAGTACATTTTTACATATTTGTATAAATATATGAATTCATACAATACCTGTTGCAGAGCTTTCTCTACTCGTTCTGCTGCCTTACTCCTGGGAATCCTCTTAGCCAACTCCAGGGATTTCCTCACTGCCGTGTCACAGGCATCCAGGATCAATTTGCCACGACTGTTCACGTTGCCAGCCAGCATTTCCTCCAGGCCTGTTAGCAATGTGATGAGCTGCACTGATAGCTGTGTGCGGTTGATCTGTAGTTTAAAATTAATCTTAATATGGTTACACACAATATATATTACAAATATTCATACAGTTTTAAGTTTCTAAATACTTCATTAAACCAAAGACTGCAACTCTATGTATCCTGTAAGAATGCATGCTGCATATACAAATAGTGCAACCATATTTGTTATTTGAACAATGGCAAAAAAAAGTAAAGATGTTTTAATGAAATCTTTTGACTATCAGAACACAAAGCATGATTTTTTCTTCATAAGCACCAATTCTTTACATAGATTTATTAGCATACACACAATAACTGATATAACGGTGACTTATCTAACTAAATAAAAAACAGAAAAAAAACAAAATAAACACTAAACAGCCTACATTTAATCCAATTCCTTCCCTTATTTCAAAATACTCAGACCCTACACTTATGGACATGTATCCTGCCTAAATGTATCTCAACCCCTACATACCACTTGACTAGATTTAGCTCTGGGGCAAAAAATGGTGAGGTTACTCTCAATTTTTCATACCTCCCAGTCTCTGTTCTACACATTGTCTCTCTACTGCCCAGCAAACATTGGACATTATTATAAAGAGAATCACATTTTCTTTTGGGTAAAATCAATCGCTACCAACTCTGAAGATCAAAATTACTGTTCAAGAAATATCAAAATTGTGGCATCATTGTGGCTGAAATGCAAGGATTGATAGGTACTGCTGTCTTCAGGGGGCCAATGTTTTTGTTTTATTTACCGTCAGTTTTCATATTCTTTAAAAATAGTTATACGAGATCTATCACATTTTATATTTTTTAGCATCTTACTCAAATTCTTATTATCCTATGCATAAGTTCTTTCCTTCTTTGCTATAATCTCCCACTTTAAAGAAAATATGATGATGAAGTCCCCTATTCCTTGTCAAAGGGAGGGACACAATGATCCCCCTCTTGGCCCAGATAGCCTACAGTTGAAAAAGACAATCTCTCAGATAGAAGGGGAGCTGCCATGTTATCTGATTCTTGGTAGGGAAGTATGAAAAAAAAATTGAGAGATATCTTTAAAATTGACACAGCTCAGGTTATGTGTTGTAGGTGAATACAAAACAGCATGATATGCACATGTGAGTTTATAGGTTAATACCTTAAGTTCAGTTCATATTGCAAAATAATACTGAAAATCTTCTGCAACAAATGGATTAAAAAATCTAAAATTTGATTGAACTTCCATAGTGAAGGTCTAGGATTTTTTCCTAATGTAATCAATTTGACTTTCTCTGCTTCTCTGTATGTGTATATGTTCCTAACACTCAAGAGATCTTAGGCCCTCCAATCTCTTCAATTTCCTCCTTTCTGAAACACATGCAAGTGACATACCTCCGACACAATCACCAGAGCAAGGCCATCCGACAGGGTCTCATAGTGGACCACATGGGGTGTGAGATGGCAAACTTCAGTGTGAAGGAGTAAGACACTGCTCCTGATTTTTCCTTCTTGCTCATCTGTTGAATTAATTACTCTTTTTTATTTCTGCAAAATACTATATCTAGCAATGTTATGAATTATAAGGAATTTCAGCTGTTGTGTTCCTCAAGCTAAAGCTTACCTTCAGTAAGTACTGCATGTCTTCCTAGTGAAGGTGTGCTTGGGATACTATAAAATTCTCCCGAATCACTACTATCCACTTCTATTCCATCATCATCTTTTCTGTGATCTGCTGCCTCTGAATTCATCTCAGTATCCGTTTCAGTCTCTTCCCCTTCTCCAAGCTCCTTTACATGGCTTGCTTCCACAAGAAGATTAAGAAATAGAAGGTCTGAAGCACTTAGTTCCTGCGCATTTCGACTGTAAGAGAAAGGAGCCAGACGTTAATGTCAGTTTCACTCTTGCGACCCCAGACCATAGGTTTTCTTGAGAAATTTTTGGCTTCTGTCATATTATTGTGTGGCCTGCAGAAAGAAAAGCCCAAGCAGCTGTCAGCAGTCACATGACCAAGACACACAATCAGATTATGGATGAATGCTCATGTACTGAGACTCATATATAGCCATTTACCTCTTTTACTTTTTAACATGTTTTAAACAAGAAATCTGACTATTTGCTAATATAATACAGAGTTACAGTAAAGAAAAGTTCTATATCATGAGGGGAGACACAATAGATAATTACAAAAGCTATAGGAATCACCATTGTATAAAATAAGTGAACTAAGCTTGGTATATCAAAAACTGTTTGACCATAAGAAATTTGTGAACATCAAATTTGCCTTTTCTTTTCTCCCATCTCTATACCTTTCAATATCATGACTATAGCATCTAATGTTTTTCATTCTTCTTTCTGATACACTGCTTAACCCATTCACACTGGCTGACTTGCTATCACGTTATGTGGCTTTTGGGTCAGATGCCGGTGATGAGATATTTGGTCAAGGCCGGTGCGCTTGGTGAGCAAGCATACAGCGCTCGCTCGCGGCTAATGCGCCCGTGAATCCCAAGAATGGGTTAACAGCATATCAAGGAAAAAGTCCATATACATCTATATATCCTGTGATAAACACTGAGTAAAAACAAAAAACACTATTGATTTACTTAACTTTTAAAAAAAGACAGGTCATGTCCATTGTATATATCACAGTGAAATTATTTAAAACTATCTTTTTAGTAACACTACTGAGACCTACTGCCTGAGATACAGGCTAATTCCAGTACATTACTGATGGAAATGTGATGTAATAAGAACTGGGATAATTACTTTTTGGAAAAATGCCCTCTAGCCCTAAACACACAAGTCTCAGTATACGTAGAGCAAACATCATAATTTACTGAAACATATTAGTTTCAGTAATTAGTTATTTTCCAGTGCTTGAGTATTAATGACATGCATGGATAATGCATCTTATTGTGAAAAACTAAAATAATTCCCTCAAAGCCAAAATCACCCACCAAGCTGAAGGTCAAAATGTAAAAGCAGGCAAGACTGGAGAATTTCTGTTTCCTCACTGTCCTTGACAATGTATAAATTATAAATAGGTCATCCCTCAGTGACAGTGTTGTGCTCGAAGAAAAATGACAAATATTGGAAACTAACACCACATACCATTAGTCGAATCAAATTTCAGTCATTAGTTACTACCAAATATAATACAAGCAAACAAAATGCATCAATGTTATATCATAAGAACACCTATTTCAAGAGACTCCACTCACCTAGAATAGAGGGCCAGTAACTTGTTCCTAACAAAGAACATGGCATGACATGGGGTGAGTTCTTTTGCTGCCTTCATCTTGTCCACCACAGAAGCCAGAGCCTTGACTGCTGCAGCAGAAAGTTCGGAGTTAACCACAAGCCTCTCCACAGCTTCCACTAAGTAACTTTGCTCACTGGAATACAAGCGCTGCCATGCCTCCAACAGGCTATCCAGTAGTGCACTTTTGGTTGCACTGCGTTTCAATCTGCCAATAACATAACAGTATTTCTAGTTATAATTTTATAGGAGAGAGAAACTATAAATTCTACTTCACAAATGAGGATCATGTCATAGGTAAGCATGTCCCTTTACTTTTCACTAATTCATAAGTACATGCCAAGGAGTAATAGCTCCTGTTAATACTTAAGATATTAACTGCATCTTAACAAGACATGTAACATTCAAAGTTTATAAAACATACAAGTTACATGTCACTGCAATTCAATACTTACATAGTAACACATGGTCCAACCACCAACTGAACCATACGTATTGTCATGCTGATAATGCGCTGAAGATGACATTCTTCTTGATGTCCAACACCAACAAATAAATAACCAGCATACTGAAAAAAAGCACACACATTTCTCATATTGACTGCATGCTCTTCCAAACCCCACTCTTCATTTATCATTCTCTTGTGTGTTTCAATACTGACTTGTGAAAATTTACAATGTGGTATCTACCTTCACTAATGCAATAATTACTCATAACTATATTTGAGAAAAGCACACACCTCTTGGAAAACCACTGTCGTCCCATCCTGGCAGGAGACTGAAGTGTACGGATTGTTGAACTGCGTGGACATGATGCGCTGTGAGGTCACCAAGGGGGAAAAAATCTGGACCACAATGTTGGGATCCAGTTGGGACATCTGGAACAGGGCACTTGTTGAAAGAAGACACCAAGTGTGCAATGAGTGCAATCCTTAAGAAAACATATAAAAATAAAAGGGGTTTACAATCATACCACTGTTAAATTTGTTTCTAAGATGTCTTATTAGCTATGGATATTTTTTGCATACCTAGTTGGAATTTTCTAATCTTAGAGTAGATAAAGAATTAAGAACTTTTGCTTCTGCATTACTCTTGCCCTCAATAATATGAATTATTCACGCAAAGTGTTGCCAACTCAAATGCCATCTGATCATATCTTGTAAAATGGTACAAATAATACAAGTCATTTTTGTGCTTGTCCTTATTTTGTGTTTCATGTATTGTGAGACTTACATGTGCCATCTGAATGGCTTTTCAATGTTGTAGTAGACTACAATTACAGCATAGGGTCCATTACAGCTCATTATGATCTTTATACTCAATTTGATACAAGAATTACAATTTTATGAGAGGACTAAAAGGAACATTTTTTGTTCATATTTGTGTACTTTTGTAAACAAATACAAATGAAATAACAATCCCCAATTAAGATAACATGGAGAGATGGGGAAGGGAAAGGAGAACTATGCTTATGACTGCAAGTGCCACAGGCACATTGAGGACACTGCACATGGTCTGGGTCATGGGCACCCTTCAAGGCTTTCTTTCCTGCTGGTGCTAGGTGAGAGTCAGGCTATCTATATTAGGAATCTCAAACTAACCTTGTTTTGGTGAATATCCTGACAATTATAGTTGGTGTAATTGCAATTTCCATCATCTATTGCTAAATAGAGTTCTCACTCCTAATGTAATAAAGAAACACAGTGATTTACTCTCTCTTTATGTCAAACATACCATGACAACTTATCATTACATATATCATAATGCCCTTCAGGCCAAAAAATTCTAAATCATATATGTCATGACACCCATCTGCATTGAGTCAACATCTCCCTTGAAGCCCCTCATTTGATTCTATAATAACTGACATATTATCATATAAAAGCACTTCTGCAATTATTCCTCCCTACCATTAATATACAGGAAAATGAAGTATTCTAGTGCTTGAACATCTATACATCATATTAATCATGTGTATCTGCACTCTTTGGGAACCTTTCTCTTTTTAAAATACTTATAAGAGGTGATATCTTATGGCATGAAGTCAATCGCTAGCTTTTCCAAGAACTACAAAACATTTGTACATCTTTCTATCACTTATAGGAAAATTCTCTTTAATTTGCCTAGTAATGAAAACTACATCAGATGATTTTTTCCAGCATGTATGTACTGAAGCAAGTTTTCTGAGTATTTCTCCAACCACTCTTTGTATAACTCTTAACATGTAAGTAACTTGATTATGTTTATATGTTTCCTATTCTTTCATGACAGTACATAAATATGAAAAAAAGCTACTTTTTGTTCTCCCATAAAACAGCAATACATCTATCGCACTGACTATAAAGAGATTAATAAGCTGATATGGACCTAAACTACAATTTTAGTCAACTACAGCATTGATAGATTTGTGATATGACAGATATGTCTCCAATTACAGCAAAAGATACAAAAATTAAAACACAAAAATGTCCAGAGCTTTACAATGAGTGGCTAAAAGAGAGTGAGAGAGTTAATATGCATATGATTGGTTGTTATTTGTATATTTAATAACTCCTTCATCTTCAATCTGTAACAATAATGTCAGAGACAAACAGTATTCTAGATTGCTGATTGTTTAAATGTGGTTGGTCCACACACCAGAGTGGTACAACGTCATCCAAGTGCCAAACTGAAGGTGCCAATTGTGGTCCAGTCATATATGTCCTATACCGGTTGATAGCTGTGAGCAATTATTTTTTTTGGATATTAATCCATTGCGTACAGGTGTCATGACATACATGACGTAGGAACTTTGGCCTGACGACGGCGTCATGACGTATATGACGTTCGGGGATTTTTTATCACTGTGCTATTTTATTTTGCTATGAAAAAGGAGTGTGTGTGATGGCTACTGTAGTCATAATTACTATAATTACCGTAACATCGTGCTCGCTTAACGTCCAAAACCTAGATGGCACCACTTTTTCCTAGCACCAGCAGGAGAGAGAGCCTTGAATGGCACCCATCCACGGTCTCTAGCAAGCACTGTCTGTATAGAGCGATGGCACACACTAAGTTGATGAACTCTTGCTCTAAAGTATCGCCGATGAAAGATGTGCAGGCAAAACGAGAAGAGGAAGGTGACTCAATCCATACCCAGTGTCTAAAATGTGCTCCTGTGCCAATATGGATGCCTTTCACTGTGGCACTCACAGTCATAAGCACAGGTTTCATTCCTCTTCCCTACCTCTTCTTGTTATCTTTATTGTAGGTGGTTATATGTTTCGTATTCGTTCATGACAGCGCAAAAATGCGAAAAAATAAAGTTGCCTTTTGTCCTCCCATAAAACAGCAATACTTCTATCACATTGAGTATAAAGAAAATAATGAGCTAATATGGATAATATACTACAATTTTAGTCAACTGCAGCACTGATAGAGCCTGTCATGTGGCACATATAAGTCTCTAAACTCAATAAAACACACAAAAAAATAAAACACAAAAACCACTCTAGTTTTACATTGAATGACTGAAAGAGAGTGGGATGATTCAAATTATATTGCTTCAAGCGGTCTCTCTCTAAAATAAAACCTATCCTGGAGGCTGGGCAAGCAAATTTATCTCCGTCTGCAATGGGTTAATGTAGGTTTTCTCTATTCATTTGCAAAGAAAGTAATAAAATCTTCTGCTTTATAAATGACATTCCTTTCAACAGTATTGAAAATAAGGAAATGTCATAGATACAAAGTTTCTTCAAATCTATGTAATTTACCCTCCTGGGTGATGGTTTTCAAGTGGCAGGATCCCTTCGTCATTCATTAGAACTTTTCTAAAACAAACCTAATGGAGGTGACTTTTCATAAATTCTATATACTATAATAAAAAAAACGTAACCAAAGACATGGATCACCTGCATCATCTCTTCTCTCGCATCATCTGACCGAGAGAAAAATAACAAAATACCAAATTAAAGCCCTTAATAAAATTTTAAAAAGAGGTTGGAAATAACAGGAAACGTCTTTCAGCCTTCTGCTTTCTGTTTCACATCCTGGTGATTGACTGACTAAATGACCGAGTGATTGCTCGACTTACGGGCTGTGGTTCCGCCAAGTCCTGCTCCTGCAGGAGTCCCTGCGAGGCTGCCATCGCCCTCACATGTCGAACGAACCTGTGGTCGCACCGCAGGTAGACCACGTCGTTCAGTTGGTCGAAGATGAGCACGGCCTGCATCTTGCAACTTGCACTCAGCTGTGGCTCAACTCTCGACGGCAGGTGCTATGGGTCTC